>NW_012267227.1:6524958-6629991 GCF_000151885.1 Dipodomys ordii
ATTCTATGCCTCCATCAGAAAGAATGACACCATCCCATTTGTTAGGAAATGGAAACACTTGGAAAAAATTATATTAAGTGAAGTAAGCCAGACTCAAAGAAAAATAGGTCTCATGGTTTCCCTTATCTGCAAAAATTAGTATATGTCTAGGACAATCAGAAAAGGTCAAAAGCAATGCATATATGTCCATTGAAGATGATGCTAAGCAAAATGAACACAAGATAGGGACACAAGAGATTTTTATCTTTGTTGTTGTTTTTAAAAATCTATTTATAATGTACTATGTGATTTTTTTTGTTTCTCTTGTATGTTCTTCCCCCATGTACAACCCCTGTTTTCACTGTATTTGATTCTGGTGCCCTGCATCTTGTATATACATTTTTCTAATTTTGGGAGGGGAAGGAAAATAACAAAATGCTGAAACAAGGATACAGGTTCACTCATTGTAACAATGAGATGTACAAGACAGTCTGTAGGAAACAAATTTTACAACTTTGTGGGGAGGCATTAGAGAGGGGAGGGAGAAGTTGGGGAGGTGGGGAGAAAAGGGATGGTAGGGGAAAAATAAAGGAGGGTGTAACAAAAACTAGTTGAGTATGTTTTTAATATGATTCATGTATTATCTTCATTTAAGGGGAAGAGGACTACTGCTTCAGATTGGTTCATCTTTTGGAGAAAATCAATATATACTTTACACAGTTCCAGTAATGACCAGGCTAAATTATTATTATGAAGTATGCCAAGTGCTCAGTCCTCAGCACCCATCTCTGGAAGCCTTCCAAGCTCCATGATCTGTTTGAACAGTCTGACATGCACAAATTGATCTCCATGTGAGAAGTTGAGCAAGTTGCCTAAGTGTGGGCATGTGAAGTGATCACACACCATCTCTGAAATTCTACGATTCAATGAAAAGTACTCCCTGAGCCTAGTGTTCAAATGCTGGTCACTTTACTGGAAACTCTGGGAGTGGGACCCAAATTACCAAGGAGACCAGGTCAGTGTGACTTTCTTCTCAGTGATTCGCTTTTCTACGTAAGACCCTGAGTGGTGTAGATTTCCAAGTGCGTGTGGCTTTGCTTAGCCTGTCCTCCTGAAGTGATGGTCTTAATCATAAATTTTAATTGGAACAGGATCCACCTCAATTTATTCCTAATGCCTCAGCAAAGCAGAACTGTTTCTAGGAATATATTGAGATGGATTTTTATTCCAATGAACAGTTTGACTCAGTTAAAGGGCTGTTAACCCACAGCTGCCCTCTGATCACTATCTAAGTCATGGATAGTGTGTTTGTTAGACTCTCCAGAACTAGTGAGGACAGGACAGCCATTGAAATATGGCCACCTTTCAATAGTGTGGACTTCATTAGATCCGAGTTCTTGTCTTCTTCTGATTCTATTTCACTTTCATTTTTAAAGAATTGATTCATGCCATTGTACAATGGCATGAATCAGTTCTTTGGGAAGTCTGAAATATATAGTGCATGCCAGCAAACCAGAAATGCGGATAGGATTTCTATGTTAGTTTGGATATAGAATTCCTTATCGAGTTTTTGCTTTGTAAGATCTTCAGTTGATTAAACAAGGCCCACTCATGTTACCGAGAGTGACCTACGCTGAAAGACAACAGTTTGTGAATGTTAATGACCACCTCATTGGTATTTGGTTAAGCAACTAAACACCCAACTCAACCAATCTGATACATACAATCACCCAGCCCAGGTTCCATTATTTATATTACATTCATGGAATACATATTTAATCCTTAAATAGACTTACCTAAACCAGACCCTAGGTATAAAGAAAAGAGCAGGCACAAGACCCTGTGAATCAGGGTCACCCAGCAATTTATCAGAGTGCTCATGGCAAACCACACCCCATATCTGGTGGCTCTCAGGTATGTTTTCCCAAGGCGGGAATCAAGATGCTTTGTTAGTCACTTCTCTCTGAAGGTCTAGTTCCATCCATTCAGAGACATTCCCAAGCCTGCAAATGACAGTGAAAAGGAGAGGAAGCACCAGCTATAGATCTCTATAAACCAGAAGGTAAATACTCCTGATTGAACACCCAGCCACACAGGCACACTCAGGAGACTTTGACTGAAATAGAGCCTCAGAAATTCCATTTCCACTGGGCAAACAGGAAAATGAGATGATGCTCAATTGATGTGTGTGAAAAGCAGAGCAATGGGGCATTTGCATCTATTTAATTAAGGAATGCATTGTAACCTCTATTTACTTCTGTTTAATTAAGGGATTGCTCATTTCGGAGAAGATACCATGCTGAGCCTTCTACTACTTTAGTGATTCAAAGCTCAACTAAGGATGTATAGGAAACAGTTTGGCTATCTTAGCTCAGTCCCTAATGGTGAGAGCTTGGTATTACAAAGCCAATAAACCACCTTGCCAGACTTGCAAAAAGAGAATCTAGGGACTTATCAAGAAAATGATCTCTTCAAGTCACAGGAGGTCATCCCTGAGAATGTATGTGGAATTATCCTGACCAAAATTTAGTAAAAGAATAATGGATTCTTTGTGGACTACCCAGCCATGCTGGCAAAGAAAGAAAACAAAATGATAGAATTTTATAAGCTGTTTTATTTTTTTTTCTCTCTCTCTCAGCACTAGAGCTTAACTGAGGATGTAGATGTTTTCCTCTAGCATTTTTCCTCTCTAGGCTGGTGCTCTACCACTTGAACCACAGCTCCACTTCAGGCCTTTTGGTGGTTAATTGGAGATATGTGTCTGATGGACTTTCCTGTCAAGGCTGGCTTTGAATCTTGATTCTGATATCCCAGTCTTGCTAGAATGATTCTCATATCTCAGTCTTGCTAGAATGACAGGCTGGAGCTATCAGAGCTCAGCTCCTCTTTTCTTTCATGATGAAATTCTGCTCATCTTTAAGGCGTAAGTGAAGGCTGAGCACCTATGAGAAGACTTCCTTGATACCCACTACTGCCCCTCTTCCTTCAATGCCCAAACAACTTGCATTGGGAGGGCATCTTACATAGCATAAATCTGTTAGTTGAGTTCCATGTTAGATCAACTCAAAGTCAATAAGGCAAGATCTTATTCATCTGCAATATTATTTTTTTGGTGCTTGCTCACAAGTGTCATAGAGCAGGTCATCTATATATAATTGTTGAATTAAGTAAGGGTCCATACCTGGGCCTGATACGGAACTCCTGAAGCACCACACGTTGGGTGAGGGGAGGGGCGGCCCTGGCGGTAGCCTGCTCAGTGTAATTATCCTCTTCCGGTGAATAATGGGGCTTCAGTGCTGTGTCTGATCCTTTGATGAAGATGAAACTATTTAATCAGGTTTGGTTGCTCATCTCATCATCTTCCCCACATCACACCCTTCTCGATGAGTTCATTAGCTGGAAGAAAAATTGATGACCTCGTTAGTTCTGCACAATGGTTCACTTAGGACAAATTGGAGCTGTAGAATGTTGCTCAACTCTGCCGATGGTGGGACCCGGTCTCACTCTAGAGACTGTTTGGATATACAATGACCTTGCGTTTATAGGGCAAGGTTACCAAAGAAGTTTTCATTTGAAATAGTGTCTCTTCCAATGTGAATCTACTGCTTTTAAGTTTTCTCTTCACCTTTCCTCAGTGAGGAATTCACCACTCCCTCCCAGTGCGTCTACCTTCTCTCCATTTCTCTGCTCAATACCCTTGGCCCTGTCACCCACTGAAATTTTATCACCCTACAGAGTCTTGGACTTCCGTCTATCTAGGAGACATCCTCACGGAACATAACTTAGGTGAATTTGGAAGCGACACACATTGGAATTTCAAACAACCTGGAGAAGAGCAATGAGTCAGGACCATGGACAGAGCCTGGAGAAAGGCAGACAGCAGCAGGCACTGGCCTCTATACTCTTGCACAATGATCTGGAACGCCAGAGTCCATGGAAATAAAAGGTGTGGTGAATTCTGTTGCTGTCTAGAGGGCTCATCTTGTCAAGCATAATGCACTAGCCAGAAGAGACCTTTTCCCAACTCTGAGGATTGTCCTCCATCTAGTCTTTGGCAAATAATTCTATCCCTTAAATGTTTTATCCCCTTCTAACTTCACC
The DNA here is from genome assembly GCF_000151885.1 of Dipodomys ordii. Classification (NCBI taxonomy): domain Eukaryota; kingdom Metazoa; phylum Chordata; class Mammalia; order Rodentia; family Heteromyidae; genus Dipodomys; species Dipodomys ordii. The sequence continues at coordinate 6,529,039 of NW_012267227.1, forward strand.
CCCATTTTCCTCAAAGGCTCCTATTTGGTTTTCCAAAGCCAGCTTTTTCTAGGAAGGTTTTTTTGTCCTCTGCCATATTATCAGTCACTCCCATCTCTGGGTTAGTTCTCTGTCTTGAAAAGTTATCCTTGGTGCCTACTGGTGAGGTTAGTCATTGAAATGAAGCATCCTTTTGTGTTCCAGAGAGCTTTTGAGAGGGCAGAATCTTTCTTTCTTTTTTCCCCTTTGTATCCTCAGTGTCAAATACGAGACTGTTATCTATCTCATAGATATAGAATAGTTGCCTATTAGGTAATAGAGGGAATGCTCTCAGCTGATGGAGGTATCTACAGAAAAGGCTGTGACCATAGGCCCAATGACACTTCAAAGCTCTTGCTGAGTGGACTGAGGTCCAAGGCCCAACTTTGGTAACACTGGAGGAATGGAATGGAATGGAATGCAGAGAAATAGGCAGACAGCCAGTCCTTGGCTGGACCGACACTATGTCATTGAATTTAACTGATTGCTTTTTGACTACATGGTACAGTTGTTGACATACCAAGTCAGCTGTTTATTTATACTGGGCGACCATGTTTGTGCTAAGTGAGCTTCTAAATTATTTCCTCCTCCTCCTCCTCCTCCTCCTCTTCCTCCTCCTGCTCCTCCTCTTCCTCCTCCTGTTTCTCTTCCTCCTCCTTTTCCTCCTCCTCCCCTCGCCATCATCATCATATACTTTGTATTTTAAAATGTTCTTTATATACAACCATACAAACATATGGATCATTGCTGGGTTAAACCCACACATATTAACTGAGGATCATACTCATCCCAGAGAGGAGAGCAGCCTGAGCATCATCTGTTTATAAGAGAAAAGCCCTTATAAACATGGGGGAAGTTGTCCTAGACAGCCACTGAGATGGCACATACCAGTTGAGGTAATGGGACTTCCATTCTGCATGTTGCTGCATCTTTTGCCCATCAAGTATATTTTTCAGTGTCCCAACACTTATGAAATTTCTAAATTGGTCCATCTTAGTTCAAGGATCTGTCTTGAATCCAGAAGTTATGTCCCCACATAGAAGAGCTTTCCCCTTCTAGGATTTATGTTCACTGAAGATAAACCTGGAAAAGGAACTTGGGTGTTCTCTACCTGCAGTTAAAAAACAAAAAACAACTCTATGGGAGGGTTGGGAATATGGCTTAGTGGTAGAGTGCTTGCCTTGCAAGCATGAAGCCCTGGGTTCAATTACTCAGTACCACATAAATAGAAAAAGCCAAAAGTGGTGCTGTGGCTCAAGTGGTAGAGTGATAGCCTTGTGCAAAAAAGAAGCTCAGGGATAGGGCCCAGGCCCTAAGTTCAAGCCCCAGGACTTGCAAAAGAAAAATCTTTATGAGAAACCTTCACCTAGAACTAAGTTTGAGGCTAGGAAGGTGGCTCAGTAGTAAAGCACTTGCCTTGCATGCCTGAGGCCCTGGGTTCGATTCCTCAGCACCACATAAGCAAAAAGAAAAGTGGCACTGTGGCTCAGGTGGTAGAGTGCTAGCCTTGAGCTGAAGAGCTGAGGGACAGCATCCAGGCCCAGAGTTCAGGCCCCATGACCGGACCCAAAGAAGTAAGTTTGAGGCCCAGGAATGTGGTGGCTTCCATCTGTAATCTCAGCTATTTGGGAGGCAGAAATTGGGAAGATAATAATTCAAGGCCAGCTCAGGAATCTCTCCTCCCCCACAAAACATGTGAGATTCTACCTCAATAAAAGAAGCCGGGCACGATAGTGCAAACCTATCATCTTAGCTATATGGAGAGAACAGGAAGGAGGATGAAGCTTGCCTGAGACACAAGCAAAGACCCTACCTGAAGAAAATTACCTGAGGTAAAAAGAACTAGTGGTACAGTTCTTTGCCTCACAAATGTGAGGCCCTGATCTCCCATATCACTCTGCCAAAGGAAAGAAAGGAAGCAAGAGAAATGGGGAAGGGGTGAAGAGAGTGAAGGAGGTTGGAAGAAATGATAAAGGAAGGAAGAAAAGAAAGGGAAGGGAGGGAGGGAGGAAGGAAGGAGGGAGGGAGGGAAAGAAGGAAGGAAGGAAGGGAAGGGAAGGGAAGGAGGGAGGGAGGGAGGGAGGGAGGAAGGGAGGGAGGGAGGAGAAACAAAATGAGTTGGCAAAAAAGGAGCTGTAAGCAAGAAGAAATAGACCAAAACTGTCCAGGGACAGGGTTTGGCAATGCTGCTAGAGGGCAGAAGCAAGTTGTGCAAGCTCCCCAAAGGTCAGGCTTAGTTTTGTCTGGATAGCTCCCTGGCCGTGATATTCAGAAAAATACAGACCTGGTAAATGCTGTCCAGTCCAGAGCAGGCAGCTGGTAAACAAAACTAACTGGTTTTTGTTCGCAGTAATCCTGTGGGCAGATGAGACATAAAGATGGTGAGGGAAACTAGCTTTGAGTAATAGAGGATGTTCTCTACAAGGAGCATCGCAGAGAGTCAATGTGACATAATGTGCTCACTCCACGATACCCATAGGCAACATGAGCTGGCTTTAAAGATCAGAAAATGTGAGAGAGTGTACGGTGAGGGGGAATTATTCCAGTGGATACTCTTGCTTGGACAAGGTGCCCATTCCCTTCAACCCTTATGAGGTAGACCTAGAAATCAAATCACAAACTTGCACTGCAGAGATCTTGTCATTTTACATTGAGTCAGATGCTGCTTGAAATGTCTGTGAAGTGAGAGCAGGAAGTTAGTTTCATTAAAAGAAATCTGCCATCTCCTTTCTGCTGGGTTGGTTACAAAGCTGTCTCTTTAACACACTGCACATAGAGCGACATCTGGTCACATAGATTCGTCAGGAATTTCAAGGACTTTGTTAGAGCCAATTAAGCCACCTGTTCTATTCCCCCTTAGCAATGGGAATAGATGGAAAGGGTTAATGTGCTTTTCTAAAGCAATGTTTCCCTGTTCCCTAGGCCACCTCCCTTCATACTTAGCAAATGTCACTCTACCCTTCCCCTGCTTCTACATGGAAATGATAACTGAACAGGAAAGGTTTGACGTTGACAGGAAACAGGATTCCATTTTCTGACAAGCTGACAAGTGGAAGAAAATCATCTATTATATGGCTGGGAGCTAAGGCATTCTCTTTCATTTATTATAGTAGTTCTTATCCGTAGCTTTCCCAAGAGGAGCATACCTATATTCCAGGGCAAAGAAAGGAAGCCTGAAGTGCCTTTCCATCTTGCTTTGGCCGTGGTGTTTTTAATAAGCCATTATCTTCGAGACCTTTCTCAGGAAGAGCTGTGTACTGCTCAGGTCCTGCCTCTCTTTGCCTCTTACCCTCGTGAGTGTTCTGGGCCTTTCTCCTGGCCTGGAGAGAGTTTGCTCTATGACCAGGCTCCTCTGATACAGAAAAACATCCCCCCATTGCATGGGTATCATGTGGTCTGCCACCTAAGCCTCCATGTTTCTTGAAAGCAACCTTGAGAATGTGGCTGCAGTCTTGCTTCTCCATGGCTCTGCTTTGTCACCAGACAGGGCTTCAGGCAATCCACGCTTCTTTCCAATAACATGGACAACTGTTGCTCTGTAGGAAAGGTTCAAATTGAAGTGACAGAACTTCCTGTCTTAGTCTGTTCGGATGCTACTAAAAAATGACATAAAATAGGTCCTCTTATAGTAAAAGGACTAAGTCTTTGGGGTGGCCCCTCCAGTATTGGTAGGAGATGCACGTTCTATTCTGACTAGGTCGTGATGAGACATGGACAGTGTTTATGTCTCTGTCTTTATCCCTCATCTTTCAGCTCTGCTTTTTTTTTTTTTTTTGGTCAGTCGTGGGGCCTGAACTCTGGGCCTGGGTGCTGTCCCTCAGCTCTTCAGCTCACAGCTAGCACATTACCACTTGAGCCATAGCACCATAGCTCTTTCTGCTTATGTGGTGCTGAGGAATAGAACCCAGGGCCTCAAGCATGCAAGGCGAGCACTCTACCACTGAGCCACCTTCCCAGCCCTAGCTCTACTTTTCTATGTGTGTTGATCTTCCTCTCTGCTGCTGTAGCCACCCTAGGCTACAGGGTATGATGGGAAAGGATATGGCCTCTTTTTTTGGGTTTGTGTTCTGCCAAACACCATGGGAGGACTATAATTAGCTGTCATTCACTTTTAGCTCATGCCCTTCTTTCTCTTAGACCGATCACTAAGACAGTCTCAGAAGTAGGGAGCTGAGCATCACCAATGCTATTTGTTCCTCAAATCTCATAATTGGCATAGATAAGGATTCCTCCAAATAAACAGCATTCTTGACAAATAAAAAGCAAATTACAATCCCTACATATAGAGAAAACTAAATATTATCAACAAATGGAAATGATTCCCATTAAGCCTCACATAATTTCTTCCTTGCTTCAGAAATTCACCATTTAATTCTATCACTGTGAAAATCACCTAAAATTAGCCTCACATTCAGCACCTCTGATATTCTATTATACTCCTGTATTTCAACTGAGTCTTTGTAGGTTCATTTTCCAGGGAGCCAGTTCTAAAACTATGAGATTTATGAATAGAATGGGGGACCAGGGAGGCAGAATTGGGTAAAGGAGGAAGCAGGGCTTCCATGTAGTGATCTCACAAAGCATTAGAACCTGGATGGCCCTTCAGAGATGTACGATGACAGCAAAGGAGATCAGGACTTTAGGTCCTCTTTTGACCAATCACATTGAACAAAGATTGCCCCCAAGGAGCAATACTCTGGCTGATAGTGGGTCCTGGAGAGGACTCAGCTGTGAGCCATCGGGAGCCCACATGCCCTGGGGTTTGGAAGAGTGAACTGCTAGGTCCTGAAGGAGAAATTAAGAGCAGAGCATTTCACCCACTTCGGTAGATTTCCAAACAGTAGATCCAAAGCTCATGTTACTCTAATACTTGAATACCAAAGGGCCAAATATGAGGCAGATCTGCCCTCGTGCACTTGGTAGGCTTCTTGTAGTTACCAAGAATGGGGTCTATTACTTTAGAAAATGTCTTCTCAGTTGTTCTTTCCAGGGTGATAAGCATTTTCTTTTTCTCTCAAAGTGCTTAGCACAAATCCAAAGTCGGAAGTATCAGAATTGGATAAAGATACAAAGATATTTTTTTTAAGATACAAAGCCAGTAACTCTGAAGGCCCTTGGCCATGTTACTGTTTTGTGTATGGACTCAGAGTCACTGCCTTGGGTAAGAGCTGGGTGTCTGGGAACCCCTCAGATCTTGGGCTCTTCAGATCAGGGATAGCAGAATAGTGCACTAAAAAACACAACCCCGAGCACTATCCTTCCAGCCTCTCTACCCTCCCAATACCTTATCTTCCTAGTCCATTGGCCTTGGCAGATATGAGGAATATGATGCAGCACCCTGATTAAGATCATGGGCTAGCTGCCCCCAAAACTCACCTTCTCCATCTCTTTAACTTCATCTCCTAACTTTAGAACTTTTAAGTCACTAATTACCATCACCATCCTTTTAGAATAAGAGGCCCTTCAAGCCCACTCCACTTACATGGACTCCTAGGGTTTTCTCCATCTGCAGGCCTGTGTGGTCATGCAGGCTAGATTTTCCTCCAAGTGGTCTATCCAATTATAGGCAGATATTATACTTCCTCTACCACCTTCTTCTCTTTGGCAATATTTCTAATTAATCAGGAGACTTCTCACTTACAGCCAGGCTATAAATGGGTTTACAACTGAGAACAGACTGGAAGGCAGGACTAGATCCAGAAGGCAGTTGCATTTTGCTTGCCTATACCATGTCTTAGAATTTTTATTAAGTATTTGTCTCCATTGCTTAACAATCTTGAGATTTCCACATCAAATCTGGAGTTCACACTTCTCTGCCTCGCTCTGTGTGTCTGTCTCTCTGTCTCTGTCTCTCTCTCTCTTTTCTTGAGGAATTTCTGGGACCACATGTACTTTGTCCATCTTCCTTTCTGTGGCGATACAATCTTGTCGACTTTTCTGCCTGCACTTGCCTGGCACCATGATTCTACCTTCCCACTCTCAACCTCCCATGTAGCTTGGGATGGCAGGTACCCAGGTAGGGGTTAAAAAAAAAGGTCTTGTGAACTTTTCTGCCTGAACTGTCCCTGAACCAACACCTTCCTGTTTTCAGCCTTCCAAGTAGCTTTCTTCTCTCTCACACACCAAAAAAGGCAGATCATGCATCAATGCAAATAAGGATTCTGCATGATTTCAAACTGAATAGTGGTGGTCTCCAGCTTCCCATATTTCCTACCCTCTCTAACATATACTGATGCCTTCCACTCATTTATGTTCCCTGCCTAGATACTGTAGTTTACAACTGGTTTAATGTACCATTCCACCCAGCTGATACTTGACATCCAATGCAGGTTATTGGCAGTAAGGGAAGGCCAACAATGGAATGCTATTGAGGGAGAAATGGAGAAGGAAAAAAATCAAACCCAGAGTTTCAATTAGCATCACTTTTCCTAATGCAGAGAGCTCAGGTTTTCCTCCTTTATCCATGGCATAAGGCAAATGGAATTGCAGCCATTTAATGTACTATGGCTGGTTCAGAGATGTACAGAGATGATTCATAGTGCATCAAAGATGACCTCTGCCACTTGTTGCTTATCTCTTGCTAAGAGGGAGATACAAAAGGCTGGAAATCTCTGTGGAACATTTCTTCCCCCTCATGCATGGTGTAGCCAATGAAAAATGTGAAATGAACTGCCAGAAACAAGAAGTCTTGTTTGACACAAGCAATAACATCCTGATTTCCCTGTCTTCAGAACTATTTCCTCTACAGATTGGCAATCTGTGTTTGTGGGAACTCACGGCAGCTAGTCGCAACAAGAAACTGGCTTAAGACTCACAGTGGATGAAGAAAACATGAAAAGAAAGAAATTGTTGTTGTTGTTAAATTCACTTCCTGAGCTGAGCACTGGTGGTTTATATCTGTAATCTTAGCTACTCAGGAGGCTGAGATCTGAAGATCGATATTTGAAACCAGCCCAAGTAGGAAAGTCTATGAGTCTTTTATCTCCAATCTTTTATCACCGAAATGCCAGAAGTGGAGCTGTAGCTCAAGTGATAAAGCACTAGCCTTGAGCAAAAAAGCTCATGGAGAATACCCAGACTAAGTTCAAGCCCCAGGAATGGCATGCATACACACACACACACACACACACACACACACACACACACACACTATTTGCTTCCTCCAGAGTGGCAGAGATGCTAATGGTGGCAGATGGTTATAGAATGATAAGTGGGTAAAACATGAGACTTGTTACTTGGTTTATATCAGCTCCTCCAATTAAAAAAAAACAAAAACAAAATATACCTTATTGTGTACAGTTTAATCTATACCAGCTGGTCCTTACTGCTTTTAAAACCCAAAAGATTTTCATCCAGATTTTCTGATTTAAGTATGTTGATCAGTTGTTTTCTTGCTTGAAAAATGTTAAGTTTAAACTAAAGATGCATGCAAGTGTGTGGGTGGTGTGTATTCATCACAGGGTTAGGGATAGAAGGGCTGGAGCTCTTGAAGAATTCATTATACTAAGGCCAATCTCTCAATCTCTGCTCCTCCACTCTACCCCACCTCTTCCAGTGGCATATTACTTCCAGTAACATATACATTTCTTAATTTACTAGGTTCATTAGTCAGTTGTAGCATTTCCATAGCTGGAATGGCCAGGGAAGTGATGAATGGTTTATCAGGAAAGTAACTCCAGGGTAGAACTTCATAGATGGGAGCAGCACCTTAATCAGAAGTCCAACGAGCTGTTGGTGGGGAGGGGAGAAGGAAGGACATTTGGATCACCCGAGAATTTTTTTCCCCTGGGTCTCCTGACTCAGAAACATTAAAAAATCTAATGCAGCTTTATTCTCCATCCTCCTTTAAGCCTTAAATGTCTGTCTTTGGGGCATGGACTGTAATAGACTAGGGCTTTAGGACCAGTTTCTCTGAGAAGCAGCCGGTGTTCAAGAAGGGCCCTTGACACCATTCTGACTTAATGCTAGACACATCTGCAGCTACTTGGACAAAATTGACATTGTCTGGAGTGCAAAGCAATCGCCTAGCGCAGCATTAGGGAGCATTTACTCTTGAGCCGTGCTACCAGACAGCAAATCTTGACCTTTAGGAGTTCAGAGATTAGATTTCGTTGCTGCCGGCGTTGAAGATATTGTTAGGAATTTGTTGCTATTCAAAGCAGATTTCAGGGGTTACCTATGGGTTTAATTCATCGCATCAATCATTTTTTGGAAGGTTCTTTTAAAGCCAAGATAGCTTCAAATAAAAACTAGGATTACTTTTACATTGATTGTCAGTGGTTGGTGAGGAGCACAGAGGGGAAAACCCTTGAGATGCTGTTAAAGTCTTCCTATTTGTTCCTTCCCTGGCCTGCAGTCGGTGGAGCTGGGAGGGAAGGCAGGTTTCCCCAACTGGCATTCAAAGCAGTTGTTGCAGGACTGTCAGGAAACGAGAATGAGGATTTGCCCAATCTCTGGTGTAGATAACATATTCCATGCACAGATAGGTAATACATGCAGTACCTCGTTTAAAGGAGCACTAGTTTAAGACAATAGGGGTTAAATGGAGCTTATTTTATTTGAGCCACTCTGCATAGATACCCACTCTCCCCGTGTGCGTGTGTGTGGTATGTACTTGTGTGTGCACATGTCGGGAGGGTTTGCACACACACACACATGTGCACATATAAGCAGCCTCTCAACCGAGAGGTCAGTTCCCCACCCCTTTTGGTCCTCTTGATCCCAAGGATGTATGGAAAATATTTCTGAGAGGGGGGAGTCCAGGGAGGAAGGGTCCCACAGTGATTTGACACAAGCTCTATGCTTTCTTTCTAATAGCATACTCTCTCTGATCCATATTGATTTTTATTTACCATGCAATGCTCGTTAAGCTCTTTGATTCCATTCCCCGATCCATAGTCAATTAAACACCTTGAGAGCTTGTCTCCACTGTATCTATTACCATCTTCAAATCTGTTTATTTCTTTCAAAGAGAGTCTGTCCTAGATAAAACCCTACATCCTTGACTTTGTTTTAGGTGGTCAGAAGCAGCTGGGGAGGAAGATACAGCAAGCAGGAAGAGAAACAACAGCTAGAGCCTGGGAAGAGAGAGCAGGGGAACTCTAAGGAGAGGGAGGGAGAGAAGAGAGAGGAGAGAAAGAGAGAGAGAAAGAGAGAGAGAGAGAGAAGATGTTACCGCACAATGAAATAATGAGCTGATGTCAGTAAATATTCAGTGTATTTAGCTCGTCAGGATAATGGGTTAAGTAATGCTTGTAAAATAAATTATAGAAAGATCTTTTTTCTAAAGTGGGCAACAGTTAAAAGTCTCATTGCTGCAAAACAGAAGCTTCCTCATCAAGAACAAGTGCAGGCTTGGCGCAGGTTATTGTGTACTGCTACTGAATACGTGTGGTCCTTCTGTGACCTGGTATGTACCAGGCTAGGCAATGGGGCCTTGTTACTGATGTTTCAATGTTTTGTCTATTCTGTGTATCTTCAATAAAGGAATGAAAATGAACACAATCTTCTTCTCTCCCACTCAAGTGAAAGATGCACTTGCCCAGGCCACCCTCCCTCTCACCTGAAGAAGAGTTCCTATATACCAAACATAACCCCTCATGAGGTAGGAATTGCTGTCCACCAGGAATAGGAAACAGTCAAAATTTACCAGGAACTTGCCCGAAACCACACAACCATCAAGACACATAGCTGTAATTCAGACTTAGCTCTGATTTCAAGATTTTTGCTAGCACGCTACAGCTAAGGCATAGGCAATTTGGACAAGTTGCAAAGAATGACCCGAACGCATTTTTCCACTCACAACCTGCTGGCCTTCTATCAAACCTTATTTTCCTTGTTCTATGTAGATTATTGCTGTATTAACAGCCACTGTGAATTCATAATTTGCCAAGTACCAATACATATGCATGTACAAATATGTACATTAGAAAGAGTAGTTACTAATCGTTTTTGCTCTTCTGGAAATACATCCTTGTGTACATTATAAATCTGACGACTCTTTCTACCAGGCTTCAAACTAGCTTGATGTCTTATCACTGGTATTGCCTAGCTAGAAACTGTTCTCAGACAATGATTTATAGAGTGCCTGACTTCTCAGAAGATCCTGAGGTTAGGTGTTCAGTCTCTTTAGAAGTTGTGGGTAAGGATGCTTTATTTACAAGAAATATCATAGTGTAACTGCTGGAGAATGGAAAAACAAAAAGAGAGCAACTGAGGCAAGCCTATGCGGTGTGCATGAAAAGTTAGTAAGTGACTCGGACTTGCCTCTGTATTTAGGAATCCTTTTTATCACAAAGACCAAGTGCATCTCTATTGCAGAAAATGGAAAATATACCAATAAGAAAAAAATTAGATTCACCCACAGTTCTACTAACTATAGACAGTATCTTCCCCAGATAAAAATATATCATTAAATTGTTGTATCATTACTTAAGCTTTGTTACCTTCCTCTCAATATTATTATTATTATTATTATTCTGGCAGCATTAGAGTTGGAGCTCAGGACCATGCATTTGTTCTACCACTTGAGCCACATGCCTATAGTCTAGCTTTTTGCTGTTTATTTTGGAGATGGGGTCCTATAGACTCTTCTATGTGTGCTGGCTGCAAACTTCAATTATTCAACCTCAAAGCCTCCTGAATAGCTAAAATTACAGGTGTGTGAGCCACTGACACCTGGTTAGATTTAGTTAGTTTAGTGACTTAATAACTTCCTTCGTGTTTTTCTGTTAAGTCCCCCAAATCACAGGATTTCAATACTACTCACAAAATCGGGGTCTTTAAGTCCCCTTATTACTTAGTGGTCTGTGAAGGCTGCAGACCACCTTCTGTGAAGCTCTAATTCCAGACCAGGTTTGTGAACCATATAAGATTATGTGATGACTGAATGCACAGGCATTAGACTCAGAAGTCTCAAAAGACGGAGACATTTCTCTGTATGTTTTGGGATTCACTGAAAAATTGGGGGCATGTGAGAGGTACATGCGGTTGTGGCCATCTCCCCTTGGCCCACACTTTGGGAGAAGGGTCTCCTGGTAGTTGTCATCTGAGTCTGTCTTCACATATCTGAGCTGCTGTGCTGAGCCCTGAGGCCTCCCAGGGCCAGTGGGTAAAAGATTTGAAGACACTAATTCTTTTTTTTTTTTTTAAATCAGTCATGGGGCCTGAACTCGGTGGGGCGCTGTCCCTCAGCTTGTCAGCTCAAGGCTAGTGCACTACCACTTGAACCACAGCGCCACTTCCTGCTTTTTCTGGCTTATGTGGTACTGAGGAATGGAACCCAGGGCCTCATGCATGCAAGGCAAGCACTCTACCACTGAGCCACCTTCCCAGACCCCAAGGACACTCATTCTAAGGAGTTTTTGACTGACAGAATGTGGACGGTGAGGCTCTGGACTTGGTGAGAACATCACTAACTTTGGAATGTTGCTGGGTTTGAATCCTATTTTAACTTACTAATTTTGTGCCATGTAGAAGACACAGGATGTTTCTGATTCCAGTTTCCTCACTGACAGAAAGGACAGGGAGTCTAATTTAAGTAGTGTAAAGGATATGCAATAATAGACATAAGCTATATTTTATGTATACAAGGTCTGGTATACAGTAGGAGCCTCAGCAATGTACAAGTATCTGTTCTCTGGACCCAGAAGATGAGAAGGTTGTTCATCGTAGAGGTCTCACCTGAAGAAGTCTTATGAATGAAGAGGGGGAATTGTGATAGAATAAACAAAGCTCAAAGAAAAAAAGTTTTGGAGAACGGCAAGTTACCTCAATGCCTTTGATATATAATTGGACGGCTTTTCTTTCTTCCTTTCTTTTGGTAGTCCTATGGTTCGAACCCAGACTGGGCCAGGGTCCCCTGGGGAGCAGAAGGATAAGGTCACCTAGTGTATCAGAGATACAGAAGAGAGGTGGTGAGTCATTCCACAAGACTTCTTAAACTTTTTTTTAAGTCTGAAATAAACAAGCCAAGTAAATCATACAGAGCTTGCTAATAAAATCAAACTTGAAATCGACTTTATTCTGCTTCCTGTGTTTTTTGTGTTATGATTTAAGGGTACACGTTTTATGTGATCCTGTACTATACAGCAACTTTGGATTTCCACTGTCTCTCACCCATCTTGAACAGTATGTCCCATTTCAAACTCTCATCTTTACCATGTTCTCTTTACCATGAGCTTCTTAATGCTCATCTAAACCCATTCATGGTAGAAAAAGCAATTCCAGTCTATCCTCGGGGTTGATCCTAAACTTCAGGGTCTCCCTTGATAAGACACTGCTAGAGATAGGCCCTGGGGCTGTGCCATGGGGAGAGAAAGAGAGGAGAAAAGAAAATGTCACCAAAGCATCGACCTAAAGGCAGGTGACGATAACAATACGAACTACACTTCTAGATCCTCAATCAGGAAATCTGAAAGTGTGGCAAGCCAAGATGATTCTGTAGTTTCTAGCAAACTCACAGGGTAGCAAAACCAGCCATAAGTTGACGGGAGCCTCTTTAGAGCTTTGCGTTTATCCTACTTTATCTGAATATTCATACATTTCATTAAAGAAATATGTTAATTATGAAATGGTGGTCACATACTCTGATGGATATGTTAGGTAATTTATGGAAAATGCCCCGTATTAACTTTCTAAAATTCAAAAAGTTTTGACTTGTTAAACAGATGGGTTTCATGGATTTCTTTCAAGGGATTGTAGGCATATACTATCTTCTATTCACTTATTTTTTCCAGTCTTTTCTATGCTTGTACTTTTTTTTTTTTTTTTTTGTCGGTCATGGGGCTTGAATTTTGGGCCTGGGCACTGTCCTTCAGCTCTTCAGCTCAAGGTGAGCGCTCTATCACTTGAGTGCCACTTCTGGTTTTCTGGTGGGTTATTGGAGATAAAAGTCTCACGGAGTTTCTTCCCAGGCCTGGCTTTGAACCACGATCCTCACATCTCAGCCCCCTGAGTAGCTAGGATTATAGGCATGAACTACCAGCTCCCGGCTTGCTTGTACTTTTAATTGTCCTTCATAAAGTCCCATTTATTGAATTTTCTGAAGAGTACAAAGCAAGAGATTTTTTTCCAAAATTCTTTTTTACTTTTAATTACAGATGCTTCTTCTCACAACAGCAAAATTAGCCCTTATTTTATGTGTATAGTCTGCTTAACACCTTAGGTATTTTTGTAATTAAAAAAAAAGTTGCTATGTGTCTTTTTTATCTTGTTTTTTTAAACAGCTTTATTAAGTCATGATTTTCATATCCTAACATTCATTTGGTTTGAGCATACAATTCAATAACCTTCAGTAAGTTTACAAAGTTGTTAGTCATGGGCCTTGAATTCTGGGCCTGGCTGCTGTCCCGCAGCTCTTCAGCTCAAGGCTAGCACTCTACCACTTGAGCCACAGCACCACTTCCAGTTTTCTGGTGATTTATTGGAGATGAGAGTCTCACAGCTTTTCCTCCCCGGGCTGGTTTTGAGCCAGGGTCCTCAGATCTCAGCCTCCTGAGTAGCTAGGATTACAGGCGTGAGCCACCAGCGCCTGGCCAACTTATTTTTTTAAGAAGTTTAGTTTTAACAATTCCATATGTCCTGGATAATAACTTCTATTATGTTAACATAAACTCATTACACATTCAAAACTACGACAGTAAGAATTAATGTTATCATGTCATGGTTCTTACTCAACTGGAGGACATTCCCACTGTCCCCCAAACAATGGTATACATTCATGTTCCCACCTCTGACAATCACTTACTGATTTATCAAGTATATAGAACACTCCATATGCCAGGCAGAGTCCTCACAGGGAAAGCAGGGCTTTCATCACTTGTAAAGAATGAAGCTGAGCTTCGAGTCAGGTCCTTCTGATCCCAGCATTCATCATCTACCTATCTGAGGCTGCGTGAGGAGGCCAAGCGGCTTCTTGCTGTAACCTGTCACTATGTCTAGCCCAGGTGTAGATGTTGGGACAGAGTAGAGACCCCAGAGAGATCATGAACTCGGTAACCTTTAGGTTTCTGCCAATTTTGAGCTCCTGAGTTTCTGCAAATCCATAAAATACCTCCAACTAATCCAAGAGACTTACTTTAATGAATAGACAAGGATGATATGTCATGAACAGACTAATTGCATATAAAAGGAACGCTTCTGAAGTGCACAGGAGAGGGAGGGTGCTCCCTTAAGCACTTTAAATGTCCCCCAGAGATGCCGTTTGTCACCATCATTTGCATTATCAATGAAGAGGCAGTTTGCCAAGCTGGGGGGGGGGGGAGACATCAGTCCAGCCCAGATTCAAACCACCACACATTCCAACAAACTGATGTCTAAATAAATGAAAGCTTTCAGATAGATTCATTTTCTCTGCTTTTGAAATTTGAAGTTGGCATTTCTGATGTAATTGTCTTGGTATGTTGATACTGCCAGAAATAGAGGTTGCTAAGCTAGATCAGAAACTACACTGGTACCATAGCTAATATGTTGTTATTAGTATTATTGAGAATGACAATTGCATTCAGAGAAGTCCATTCTCCAAGCAGGCAAGCTTGTCCCAGCAAACACACAAACAAAACAACCATGATGGTTCAATATTTGTTATAGGAACTCATGAACTTTCATACTTGGGAAAGGAGCACACAGGTCAGCCTATGCTTGGTGTGTGCCTACTGACATGTTTCTGAAGTGGGGTGCTCATGATATAGTATATTATGTGACCCCAACCCCAGCAAGCCCTGCCTTTTCACACTGATGGCATTCACTATTTCTACAATTCTGGGTGCAGTTTTTAACCTCTCAGACCAGGTTCTTTGGTCTGAGGATGCTATCATATGAGGATGTTGTGAGGGTAAATGAACAAATGCGTGTTTCACAGACCTGACCCACTTCAACACTGGTCACATTGTCTCTGTTTCTCTTCTCTCTCCCCTCAAACCAATACCTGGAAAAGTTGGACCTCACTGATTACCAATGTGGTCAAAATGGTAGTCAGATAGCCCCGCAGAATCCTCTCTGTGTACACAAGGTTTGAAGAAGGACTTCACTAAGGACAGCCTGGACATTCTGGAAGGTTCTCTCAAGGTTATGTATTCCTTCAGGATGGACCTGCTCAGGATGTATGTATGTTCTGTGTCCTAGATGTTGCTGAAACACAACTTATTTTTAAAAGGAAGTAAAGAGACTGAATTTTGAGATCAGACTTCCAAGTGAAGCCCAAGGCTCTTAGTTAAAGTGTGAACCCTGGACGAGAGAGAACAATAGAGAATGAGATACATAAAAGTGTTATACATGAATTTACATTCAATAAAAAACCCTTCTGGCTATAATTATCACATTTTTGCTAATATTGAGATTCTAGATGTCAAATTTAATGTTTGAGTAAACTAATTAAAGAATTTTTTCACCTAGCCTTGACAGTCTCTCTTATTAAAATTTTCAAATGTGCATATATATGTATGAATGCATGTGTATGTGTGTGTGTGTGTATATATATATATATATATATATATACATAAACATATATATGCTGAAACTAATTTACATGACCAGCACTTTCAGGCTAAATTGATCAAGTTGTTTACCTCTTTGCGTGTCCTGCCCTATATCTATTCCACTTTCTCTGTCTCTCTCTGTCTTTTTCATTCCCAGCTCTGTTTTGTGTTCTTTTGTTAAGGGCACAGTTTTCCAGCAACATTAATGTGTCTTTTTTATGCTTTTCCAAATAGTTCTAGGTGGAATTGTCTCTCTTCTTTGCTGTGGCACATTCAGACTCAAATTGCTGTGCTCAGTAGGGCTATTGTCACATTATAACAGGGAAAATGCTTCATCGTGTGTTATAGAACAAGATAGAATTTCTGCTAAGGAGCTCAGGGATCAAAGGAGGAGGAAAAAGATTAATTTTTATGCATCAAGTCATTATAGAGGAGAGGAGACATTAAGATTGCCAGAGTGGAGATTTTCTCCTCTAATATCGACACAGAACCAGTGTGAGGGGGACCAGGGGCTCTGTTCGCAGATTTGTTTTTACCTTTAAAGCGCTCAGATCTGGGTCATAAGCTTGTTTACACATATTTCAGGTTTTCCAAAGAGCCTCCCTTTCAAAAAGATATCATTTTCCCAGGATTTAGATACATCTAAAAATATTTTGATTGCTTCTGGTGCATAAAAATGCATATCCATATTTCAGACAGTTCTGAAAGTAAAAGAAAAAGCAGGGGGAAAAAAAGAGGAAGTGGTAGCTGTCATACCCCCTATCTAATCATCAACAGCTATGAGCTGCCCCCAGAAGGGTCTAAATACCTACACAATGCCAGTGCTGATGTAGAACAAAGCAGGTGAGGGCAGTGTCCCCAAATAGTATCTTCTTGGAGGTGTCATACTATGTGTTTGAGCAGAGATCATGGCCCTGATCACAGACATAGTACAGTTGAGAAGGGATCTTATGTGAAACAGACCAGGCCTGTGTTTATAGTCCCAGCTACTTGGGAAGCTGAGGCAGAAGTATTTCTTGAGCCCAGTATTTTGAATCAAGCCTGGGCAACACAGTAAGAGCCTGTATCCAAAAAACACATGAATAAAACCAACAAATGATTCTCTGTCAATTGAAACATCCATACCTAATTTGTTCAAGTGGAAGGGCCCAGTATGATTATTTTTTAGAGGTTCCCCTGCCATACACACAGGAATTAAGTAACTAATAGAAATCGTTCTTTGTGGAAGAGTGGGGGTCAAGTTGAAGATAAAGTCCATTGACACCAGACTATTCCTATCTCATCCCTTTCCATTTTATTCCTTCATTAAATAGTGTTCACTAGTCTTGGGTATCCAAGCCACAAATAAGTAAATAAATAAACAGATTATATAGATCATGATTGAGTGTCACACGTGTAACAAATAACAAATTCACCGTTAAGTGCCAGCATAGAGGTAATGACACATTTGATCTACCCAGAAACAAGTGTGATTAAATCAGCAACTGCTCCAGTCTGTTTGGTGCTTAGATTTCATTTTGTTCACTATTTGTCATGCATGAAAGAAATATCCAAAGAAAGACAGCATCAACTGGCCAGACCTGTATAATAGTCCTCTTCCTTACTGCTTATCTACCACAGACATCTTTCATTTTCAACTAAGATGCCTTCCTACCTCTATAGAGTTATGGCTCTGCTGTACAGATATGTCGCCAGGAAAATGCACTGTGAAATACTGAGTCTCTATTTTATTTGCAGATTTCCTGCTGAAATATCTCGGTGGGTGCTGAATGATTTAGCTAGCTGACTTACCTTTCAGATCTTTTGCTAAAAGTGATTAGCAAACTTGACCGGTGAGATTTCTCTCACTAATAATCTAATGTAAGTGCTCATCTTTATTTCAGATTTCTGAGCAAAGAGAGGTGACTGGATACATCCAGATATGATTGCAAAGTGAGTTTAATTGGAAAATGATTTCATACGTAGACATCGAAGTTTCTACGAACCAGGAGAACGAGAGAGTGGCTGGGACTCACACATCTTGGAATGGCGCACCACAGCTGTTGCCGACATCTGCAGAGCCAGCTGTTGGCATTCAACTCACAATGTATCTTGCTAGGCATAGAGCATGATGTCTAGTCCCTTTTAATAAAAATGAGTACATGGATAGCATATATGCTCACTGACCTCTGAAGCACTACTGTAGAGGGAAAAGAAAGGTGTTTTAACTGAAATAAAAGGTTTCCTCCCTATCAAAGTAAGATACGACTTAATTCACACTATGGGTGAAACACATTATGAGTCAACTTGGGAGTGCCTGCAACCATTTGTTCTGACCAATTTTCCAGACTTAAAATGACCACTCATTTCCCCCGTGCTTTTGGCAGATTCAAGTCCACAGCTTAAAATGCCGAGAGTATTCCACGGTTAAGCCCACACTTGCCCAACTCCAGTAAAGTGTGAGTAACTTATAAAGTTCTTACCCGTGGATGATCACATTGGGATCTCATGGCACCTTCCATGGGTTGTGTGTGTTGTCAGATGAGGAGACTGAGATTCAAGTGGCAGACAGGTTTAGGTGTCTTGCTCTTACCCTCTGAGGAAGTAGCAGATCTGGAGTGAGGCTTGAGGTTCCAACAACCTAGGCTGTTCTTCTTCTTGGCCCTAGGTCTTCTGTTTTGGTTTACTACATGGTATATTATTATATTACATTATACTCTCCATGCCCCTGTGTGATGCCCTGGGAGCAATGGAATCAAAATTGCTCATCACAATACTTCCTTTAATCAGCTCTATTGATTTTGAGCGATCGGTCTCCATTCATGTAAATATGGCTGCCTTCACATGGCCGGTGGCAGGCAGAGATGGCTGCCCTGCTGGACAGGTTTTTACATACGTAGTTAAATACTTATCCAAGGTCTAGGGCCTGAAAGGCCACACTTTCTGGGGCCCCACATTTTTGGGGGGTCTCTTTGGAAATGCAAACATCCCTGAGTAGGGAGCTACACTGATTTAAATTTATGTTAAGATGTCTCTGTCTTTGAAGAAAATCTATTTCTTATGCTTCTGGAGGCTGGGAAATCTAATATCAAAGTGCCAACAGACCTAGTGTCTAGTAAGGCATCATTGTTTTATGGGTGCCACCATTTGGTATATCCCTACATGGCAGAAGTGGAGAACAAGCCAGCTTCCATTCATGTGAGCAGACTCCTTATGATCTAATTAACCTTATTTAAAGGCCCCGCATCTTAATGCTATTTCACTGGAGACTCAGTTTCCAGTGGAATATACTCTTAACATATAAAATATTTCAATATTTTATACAATATAAAATATATTATATATAATCTATATAATATAAAATATATAATATAAATCTTAATACTATTTCACTGGAGACAGCATAATTTTTTTTGTTTTGGTCAGTTGTGGGGCTTGAACTCTGGGCTTGGGTGCTGTCCCTGTGCTCTTCAGCTCAATGTGAGGGCTCTACTGCTTGAGCCACAGCACCACTTCTGGTTTCCTAGTGGTTTATTGGAGATAAGAGTCTCACGCACTTTCCTGCCCGGGCTGGCTTTGAACCGTGATCCTCAGATCTCAGCCTCCTGAGTAGCTAGGATTACAGGCATGAGCCACCAGCGCCTGGCTTTCAGCATAATTTTTTTTGAAGAGACAGACACATTCAGACCTTAGAAATGTTTTAAACCAGCCTTTTAAATCTATGTGACAGGTATCATTCCATCATGAAGTTATATACGAAATCTAGTTTTAGTCTGGCTTCTTTTCCAATCCATCCCACCAGCTCACCTGACCATGTCCTCTTGCCTACTGGGGTTATCCTAAACCAGTGATGCCACAATCACACCTACCCACCCTCAGTCCTAACAAGTGGTCCACCTTCCAGAACCTTGCTCATGTGTGCAGTGTTAAGTGATGAGTGGATGAGCCTGTGTGTGTGTGTGTGTGTGGAGAAAGTCTTGAAATGTGGAAGGAAGAAAGTGTGTATGGGAAGACACTCTGCATTGTATGAGCGATGGTGTCTGTAGCATGGGAAATGGAGAGTATGATAATGACAACCCCAGGCAGGCAATCTCCTTTCAGCTTCACCTGCTTATCTATTCGAGGTGGCAGTGACAGATGAAGGGCTGTTTGCATATCTAGGCAGAGTTTGGAAAAGTGTGAGGCAAAGGAGGGTAGGATCCCGCTGTGAAAACAACTCCCACTCATTCAGCTGTGTCAGATGAAACCTGTAATACCCATCAGAGTGCTTGGAAGGCACATCCCTTGCCTCTTACTATTCTTTGGGCATTTTTCTATTTATATTAGAATCTGTGCTTTTAGGGGTGTGGATGGGTCTGTTTCTGCTGATCAGACTATGTAATATTTGTATATATAAAACTTGATAAGCAGAGGCAGGAGCAGCCTTAACCCCAGAGCTTCAAGTTTCTTGTCTGATTACTCCTGCCCAAAGCTTTTTTCCAAAACACTCATGTCAGGGCAGCATGACAGAGAATAGACTAAGATAGTCAGGGTGTGGTACTGACTGTCCACTCCCTATCATCCCATTTGTGCCAAATGTTGGGGTGCTAACATGAAGCTCCATGAATGATCTTTAGGGGAGCCTTCAAAGACAGATCCCCTAAATTGATCATTGAAGATGAAGCAGAATGTTCTATGCAAAAAGTTAAAGCCAGGATAGTGTATAGTGTATAGCATATAATGAGTCCTACAAAAGGAAAGGTGGACCAAGTGAGGACTGTATGGGACGAAGACACGGGAAGAAGGCAATGTTGGGGTGGGGTGCAGATGTGACCGAGGGAAACACACTTGTCATTTGCTGCCACTCTGCTTTCATTTCAAAGTTGGGGGAGGCTGGTGAGAGATAAGGCACCTACTTAGGAATGGCAGGAGAGAATGTTCAAAGCCCAGAGACTTTCCGCCAAAGCAAGAGGCTAATAGCTTGTCAAGATCTGAGTAAGCAGATTTCAAGGTCTGAGATATGAAAAAGCATCCCAGTCATTAAGGTTGCTGAAGTCATCATGATGACTTTGGACATACGGTCTTAGGGTTTTGTCTTCCTGGAATGGCTTTGAACTACAATCCTCAAAACTCGTCCTCTTAAGTAACTAAGAATACACACACACACACACACACACACACAGAGAGAGAGAGAGAGAGAGAGAGAGAGAGAGAGAGAGAGAGAGAGGATTATACCTGTAAGCCTCACAATTCGGGGAGCTGATCTGAGGATTGAGGTCCAAAGTCAGGAAAGGAAAGCCAGGCAGGAAAGTCTCACTCAACAATGATGAAATCTATTTTCAGTAGCTGATGCCTGTAATCCTAGCTACTCAGGAGGCTGAGATCTGAGGATTACAGTTGAAAGCTAGATCAGGCAGGAAAGTCTGTAAGAAAGACTCTTACATTACATTCTACCAAAAAGCCAGAAAATGGCACTGTGACTCAACATGGGAGAGCATCAGCCTTAGCAGAAAAGCTCAAGGATAGTGCTCAGACCCTGAGTTCTAGTCCCACAATCCGTACACATTGTGTGTGTGTGTGTGTGTGTAATGTAATATATATCTATATATATATTACTACCAAGCCTGTATATATGTATATATGTGTATATGTGTGTACATATATGTATATATGTGTATGAATATTACTATGAAGCCTATATATATGTATAACACATATATACACATACATATACAAGCTTGATAGTATTATTCTTGAAGAGAATTCCAGAAACTCAGATACATGTTGATAGTTCAAGAGGTTTACGAGGTTTACTCAAGGGATGGGGGATAATCTGCACTCCCCTATCCAACCTTGTAAAACAAACAAGCAAACAAAAAACACTCCTGCAAAGAATAACAACACTCTTGGACCTCCCCTGTACAGAGTCCGTCAGTGTTAGAGGAGGATGAGATCAGAGCTCTGAAAAGATCAGTTACCTAGGCAGTAGGGGGACGGGCAGGACCATAAATACTTTGGTGAGATAGAATTTCTAACACATTGTATGCCTGGGGCTTGCAGGTGGGCTTTTGAAATCCTTCCCGAGGGGTTTGGCAACAGTATGATCTCTCTCTCTCTCTCTCTCTCTCACTCTCTTTCTCTTTCCTCCTCCTCCTCCTCCTTTTATTGATGTGTCCATTTAGAAAGTGACATGATTTGCTTACTAAGTTTCTGTTTAATTTGCATCTTAATGTCCTATCATTAGGATATAAATACAGGCCTGGGGAATTGAGTAATTTAGAAAGTCCCTCTGGGGGATCTGGTAACTCTGGGCTGTGAATGTGGAAGGCAGCTGCTTGGAAAAGTGGGTATCTCAGCAGATCCATTCAGAAGCAGGGCTTTGAAGGGATTCCAGCATCCAACATCACATTTAGAAGTCTACCACACAGGAGTGTGGCATACAGGGCAGAGTTGTTGGTGTCATAGGTATTGTGGTCAAGGCTCAGGGTCTCCTCAAAGAAGCCCCCAGAAGTCCATGTGTTTGTTTTCCTCCTGATGGTTTGTACCCATTGAGATTTGTTGACCATGTCAGTCATGAGGACAATGCATCTTGTATAAGCATCACTCCATCATTCTCCCCCATCTCTCTTCAATCCCATCCACCCCCTCAAAGTTCCATGTTCCATTTTCACATACATACATGGAATATCATGACTACATTCTCCCCCACCCTTTCTTCAGTCATCGATCTCCTTTCTCTTAACCTTAACCCCCTTGACACCTCAAGTTCCACCTTCCTGGTATTCAGATGGACCTGGGGAAAAAAATTGCATTAAGTGAAGCCAGGCTCAGAGAGACAAAGGATGTGTATTTTCTCTCATATGTATTAACTAAAGCACGGTGTGTGCCGTGGAGAATTCCAATGGTGTAACTCCTTTGAATAACTAACAATGTCCTCAAACTTTCAAGATGAGTCATTCTACTTGATCATCTGTTCCTTTTGCCTGCCCTGTTTTCATTTATCCTTTTTTGGAGGATCTCAGACTTTTGGGGGGACAATTGCCCCGCCCCATGTGACCTGTAAGAGCTCACATCCTCCTCAGCACCCCAGGACGGCCACAGGTTCTAGTTCTAGCCTCTCCAATCCCAGGAGAGGGCGCCAGCCAATCAGAGTCCGCCTTGCAAGTCTGGTGGGTTCCACCGCTGAGTCACAGGAGGTTGGCCTGGAACCTCCAAGAGTTGTCTCATCCACTTGAAGGAGAAATCACTACACAGAAAAGCAGAGCTGAGCCATGGAGAGATGCAGAATTCCATGCAGAATTCGAGACTGTGGAATGAGTCCTATCTAAAATGCAAGCCCTGAACATTCAGCCAGTAAATGCCCACTTTTCTCAGGATAGACTGACTTGATGACTGACAGATTTATCAAGACTTACTAACCCATTCCACAGGCCTAACCATCCTAACATCAAGAGCTAATAGGGTGAGTAAACATTTCATAGCTCTTATTTTTAAGGGGATGATGATTTCTTTCATTTTATAAGCCTCTTGACGTGTAGAAGCATTTTCACTTGTTGATTTCTCTTAGCATCTCGAATTTTTGCCTTATTTTCTGGCATCACAATGCTGCCATAAATCAGGAAGTTCTGGAGTCTAGTTTTCATTTAAATGACATCTATAATAGAGTTTCATATTTTTGTATGTAGGTAATCAAACTTTCCCGCTAAGAGAATATGGTGATGTATGTGTTTATCTTTGGAAAGTATGCAGAGAATTTTGGCATGGCAGGTGCTCCAAATATTTTTCATCTGATCACTAATAGAAGATTTATGTCCCTACTCACAGACTTTGACAAAGCTAATAAATTAAACCTGTTGACAATCCTTCAATAAAGAAGCTATTTTTCTATAGTTAACAGTCTTTTTTTTAGTTATTAATAAGCTTTCTTAGTGTTAATTGTCTTGCCTTGGGCGAAACTGTCTCCTAAAGCATATTAGCCTTAAGGAACACTAACCATATTAAAAATGCTCCTCACTTTCTGTTTACATTCTTTAAGTGAACTGCAGACAGGCAATCACTACACTACACAGGCAGTCATGCTTGGCATGGTGCTACAGAGCTACAAGGACCAAGGGAGCTGGAACCTTGCATGTTGTTGTCAATAATGGTGAGGAATTGTGATTGTTTTGTGACCTTTAAATTTTTGTCAAGGCATTAACCCCTATTTTACTATCAGTAACCAATGAGTAAGAAAATCAAAGAATAGTAAAATGAGCGTGTACTTTAATATTCTTTTAATATTTTGATGTTCATCTTGAGCACTTTTGGTATTTTTAAACACTAGAAACATTCAAGTCAGCATCTTTGCTGTCATAGCAGATTGGTCTTTAGTCATCCCTCAGGGAAGTGGGTCCAAGATCACCTTCTGGGCTTGAAAAGAAGATAAATTCTGGCATTTCCAGCCCACACTGACAAATCCAAGTCGTAGTTAACTCCATACAATTCCTTAATGTGTGGGAACATTTTTAATTTACTTTTGATATTCTGATAGATGGGCATTATTGGGAAGGCCTAATGAATAATTGATTTAGTACAATGGTAACCAACACTATTAATATTTTATCTCCTTATAAAGCTGTATAAAACCATGCTGTAGTTGATGGGTAACTTGGGTTGGACATAACTTGAGATACTTCTCACTGAAACGAGAGATTCTTTATCTCAAATATAATTATCCATTTAAATGTCATGGGTCAGTTTATTAACGCCCTATTCATTGGGGTGTAACCTTTATTAGGCTTTATTGCTACCAGAAATTATATCCTACACAAATACAATAGAGATTTAAACGTTCTGGAGAATGAGTTGACGGCTTCTGCCTTTATGGTGTTGTACAGTAATGGACCTTGACCAGCAGAAGCTTTGATAAGTATAAAATATTACTGCTTGAAGCTAATTTGGTCCCTTTTTTAATGACTGATAATCCTTGTCCATTTAGTGTGATAGTCACAATCCAGTCCTGTGTTCCACCCCAGATGTGATTGTAACAAGAGCCATTAAGTGTGTCTGCATAATAAAATTAGTCAGGGAAGTTATGTACATTGTTTCCAAGCCTTTGGATTTCCATTATAGTGGTAAGGATTGTTGGAGTGAAAAGTCTCTTAGCTCAATCCAGTCCCTGGCTTTCCCCAATGCTAAGCCAAGGACCTATCATTTCTGTGTTAAGAAGCCCATTCTCTAGAGTCCTGCCATATTCCTCATATATAAACAGGAGCTGTAGATTTGGGGCTGGGAGATGGTTTGGTCACTGATTTGCCTAACAAAGCTTTACACAGCTCCAAAGCTTAAATACATAATCAGTCTTTCATAGCTACCATTTGAAAGGGGGGACCTCTCTTCAGTTTGGAGGTTTACCATTCCTTTAGAAGGTTGCTGTATCAGGGAAGTTAGAATTGCTTGACATCCTCAAAAATAATTTAAATGTAGGATGTGATCTCACTGCCCCCTCAGAGGGATTTATGGGGCTTTAGGGAAAGGCAGGGATGAGGACATCATCACTATGTAAAGGCAGGGAAATAAATAAGTATGTCTGCCTCATTGCCCTTCCCATTTCCCAAGCTTATAGGGGATCAAGTTCAGATTCTTTTCTCCAAAAGCGGCTATAACACAAAACCCCTGAGAACTATCTCCCTAGAGCTTGGGGGGGGGGCAGGGGGAGGGGAGTGGAGACATGTACCAAAGAAAGACCTATTCTGCTACTGAATTCAGTAGCAGGCCAGAAATGTATATTCACAATGCTGAGAAAGTCTCAATTGAGAATAAAAAGTCATCAAATGAGAAGCCAATTTCAGATCTCCCAAAAAGACTTGATGCTATTATGATATGGTGACTACATTTTTTAAAATTAGTGTACATTAATAATATAGGGAGATTTCATTACAATAATCCCATACATGCACACAGTATACTATGAAACAAGTTCTCTCTATTAAATTTTAATATCTCCCTACCTTCCCCCCACTTTTTGGGGTGTCTGGTGGGTTTCTTTGTGTGGCCTTCAGATAGATAGAGAGAGAGAGAGAGAGAGAGAGAAATAGCCAGATAGATAGATAAATGGATATATTATATACATATACATAATGTCCTTTGATCTCACCCCCTCAGTATCTGCCTCTCATCCACGGATGCCTCCTAGGAGATCACCTTAGATATTATCCCTTTTACATTCATGCATCATCATTATCATCATCATCACTATCATAATCATCAAGTCTAAGTTCCACAACTGAGTGAAAACATGCAATACTTGGATTTTTTTGGCTTGATTTATTTTGTTTAACATTTTATTCCATTCATTTTCCTGCAAATGACATAATTTCATTTTTCTTTATGACTGAGCTATTATACTCTATGGTATATTGTATTATGCTAGTATGTATATATTGTTAATTCTTTCATCACTGAACACTAGATAGATAACCATACATTTTGTACACATGACTCAGTTGACCCAAAGATTTGAAGAATGCGAAACACTGAGTTGCCATTATTTTTGCTTGCAAAGATAAAAAAACACTATTCAATATTTGCATACTATTCCTCACGACATTTTGGGTAAATCTAGACTTATTATTTTATTTTTGTCATCTGAAAAGAAAATTTAAATCTATATTTTTAAACTAAGAACGCCAGAGGACATTTCCTGTGATATTCAGAGGTTTGCTATAATATTCTGAGGAACACTGACTTGTAACCTTGAGATTATAAATATTTGTTAGTTAAAACCACATTTATTAGAATGTTTGTTGTACAGAATTCAATGTATTCACTTAAAGTTGCAAACTATGTTTGCTCACCAAACCTGTGTAATTAACCATTGAACAAGACCTCATTCATTTAGCCATAATTAATTCAACAAATATAAATGGCTATGCAGATTTCTCCAGAGTTAAGAACATTTTTTAAACCATTTGCCCTTGCAAAAGTTATTTTGCAAGTAAAATTACAAAGTGACTCTGGGAGCTAGCCTTGTAAATAGTTCCCAGTGATCCCTGCTTCCTGATATTCACATGCTACATAAAACCCTTCCTTTGACTATGACCTGGGTGTAATGGCTTGCTTCTAGTATGTAAAATGGCAAAACTTTAAAGATATTATGACAGAATTGTTTTGATCAAATATGGCTTGACTACAGTTCCTGTTAGTTAGACAAAACTATCTCAGGTATTACTACAAAAGCATTCTATACGTGTGAGTGAAGTCCATAATCAGTTGACATTCAGTAAGAGAGATTATGTGAATGAATAGTAATAGATGAGAATCAGTCAATTGGAAGCTTAACTGAGGCTTCCCTGAAACAGAAGAAATCTCACCTGTGGACAGTAGTTCAGTTTGCACCTCTGAGACATTTAGCTTGCCCTTCCTGGTGGCCTACACTGAAAATCTCTGAATTGCCTAGATGGCCCCCAGTAACTACTTCCATGGAATAATTTCTTCATACTTATCTCCTGCTGGTCCTGATTCCCTGACTGACACATATTCACTTTTGAGACTAAGTTATTCAAGATTGTGACTTTACTTGTGTCATCTCCCTGACTCTTCTAGCATGCTCCTCTGATGGAGTGGACCGTCACCTAGTTAGGAACTGGGGCTCTTAGCCAAGATCCAGCAGGGAATGGAGGCTCTCTGTTCAACATCTGGTGAAAAACTGAACCCTGTCAACAACTGTGTGAGTGAGCATAGAAGTGAATCCTGCCTGGTTGAGTGTTAAATGACTATGGCCTCAGCCAACACCTTGACTGCCAACCTCATGAGAAGAACTTAAGCCACAGCGAGAAACTGTGAGATAAAGTATCCTATGCTGTTCTTTAAAGCCATGAAGTTCAGGCGTAAATTATTTTGCTACAATAGATAACAGATTGACCCCAACAAATTTATTTTTCAGATACGGTGCAAAATCTCATTCTGGTAGTTAAAATTTTAGCTACTGATGTGCTCTGTATTTCCCAATTAAATAGAAATCTAACTGGCCCAATACATCTAAATAACAGTACACATTATTGGTCTGAAGATAGCCATTGGTTGTCTTTGAGTCAAGTGCCCAGCCCTGGTTCAGTCAGCTGTGACCAGGATGGAAAAAATAGTTGATATGTAGAGTTTTGTTATTCAATCAAAGGCTGATATTCTTTGAAAGCTGTGACACAAACAGACTTCCTTAGAAGAGTAGATGAGCCCATTGGAATTGGGTTTATATGCCTAATAAAGAGCCAGAATCACAAATGTCTAAACATACCCAGCCAAGAATCATATTGAATATATTTAGCCAACTCTAAAGCCTGAGCATCATCTCACCAAAATGAGCAGTCAGAATGGATGCCAAATGCCAGTCAGAATGGATGGCAACTATACAACAGGCTTGTATGGATCAGTCCTGATATAGACCCAAGCCTCTTCACATACATTTTCTTTCTTTCAGCATTTATACATGGAAAGCGCTGACAGACACAACACAGAGCTATTGAGCAAACAAGGTTTTCATCAAGAGAAGAGGTACATATGAAAAAGTTGAGTTATCTCAACTTTCCTTCCTTCTTGCGGGGAAACTTTCCAAGCATGGAATATTTCACTCTGAACTGAAGAATCAAAGCCAAGCTCTCAAAATTCTCCATTGAGTCTTTCTGACATGATATAGAGATCTTTTTTTTTTAAATCATGATCAAGAGTTTTGGTTGTTCATTATGTCCTTGGAATCTTTCAAAATGGAAATCCCCATGGATGGGCTCAATATATACAAAATTCCACTTCACAGAAGTGCTTTCTTCCTTCTCTAGGCAAAGACCAGGTTGTAGATGGTATTAGAGTGTAGCAAATATTGGCCTTCTCTCCCATTCCTGGTCTTCTGAAAAGAACATGCTTTCTGGCCCTTGGATACAAGTCAGAGCTTGCCCTCTGACTTGTTTCGTGATAAGCAAGTCTCCTCCCTTGGGCTTGGCCATCCATTTGATTTTCTTTGACCAATGGGATGTTAGCAGACACACTGTGAGTCTTGAAACAAGTTTGCATCTGCTTCACTGTAGGAAGACATTCCTCGAGTGATCTCTTGTTGAAGGAGGAAGAAACTTGGGGCAGAACCTAAATGTGAATCCAGATGACCCATAGACCTATGAGGATGGGAAAGGTTACTTTTTCCATTTTTGTTTTTAATGGATGCTTCTCCGGACACGAATCTCATCCTGCCTTGATTAAGTATGTCCCTCCTGATTATCACAAGGTTATTATTATCTTTTAGGCCAAGACAATGTATTTAACAGTGCTCTTGCAGTGGAACAGAGAAACTCCTGGCAGATAAACAAGAAGCACTACAAAGAAACCGCACACATGGGCCTCTCTTGCACACCAGCATCAAGTCACATCTCCACAGATGTGCTCACAGAAGTTTAGGAGACAGCGTAACAGATGTACAAAGCTGCAGATCAGAGGGGATAAAACACAGTTAAACTTGCTTCAAGGCACAATGTGTCACCATCTAACAGTTCCATGCATCCTAAGCGTCACTGAGGAGGAACATGCGCGGGCTGGTGCTCCTGGCTGTCGGCATGCCAGGAAGATTATAAAAACGCCATGCTGTGATATGTTGCCCTCCTGCCTGAGTAGCTACTATTAAGCTGAGTATTTACTGCACCTATTCAGACAGGAGCGGCTGTGTGCAGAGTGCTACCTGTCTTTTGGCTGGATAAATTAGTTGTGGGTGTCAAGAGATTATAGCTGTCTATTGTTCTGTCGAATGAAGATGGGAAGAGCAGAAAAGCTTCCTCACCCCCACCCCCCACCCCCGTCTGCCCTTGCAATGTTTTGCACAAAATACAGGAGGCACCTTCCTCTTTTCTTCCTGAGTTAATGGCAAAACAAAACCTGTATTGCTTGTATTAGAGTATGGTGCATCATTAAAGACAGCACACCAACTCACAGGAAAAAGAGAAGGGAAAGAAAGAAAGAGAGAGAATTTATTGATAGAATGAGGGGATGAAGGAAAGGAAAGAGAGGGCAGATAAAGGAATCTGCAAAAAATCAAATGTGGAACCAGGGCCTGCTGTATAAATTGGTGCCATAATCATATCAGAAATGCACACCACTCAGGGTAGAAATGATCTCCAATTTGCTCATCTCCTCTCAAAATAGTTCTATGTAAATTGTTTGACCCTCACATTTCCATATTAGGAGGTATGAACTCCAAGTTCGTTTTAAGAGGAATTGACAAACTTCACATTAAAAAATATAAGCCAGTCAGCTTAATTATGGAGAGAGAGTATGATGTGTACCCCTCTCTGCCAAAATCCTTTATCAAAAATTTACCACATGCAAAATAAGTAAAGTATTATCTTTGCCACTAGTAATCTTATTGATCGAAAGGAAAACAGGGAGGTGACTTTATGACCATTTATAATTATCTTCTATTTTGGCAAATTCAAAATTGATACATTTTTTTTTGTGGGACAGAAGTGGCTGTGGTGCTACTTTGTGACTCTAAGACACAAGATCAGGAATCACTCAAATGAAAAACAACATGAATTGGACAAGGAGACAGATCTCCCACCTGTCAGATAAGAGTGTGTGGATTCATGAACAGAGGGAGGAAGGGTGAGCAAATGCCAATGTACATTATGTAAGAAATGAACTATGTAACTGAAGGGTAGAAACGTGAAGGAGGGAATGGGGAAGAATGAAAGAAAGGGGTAACATTGACCAAGAAACATTGTACTCGCAACCTGATTTATAGAACTGTACTGTAACCCCTTTGTACAGCTCCTTAATAATAAATAAATAAATAAATATTAAAACAAGAGGGTGTGCTGGGTGCCAGTGGTTCAGGACTGTAATCCTAGCTACTCAGGAGGCTGAGCTCTGAGGATTTTATCTCCAATTAACCACCAGAAAACTGGAAGTGGCACTGTGGCTCAAGGAGTACAACACTGGCCTTGAGCTGAAGAGCTCAGGGACAGTGCACAGGCCCATAAACAAATTAAAAAGTATGTGGATTTATCATTCAACAGAGATCTTTTGAGGCACCTACTATGTGGAGCAGTTTGTGGATCTCTTAAATGTCTTTTAGAAGGTTCTAGCAAGGTTCACATTCTTCATAGGTCCTGAGTTTTATGCTTTTTTTTTTTTTGTCAGTCATGGGGCCTGAACTCTGGGTTCTGGGCTTTGTCCCTCAGCTCTTCAGCTCAAGGCTAGCACTATACCATTTGAGCCACAGTTCAACTTCCAGCTTTTTCTGTTTATGTGATGCTGAGGAATTGAACCCAGGGCCTCTTGCATGCAAGGCAAGCACTCTACCACTGAACCACCTTCCCAGCCCCATTATGCTTTTCTTTTTAAAGTAGGCCATTTTACAGTGGCTATGATTTCACACTGGATTTTTTAAATTAGCATCCAATAGTTGTACAGGGGGCTATTATTTTAACATGTCTATTTATGTATACAATAGATCTTGACCTCTTCCATCATTCTCCCTCCTCCTCATTCCCAAACCAGTTTTATCATTTCCTTATTCCATTATCACACACATACATAAAGTATCTTGATTATATTCTCCCTCCTTCTCCTCTGTGTTCATCTATCACCTCCCCCTAGTACCTATACCCCAAGACATGTCCCAACTTTCTAATGTTCTTTATGGTTAAATGCATGCTAATTATTCAGTGGGGCTTTATAATGATAACTCATACATATGTATACCTTACTTTAGTTAGATGAATCATATGTTATATATACTTATATACATACATGTACATACACATACATGTTTATTTATATACACATACACACATGTATAGTCCTGTGTTCATGTATATTGTAAGTCTAACATCTAACTGAGAGAAACCTGTGGCCTTCATCATTTCAAAATTATATTTTAATGTATTTGTATATGATTCAGTATTTTCTTCTTTGTCAATGCCAAAGATATAATATACAATTACCTCCCTCACTAATCCTCCATATTGTCTCCTTTTTAACTTCTTAACTCTTTTATTTTTTAACATCATTCATGGTCCCTCCGTTTCTCTATTCTGTGTTCCCTGTGGCAGCAACTTAGCAACATCCAGTCTCCCTGCTGAGTATTCTACCTCCACTTTCCATTTGATTGTAGTTTTCATTCTATTCTTTCAGCCTTCCTCCCTAGTTCAGCCTGATCATGCCTCTCCTCTTCCTCTTATACTTCCTGACCTCTTCCCTGAGCCTTTGATGCGTGTTCTTTCTGCCCCAGAATCAATTTCTTCATTTGTTGATTTGCTGGTGAAGTAGTTGATTATCATTTTCATCTATCCCATGGAGATCTTTTTCGGTTGCTTGTCTGCCACTTGCTGTGTTCTTTGCCTGCTCCTACATAGACCCTTTGTTTGTTTCTCTTGGAATTTTCATCTTAGCAATATGAGTTTTTCCTGGACCTGATATTTGCAAACATTCAGGTTGAGAAAAGGCCAGGGCCAACTAAAACTTTTCTTGTGATACAGCTTGTGTTAAGTTGTTTTTCTTAAGTAAATGGGTTAAGCCACTGAGTTTTGTCCAAAGCAAAGTTACTTTTCCTTCCTTCAGGCAGTGATAACTGCTTCCTGCAGATATATTTAAGTCTGATGTGTTGGGTATTTTTTTAGCTTTGATTTTCTTTCCTTCTGGAATAAGACCAAGTACAAAAGGGAATCTTTGTACAAGGCATCACGTGTACCTTACTTTTGCTCTTGCCAGCAGGTATAAAGTTCCATACCTCAGGGCACACCCTGTCTTTCAAAAGTGTATTTTGTCTTTTTGCAAGATGCATACTGCAGTGATTTACCTTTTATACATTACACATTTCTAAATAACCTGCACTACTTTTGGCAACCCTCCAACTTCATTGTTTTGTTTTGTTAGAAGTTTGTCTCTCCCCCTCTCCTGATTTTTCTTGCAGCTTTTGAGTGGTTTCCAGGACAAGAGAGAAGTGATAATTTCACAGCACTAACTATAAGGTCTCTTTATCCATCCAAGGTCTCTTCCATCCTTGCAAAATACCTATTATTTAGATATATTTTAAATGCCCACAGCACATTAGAACATGAATAGAATGTATATGTATGTAAAAACACTATATTCAATATATAATATGATATGTGATAACATTATATAATGGTAATTATTTTACATGACATTTACATCCCATATAAACCATTTGCACATGTAATACATCTATCTGCATAATTTTACATATGCATCTGCATGCAATATACAAATTGACTGGGTTACCAACTCCCTCCAATTGTTGAGATAAATGCTTGAAGAAGCTGAGAATGCTGGATTCAAGCAAACTGACTGCACTTAGTGCTACTGTAACATTAGATATGAAAGGGTTTTGGTTCACAGAAAAGAAAAAAAAGCACTCCTTTGGTTTCTTTATTTCCTTTTTGGTGGTACTGGGGTTTGTACTCAGGGCCTTGTGCTTGCTCAGCTAGGAATATACCACATGAGCCTCACCCATATCCACATCTCTCCCTTTTAATAAGCCAGGTAAGTATTGTATATTATGTGAGCAGTATGCATTGAAGATAAAATGACTTAAGAATAAAATCTGATAGAAATAGAGTAACAGGCTTTTGCTAGCTTTGTGGTTTGATGTAATGTTTGCAAAGCATTTTCCATTCACTTTTTTTCATTTAATCTTCCAAATGATCCATTTGAGGAGGTATTATTATGTTCTTTTTTATGGAGACAAAACATAAGTCCTAAAGAGGTTAATTAATTTATCAAAGCCCATACAACTAACTACAAAACTCTCCTTGGGTTTAAAAAGTCCAGTCCAAGCTTCAGGACATGCCATGTACCTCGGTTGGGTATACAGCCATTAGGAAGCCAATCCAATGTTCTAAGAAGAACTTTTCTAACCGAAACACATAGATTCTGAATTCTTTGCTTTGTAATGAAATAAAAGCAGAGTGAGATGTCCACTTGACACAATCTTTACCAAAAAAAAAATCTCTTGCATTGGTTCCATGGCACAAAAAGAAGCAAATAAACTCCAGTTTATTTGGCCAATAGGTCTTTTCAAGATAGGTCACTGGGCTGTAAGAGGATTTCAGAATTCGATCTGGAAAGCAGCCTAACCCTTTTTGTTGTCTTACACTTCTTATTTTCAACTGATTCAATGTTCAGATGACCAGTGGCTTGGTATCAAGTCAATTACTATTTCAGACTACATCAAATGGCCATCCGTTAATACATCAGGATACTTTCATTCTTTTGAAATAAACAGCCTCTTCCATAATTCATTCTGATATCTGGTGACCAGATGCTATGTGATCAAATAATTGAAATTTATATCTGTTCTAAATATAGCTTAGGAATTGCCAAGTATGTGACATTTTACTGATTTATTACTAGACTCAGAATAAGCACGTGTGTGTGTGTGTGTGTGTGTGTGTGTGTGTGTGTGTGTGTGTAGATTGAATCTGCTAGAAAAGAAAGAAGCAATCATGATCAGTTTGTAAGATGTATGAGCAACATTTTCAGTTAGATATCATTTAACAATTATGACCAATTGCTTTCATGAACTTAACAAAATTGTTTCCCATAGAATGGAAAGAGCTCCAATTACAGGTACCTAATGGTTTTTCCAATGAACATTTTAATAATACTGAAAACTTAGAAAGTGTTGATTTTTATAAATAAATCCTAGACTTTGGAATAGTTGGCAATTGCTCCATTACAAATAGTCTTTACATTACAAAAAGTATTTGCTTCATATTGCTAAAAGACAAACCTAAGCCAAACTATAAGAATGAAGAAAGAAAAAAGAAGAGAGGGAGGAGGGAAGTAGGGAGGGGAAAAAAGGAAGGAGGAAAAATGAGAGATTTGATTGAGAAATATATAGTTATGTATTTAAAATACCGCATGAAATTAAAAGAAGAGAATTTTGTATATAAAATTATCACCCTGCATTCCACACCTAATTCTACAGGCCCTAAAATGGCTAATTAAAACATAACTGTATTGCTTAGTTAATTCAGTTGACAGTTAACCCTAGGGAATGTTTTAGCAATTAATTATGTACATTGACAGTTTTTATATGGTGAGTATAAATTTATAGTGGTATAGCTATAAAAGCCCACCCGAGCAACCAAATTCTTGTTCATATGAAGGTCTAGATTCTTTTTAATCAGTAGTAAGAAATGTAATTGGGCTAGTTTCATTAGCAATTATTCCCAGAGTACTTCAAAAAGCTTGTCATTCTCTGACTAGTTTTGGGGATCTAATCAGTGTATTTTTGAAAAGAACACATTGGTGAATAAATTATGGTTCACACACACATATATACACAACGTTAAAATTAGGTATCTACTCACCTTTAAGATTTGTTCAATTTTGGACTCTAAATAAATAACTTTAGACACACACACACACACACCAAGAACTTATTGGCTTAAAAATATTGAAGGAACTCAGAACAAAGAAATGTATCATCTATTGATACAGTTGAGATGTGGGATATGCAAAATAAAAACTAAGACAGAATAGAACAAGATACCAAAATACACTGGAGTTTGAAACCAGTTTGGAGTTTGGGCTGGCTATGAACAGAGTGGTTTGTGGGATGAAGTGAGGCTTTGAGGATTAAAGGAAGTACACACACACACACACACACACACACACACACACAGAGCTGTTTGTCACAGGTTGTGATGACACTTTAGTCCTGGAGACACACCAAGGAATCCTAATCACACTGGAAGACAGGGAAGGCTTCTCTAAGAATAGGAGATTGATTTTTAATGTTTTGAGGAAATTCTATAAGGGACATACTCATTTACATTCCCACCAATAGCATGCAAGGGCTCCTTTGTCTCCTCATCCTCAGGAACACATTATCTTTTGTCTTCTTGGTAGCCACCAGTCTTACTGGGGTAAGGTTACATCTCACCGTGTCTGATCTTGATAAGTAGTGACACTGAGCATTTTCTTCAGTCACTATTATGATGTACAATTTTTCATGATTTTATGTATCAGTTAAATTGTTTTGAGGAGGTCCTGATGTTTAGCCCAGGGCCTTATGATTACTAGGCAGAAGCATTACCACTTGAGCCACACCTCCAGACCTTGTGTGCTTCAGTTATTTTTTCAGTCAGGGTCTCAATTTTTTTTTGCCTCTAATGTATACCTCCTGTAAGTATAAACTATCACATTTAGTTTGTCATTAGAAATGAGATCTTACTGACATTTTGTCCAGTCTGGACCTGAATGTTCATTCTCCTGCTCTACCTCATGAGTAGCTGGGATTTCAAGTGTAAGCCACCATACCCAATTTTTACCAGATTTAAATACTGTTCTGATTACTTCTATATATATGAAACAATTTGAATGTTCTTTGTAATACTGAGTCAATTTTGCTAAGTTTTATTTTTCCAGGAACTTGCTAGCACATTTACTTATTTAAAACAATTAGCATAAAATTGTTCATAATATTACTTAATAATATTTTAGCTTTTTAAATGTTTCTCTTTTTTCTTTATATTGATACTCCCTGTTGATTTTGTGGGGTTTTTTTGACAGTTTCAGTTAATAATTTTAGAATATGTTTAAAAAATAATATGATATCTAGGTCCAGTTTTAGAAGACAAGAGTTTGTCAGGAAGATAAATGAGTGCCAAGTACATAAATGAAAGGCAGAATACATTTTAAAGTGCTGAAAGTCTCAACCTTTTCCTGTAAATGATTGGGACCATGAGAGTTTTTCAGTAGGAGGAGGACATGATCAGGGATGAGTTCCAGAAAAAACCCTCCGATGATGAAATCAGAGAAGGATTGTATGAACAAAGGCGGGGGGGGGGGCGCAAAGAAGAATTGTACTACAAAAAGCCACTATAGATGGTTCAAATCTATAGTCCTAGCTATTCAGGAGATTGAGATCTGAGATTCAAGGTTTGAAGCCAGCCTGTGCAGACAAATTGAAGAGACTATTATATTCAAATAACCAGAAATGGAGACAACTCAAGTGGCAAAGCTCTAGTCATGAGCCAAAAAGCTGAACAAGCAATTCAAGAAAGGGGGAAGGAGGAAGGAAGGGAGGGAGGGAAGGAGAGAAGATAAAAGGGAAGGAGGATAGGAGGGAAGGAGGGAGATTTCTCAGGCGTTGTGATACTGAAACAAAATATGAGACCCTATCTCATTACTGGTTTTGAACAGCTGTTCTGAACATCATAACCTAAGAAGACAGATTATATGTGGTTACTTCCTTTGGAATTAGAGACCCTTACTCCCTGACATCATCTATTTTGTGGGGTATTTGTAGATTCTAAACCAAATCACAAGTAGTTATGGAGCAAGAGACTTGCTGAGACTGGGAAAGCAGCATTTCTACCCTGGATAAGCTGCTCTCCAACACTTTGGATGGGTTGTCAGGTCTCTTATATAAGGGACCAGCCTCTCAAAGTAGTCAGGCATTCAGCCTGTGTGGGAGAGAAGAGAAATTATCATGTCTTCCTCTGCCCGGTGAGTTCATGCATCTGCCCTTACCAGTGAATTAAGTGTAAATAAATAAATGCAACCAAGTTCACTGGTAACCTTTAGTGCCTGCCATTAATCAGGGTAATAAGGCTTGTTTTATTCTGGGCCTTTCACGGGGGTTGTAGAAAGAAAAATGGTTACATGAGGTCAGTTAAGTTCCAGCTCCCTGACACTTTGTCAATACAATATTGGCAATTCAGTTATAGTGAAAGACAAGCACATTATTTAGCTGTTAAGAGTTAGTAAATAGATTATTTATAATGTCTTCTGTCATCAGTCATCGCCCAAGCCAACATGATACCAGCTGCCTGGTAATTTTCCTGCGAAGTACTTAAACAGTTCTCTCTCCCTCCCTCTTAGAATCTCTCTTCCATTTCTCAATGCTTTCTCTTTCCCCCTCTCACCTTCTATCTTCTCCTTTTCTCTCTCTCTCCTTCTCTTCCCCTCTTTTTCTCTCTGTGTCTCAGACTCCACATGTATTACAAAACCTTACAACATTTGAGATTGATGAATGTGGAAATTTATTAACAGGAAATGAAAACTGATAGGTATTTAACATTTAATGTGAAATAATCTACTGTAACATAAAATACTCAAAATAATACTAACTGTTTTAATTGTCCCTGGTCATTAAACTGCCACTTTGGTCATTAAAAAAGATAGGTAGATAGTAAGTTATTGACACAAGCTCTGCAAATAAAGTGGATTATTTTAGATCTAAATTTAACTTAAATTGATGATTCCTGCCTCTTCCTCACCTTTCAGCACCAAAACTGTTTTTCAGTATTTACCAGGGATCCACCCAAAGTCATTATGTTAACATATGATAATAAAATTCCCAGTAATCAATTCTTCCCTTTTATTAAAGGGAAGAGATTATTTAACATATAACTGAGAGAATGTGTGTTAGCCATTTGGGAAATGTGTATGCTCATCTCACATCACACATCTAAATAAATTCTGAATGGATCCAAATTTTAGTAATTACACACAGTCCGAATTTTGAAAAAAGATACAATTGAGGAGATATCAGACCTCTGAGGAGAAAGAAAATGTCTAAGCTTGGGTTCCGTGTTCATCCACTGACCCCTCTCCGACCTTTTATTTCCCTTAACTTCTCACTGAGTTCTTGTCTGTCTAGGCAACAATTTTAATTCTGTGAACATCTCGCTGTCTAGCAAGACTTTCCTATTTGACCCCTATTTGATCAGCTGATGTCTTCTCATTCTTCAAGACTCAGTAGAAGCCTTGTCCTTGTCCCTTCTCCAGCCCCTCTACCTCCACTGCCTACTGGGGGTTGGGATCTGGGAGTCATGGCTCCCTGAACCTACCATAGAACACTGGGCCAGACATTTCATGGCCTAGTCCCTCCTTTCCCCATGGACATCATGCCATTACCGTGATATGTAAGTATCTTGTGTGTACATGGGTCAAAGTTGGTTCTGTTGGTTAGTTTGTCCCTATATAAATAACCCACCATAGGAATCATAGTAGTTTGTTTAAAAAAAAAAAAAGTCTCCATGGGACAAGTCCTCTACTCCGTTTTCTTTTCGATAGATTTTGGTGATACTATGCATGCTAAATCCATTAATTTAGGTCTGATGTTTTACTTATCTGCTAAGAGGTCTTGTTAATATTTGACAAACTTTATTCCTAAGTACTGTTGTTTAGAGTGTATTGCTTATTGTTGTTTTTCTAAGATATGTAGAATTGTTTTTCTTTTTTTTTTTTTTTTGGGTCCGGTCATGGGGCCTGGACTCTGGGCCTGGATGCTGTCCCTCAGCTCTTTTTTTTTTTTTTTGGGTGCAGTCGTGGGGCCTGAGCTCTGGGCCTGGGCGCTGTCCCTCAGTTCTTCAGCTCAAGGCTAGTGCTCTACCACTTGAGCCACAGCGCCACTTCCGGCTTTTTTCTTTTTGCTTATGTGGTGCTGAGGAATGGAACCCAGGGCCTCAGGCATGCAAGGCAAGCGCTCTACCACTGAGCCACCTTCCCAGCCCAGAATTGTTTTTCTAAGCTACGCTTTCTAATTATTTGTAGCTATAGAAAAATGCCACTGAATTAGGAGGCGGCTAGAGGACACGGACAGGATGGCGGCAGTGTCTGGGCTCATGAGGAGACCCCTTCAGCAGGTTTCCGGGCTGCTGAAGAGGCGCTTTCATAGAAACGCACGGGCAGCGCTGCAGCTGACAGTTCGAGAAGCTATGAATCAAGGTATGGATGAGGAGCTAGAAAGAGATGAGAAGGTATTTCCGCTTGGAGAAGAAGTTGCCCGGTGTGACGGGGCATACAAGGTTAGTCGAGGCCTGTGGAAAAAATATGGAGATAAGAGGATCATAGACACTCCGATATCTGAGATGAGTTTTGCTGGAATTGCAGTTGGTGCAGCTATGGCTGGGTTGCGGCCCATTTGTGAATTTATGACCTTCAATTTCTCTATGCAAGCCATTGACCAGGTTAATAAACTCAGCTGCCAAGACCTACTACATGTCTGCAGGCCTCCAGCCAGCCTGTGCCCATAGTATTCAGGGGACCTAATGGTGCCTCAGAAGGTGTGGCTGCCCAACACTCACAGTGCTTTGTTGCATGGTATGGGCACTGCCCAGGCTTAAAGGTGGTCAGCCCCTGGAATTCAGAGGATGCAAAAGGACTTATTAAGTCAGCCATTCAGGATAACAATCCAGTGGTGATGCTAGAGAATGAATTGATGTATGGAGTTTCCTTTGAACTTCCTGCAGAAGCTCAGTCCAAAGATTTTCTGATTCCCATTGGAAAAGCCAAAATAGAAAGGCAAGGGACACATAACCGTAGTTGCCCATTCGAGACCTGTAGGCCACTGCTTAGAAGCTGCGACTGTACTATCTAAAGAGGGAATTGAATGTGAGGTAATTAATATGTGTGCTATCAGACCAATGGACATTGATGCCACAGAAGCCAGTGTCATGAAGACAAATCATCTTGTAACTGTGGAAGGAGGCTGGCCACAGTTTGGAGTAGGAGCTGAAATTTGCACCAGGATCATGGAAGGACCTGCATTCAATTTCCTGGATGCTTCTGCTGTTCAGTGCCTTACGCTAAGATTCTAGAAGACCACTCTGTACCTCAAGTCAAAGACATCATATTGGCTATAAAGAAAACACTGAATATCTAGCTTGGACTTGAATATCAAGTCATTGGGATTTATTTAAAACACGTGGCTGGAGCTCCATCTGGATTGTACTTGTAAGACCTTACTATTCAGAAAGTAATCTCTAAAGCAAAAAAAAAAGAAAAGAAAAAAGAAAAATGCCACTGATTTTTGTACCCACATCCTACAACTTTGTTGGATTATACTGTTATATTACTATTGTCATTATCATTACAATGCTAGAGATCAAACCTAGAACTCAGTGTGTGGTAAACAATCCTATCTCTGAGATAGGAACTCTAATCTGCTACCCCCCAGGCTAGCTTCAAACCAGGATCCTCCTGTGTTGGTCTTCCTAGTACCTACAACTATAGGTATAAGCCACCTCATCTGGCTTCTTAACTTTCCATGCTGGCCAGGATTCTCAGTAATATTCATTGGAAGCAGTCGTTGTAAACACTTTGTTCCTTTTTTTTTAAGGAATGTATTCAACATTTTCCCATTAAAAATGGTCAATTTTGAATTAACAAGTCTAATGATCTAATGTACAACATGAGGACTAGGATTAATAATAGTGTATGGTATTCAGAAGTTTTGATAAATGAGTAGATTATTGCTGCTCTTGGCACAGGAGAAAAGTTCTGTACGCCAAGAATATTCTTAATAATCTTATGAAGATATCTCCATCAAATAGTGAATAGTGGGCTGGGGAGGTGGCTCAGTGGTAGAGTGCTTGCCTTGCATACATGAGGCCCTGGGTTTGATTCCTCAGCACCACATAAGTAGTAAAAGTTGGAAGTGGCGCTGTGGTTCAAGTAGTAGAGTGCTAGCCTTGAGCTGAAGAGCTGAGGGACAGCGCCCAGGCCCAGAGTTCAGACCCCACAACCGACCAAAAAAAAAAAAAAAATAGTGCATAGCTATCAAAGAGTCTACAAGTAGATGAATAAAAGTCAATGGCAAAGAATCCACACAAGAAAATAAAACATCCCTAATTTTAATAGGTACATGAATAAAGTCCCTAAAATTCAATTCTCAAATGAGGAAATGCAACCAGAAATAAAGTCCAAAGTGGACACCATACTTCAGAAACAGTTTAACAGTTAAAAGCCTCAAACTAGCCATTGTATTTCATCTAAGTAATTGTACTACAAAAATAATCTACAATAATATGTTTTGGTTTTTTTGGTTTTTTTTGGGTCCGGTCATGGGGCCTGAACTCTGGGCCTGGGCGCTGTCCCTCAGCTCTTCAGCTCAAGGCTAGCACTCTACCACTTGAGCTACAGCACGACTTCCGGCTTTTTTCTTATGTGGTGCTGAGGAATCGAACCCAGGGCCTCAGGCATGCAAGGCAAGGGCTCTACCACTGAGCCAACTTCCCAGCCCTACAATAATATGTTTTGGAAGAGAAAGCTTTATTTCTCTAACTTAACTGTAGTTAGACTTCTCTTCTTATCCACAAGATGTTTGTTACTGCTACTCTTGCTTGCTACAAGGCTAAAGTGGGAGGAATTAGAGAGACAGAATCCAGAATCTGTGCATTCAGAATTAGCATACTTGTTAGAGAATTACAGGACATTAGATGTCTACATGCTATTTGATTTCTCCCAGACACTGGGTGAAAGGGACATGCCTATTGCAGTAACCATGCCCACACCTGATCAAAACACACAACAAAATCCTCAGATAATCACAGTGGCTAAAATGCCAAGGTCTTCATTCTAATCCTCTACTAATTTAACAAAAAAAATGGAACAGGAACATTTAATAAGAGGATAATGACTCAGATATAGTTATTCTTATAAAGTTTTGGCTCCTATAGGAAATGTGAGACTTCAAGTCAAATGACCACAAAAGATTATTAGCTGAAGACTGAAAAGATCTCAGTTTACCCACTCAGATTCTAGGCCACTTTAAGGCACAGAAGTTCCCTATTTGGGTAGTCCCCTCCACAATAAATCTTCAGTATCTATGATTTTTTTTCCTGAGCCACTGTGTCACAGAACTTGGAAGGTCCCTGGCTATCCATCAAAAAGCACTAATGCACCAGGCTGCCACCTATCATCCAGAAAGCCTTTCACCACCACCACCAGGCCACTTCTCATTCCTCTGTGGAATGCACTCAGCTGGATCAGCCTCTAATACATCAACGTGATTTCAACTGAACTGCAGAGCTAAATACCAGAGGAGTGGGGCACTTGGAGAAGAGAAGAAAGAGAACGAAATAACTATCATTACCTCCCTAAACTTCAACAACTACGAAAGAGCTCTCGTCCCAAGAAGTCCAGATCCCCAATTTCAGACGATGTAATGGCAGCCAGCTCTGTAGAACAGAAGGAGACACTTGTCTGCTGATAAGATTTCTTTCCACCCCTCAGACTGAACAGGTGGAAATGATCCTGTGGCATCAGTCTAGGCCAAAGTTTCAACCACTGACCTCATAGTCAATTTAAGCTGAAAGCAGTACTTTGTAGACTCCAATTCAAATCTTACTGAAAGTCAGTAAACGATAGACTCCTCTTCTAGAAAAATGTGATTTCATACATGCATATCCTCCATGATTGCTATACTTTGGATCTTGAATAGTCCCCAGAGGAGTTGAAGGCTTGGTACTCAGCCCATGACACTATTGGGAGATGGTGGAATCTTTAAGAGTTATGGCCTATTTGGAGGAAGTTAGGTCATTGGGGGTGGGGCCTTAACAAGGCTATACACCTTCCTGTTTCTTTCTTTGCTTCCTTGCTACCATGAGCTGAGCAGCTTCCCCTGCCATGAGCTGTCCCCGCTCCATGCCCTCCTCCAGTGTTCTAACTGACTTGCCACAGGCCCAAATCAACAGGGCCATGCAACCCAGCCAAATAAACCTTGCCTCCATATATTTATTCCTCCATATTTATTCCAGGCATTTTTCTCACAGTGATGGAAGGTTGAACAGTTCAATAATATATAGTATCAGTGGAGCCCAAGGACCACCAGAGGCTGGCGCACAGAAGCTATAGGCCAAGGTTCTTGTCCCCAGGCTTTCATGCCCCCATTCTGTGTCTGTGTAGACCTTATCAATGAAGCACAGAGTTGTATTCTACTAAACTCAGAAGTGATCTTACAACTTTCCCCAGCACTAAAAGTTTCCCCTTACACACACTTAATGTCAGAAGGCCTTTGGATAAAACAATTTTGTCACTTTGGCTATAAACATTCTTGGTTTAAAATATATATATTTTCTAGGGCTGGGAAGGTGGCTCAGTGGTAGAATGCTTGCCTTGCATGCATGAGGACCTGGGTTCGATTCCTTAGCACTACATAAGCAAAAAAAGCCGGAAGTGGTGCTGTGGCTCAAGTGGTAGAGTGCTAGCCTTGAGCTGAAGAGCTGAGGGACAGCGCCCAGGCCCAGAGTTCAGGTCCCACGACCGGACCCCAAAAAAATATATATATATATTATATACATTTTTTAAGAGACCCCTCTTAGTCTCATGTCCTCCTCTGTGAATCTGTATGGCTCTGTCACAATGTAGGAACATACTTTTGTGCTAAGGAAAAAGAAAACCACCTATGATATATATTTTTTAAGTCAAAATTATAAAACACTTTTTAAATGGTATTCTAGATGCATTTTTCAACTAAAAAGTCATAACATCATTTCCCAAGCCAGAAGCATCATTATGCTCATTTCACAGGTGGGAAATTGGGAATTACAGAGAGGTTAATAGCTGTGTCTAAAGCACACAGCACGCCTTCCTTGGAAGAAGCCAGAAACACAGGTATCGTCCAAGT
This sequence comes from Dipodomys ordii, assembly GCF_000151885.1. Lineage (NCBI taxonomy): Eukaryota > Metazoa > Chordata > Mammalia > Rodentia > Heteromyidae > Dipodomys > Dipodomys ordii. The sequence continues at coordinate 6,572,893 of NW_012267227.1, forward strand.
CTCATACTGTTCTGTGATCAGCCAAACTTTCCTGAGCAAGTTTGGCTTGGCCTAATTGGCATTCAATTTTAAAAAATGTCTTTCATTAAAAATATAATTTGAAGAACTGGGTAATTGACTCACATTTGATTAAGGCAGATTCTATTGGATTAACATGATTAATAGATAAAATTATAACCAAACAGAAAGCAGTACAAAAAGGTGATAAGTCATGGATCACATTAAGATACTAAATTTTCAGAAGATGGATAGATGGTTTTTTGTTCTTTTTCTACATTAGAAATATTCATTTCACAGTGGATCTCACACTGTTCAGTTCTCACTAGTAGGGTAATTAGAATGAGGTTTGTGTTCAGGATTAAAAGAAGAAGCACTTAGAGATGTTGTGATTTCACAGTAAGGGAAACCTCAGCTGGCCTCTTTCTGATTCTTCTCAAATCATTTTGTTCAAGCTGGGTGCTAAATTTCTCAAATGGATAATGAAGTGAACCACTCCAGTGCTTATTCTTACTCAGACCTAAATGGAGCTCATGCCACAGCAAACTTCAAAGCCTCTTTCAGGAGATGTTTATCCCCCTAGCCTGTGTAGGGATGACACAGTCCACAGTTTTGTTTTGTTTTTGGCTTTTGTTTTTTGTTTTTCTACAAATGCAGAGTTATATTCCAATAGGAACTAAGTTCATTGATAGGAAACTATTTTAGCATTAACAATTTCTAGTAGGCCAACCAGGAATTAAAGTGCAAATGCACTTGTGAGTTTTGTCACTCCGTATTAAGTCCTTTTTGCACACACACACACACACACACAAATGGGAGTTGCAGTAATGTGAATTAGGATGATGTGAAAGTTTACGTGGTTCCTAACACCGAGACTTTTGCCATGTAAGGGAACTGACTGGGTAGTAGCAGCATCTTTTCCAAAATTTCCATGTCTGCAAAACTGGGAAGAGGAAAGGACCTGGCAGAGGTCTAACCATTGCATAGTCTTCATTAGTGGCCCCAGAGGGAACTTACATCACACACAGTGCAAAGCAAATACTTCCTTCCCAGGAAACCAGCCCTAGTGTGCTATCCTGGCCACCAATCCCTCTAGGCTAACATTCCTAAGATATTCCTCCATAGAAAATCTGGAGCCACCCTGCTAGTTCCTGGGTCATCCCATGTTATTTCATGACAGTATGCTTTACTCAAGTATTTAATCAAACTAAAAGTGGAACTGGAGGATGATGTTGCAACAATGAGTTAGCTTCCTTTGCATACAAAAATGACCAAATGAGACAGGTGCCATTATGCTTATAATCCTAGCTACTCTAGAGGCTAAAATCTGAGAATCATGGGTTTGAAGGCAGGCGAAACTTCCCTGCCACATTGACAGAAAAGTCTATGAGAGCTTATCTCCAATTAGCCATCAAAAAAGCCAGAAGTGGAGCTATGGCTCAAGTGGTAGAGTGCAAAAAAAAAAAAAAAAATCTCAAGGACAGCACCCAGGCACTGACTTCAATCTCTAGGATGGTCACAAAAGAAAAAAAAATGACAAAATGAAACAAAAGAGGAGGCAACAATGCTTGATAAGAAATGTACTCATTACCTTGCACATATATTTGTAACCCCTCTGTACAGTATTTTCACAATAAAAAAAAGAAAAAAAATGACAAAATGTTAAAAAGCTATTTCTTATTTGTAAAGGTTTGGAGAAAAATTAATCTCATGTACAACTTTTTAAGGGCATATTTTGGAAGACAACTTGATAGTATCTATCAATAATAAAATATATGTGCTCTTGGGACAAGATATTCCATATACATCTACCCACAATGATTTGGAGCCCTGAAAACATTTCAAAAACAGCATGAAGAGATATGAGTAGCTTGGCTGTGGGGTTGGAGTATGAGGTTTGAAGGAACTTTTACAGAGTTTATTGGGTAAGGAGGAGTTGTTCACAATGCTAACACCTGTTTTTAGTATGTATCTCACTATGACCAAGGTAGGAATTCTACAAATAGTAAGCAAATTAACTTTTACTCAAGGAAGACAGCCTCTCTTAATGATCACTGAAGAACTGAACAATCAAAACTGTGTTTTTAGGTGAATTGCAGCTGATCATTTCAGATACAAGCTATCAGAGAAACTTGATATCAGACTGGTCCAGTTGTCATTTAGACTTTCAGAAAGCTTATTTTGTATGTATTTGTGTCTGTATATACATGTGTATGCATGATTGTGTACACACACTCATACACACACCTATACACACAGTTCTAGTAAGAAACAGAGTAGACAACTGAGTAGAGAATGCACTGCTCCCAAAGCTACCAGTCTTCCTTGATAGCTCCTGAATGTAATAGAAAATTATTTTCAATCTACCAGGTTACATGGGCATTTATATTGAACATGTATAGTGTACAGGAATGTATGAGAAATGCTTGAACTCAGGGTCTGGGCAATCTCCCAGAGCTGCTTTTTTTGCTCAGGGATAGTACTCTACCACTTGAGCCACAGAGCCACTTCCAGCCTTTTCTGTTTATGTGGTACTGAGGACTTGAACCCAGGGCTTCCTGCATGGGTAGTAGCAGCATCTAGGCAAGTACTCTACCACTAAGTCACATTCCCAGCTCCTGAGAAATGCCTTTTTTATAGAGAAACCGGTGGCCTTTTTTGAATATTAATAGTTGTACATATAAAATGGGGAACTTTTCTTTTTTGGGGGGGTCCGGTCGTGTGGCCTGAACTCTGGGCCTGAGCGCTGTCCCTCAGCTCTTCAGCTCAAGGCTAGCACTCTTCCACTTGAGCTATAGCACTACTTCCGGCTTTTTTTGCCTATATGGTGCTGAGGAATTGAACCCAGGGCCTCATGCGTGCAAGGCAAGCACTCTACCACTGAGCCACCTTCCCAGCCCCTAATGGGGAACTTTTCAAGGCAGGAGAAACTTCCCTAAACACCAAGTTAGTTTGCAAGAACACTACATTTTCATTGTTCCTCCAAGCTACCACTGGATAAATTTAATTTTTGTTTTATCTAATAGATATTTATTGGATTTCCCCCTCTAAAACACAACTACGTTTAACTGTGTTTCCTCATTGAAACCCAGAACTCACACCAGTCACTCAGTGAATCCATTGTTCTAAATACTCAAATCTTTTATCAAGTGAGAGAAATAGTCTTGTATTATATTTTTGGACTATAACTTCTGCCTCTTTAGATGCCATATGTATGTATGTACACATATTTTGGAATTTTGGTGGTTCATAAATGTCTTTTAAGTCATGAGAGAGCGTCTATAAATGATCAGTTTCCTATAGAATAAATCTGTTATTTGCTGACTTTCTTTTAGTTTTTGGTCTAGCACTTTTATTTTTCATCTCTCCATTGAATACAAAAGTTTACGTCAAATCTTCTGCAGTTACATTCAAGAGTTTCAATCAGAAGAGACTATTGGATTGTTAACATTTGTCCTCTACTTTCAAAATGCTCTCTCTTTTCAGGTTCTTCACAAGACTTGTCTGCTTTTCTGAATTCAGACAAGTCAACAATTTGTCTCCAGCTCTGTCAAACATTTTTTTACCCAATAAATGGTGAAGGAAAAAGTTCAAATGTGCAGTATTTTTGCTTACACCTAGGAACAATGGGGAATGATGAATAAGCTATCACAGGTGTAGTTACAGCAGGGAGCTTCACCTCTGGCCAATGAGCTATGTCTGTATCTGTGTTATGGCAGCACAAAGGACTCCAGGCAGTGCCCTCAAGGCCAAGGTTGCCCTCACAAGGAGTCAGTCAATTCAGTGCCCTGTGGTTGCTCAGTCTGTCTCCTCCCATCAAATGTAATCATTACAATGATAATTGCTAACATTTCTGAATGCTTATAATATCCCAAGCCCAGTTCTGACCTATCTAAGTGTAAATGGGATATAAACATTAGAGAAAGGCTCTTATTATGCAGTCTCTTCTTCTAGGATGTTTTCCAGAGAAACGACTGAGTTGAGACTTGATCCCTTCACCTCCCAGAGAATTAACAATCACCAGAGTGACCGTGTAATTTATCAACCAGACTGAGATGTTTTGGAAAGCAAAAGGAGAGATTAGTCACAGACATCAAGATAAACTAGGAATGTATCAAATGAACTCGACAGTGGAATTGCTATTATCATAGCACATCCTCACCCCCAGCTAGTGTTGCTCTAAGTCAGAATCAATGTGTATGTTCAAACTGCAGATGGAAGGATGGATGGATATGTGGACAGACGGATGGAGGGAGTGAGGGAGTGAGGGAGGAAGAGAAAGTTTGGTAAAATGTAGGACATTAACTGCAATATCTCAGAGTGAGAAACCTAGTGAAAATCTTCACAATGAAGTGACTAAAGTTAGCACAACTGGTAATGGACTAAATGACAGGTATGTCCTACCTGATAGGATTCAGTGAGACCTTCCGACAAACCAAAACAGAAGGACCATCTCCAAAATAATTGGCTTTCAATCTTCAAAAGTAGAATGACCAATGAAAAGCAAGGGAACAAGAAAAGTTGTTCCACACTAAAGGAGACTAGAAGGCCAACTAAACACATATGTAAATCCTTAGCTGGACTCTTTTATATTACTGAGACAATGCTTAAAGATTGAATGGAATGTAAAGAGAAAAAGAGTAGCAATGTATTAGTTGTGATGGTTGTTATGTGGTCATGTAGGAATGTATGTTCATTTGCAGGAATACACCCTAAAAGTATTCAGAGATAGGAGCATCAGTAACTTACTTTCAAACAATGCAGAAAAAATTCTTTGGACTCAATATTTGTCATTTGAAAAGCTTTGTATGTTTTGAAAAAATTACATAGTACAAAGGTGTGAAATTTTTAATGACCCCCTCATACAAAATTGCCAGATACCTTCCAAAATCTTATAGCTATGAAGTTCCATCATTTCCTATTTAATTTTTTGTCATGTACACCAGATACTATCTATATTCAAAGGCCTTATTTTCAGTCCTACCTGTCACACTTCATAATAGAAGTGCTGATTTTCATGAACACACTTATTATCTCTAGTGGGGGTCATCAGTCATTGTATCATTAGCTGATAATGACTACGTGAGTTGATTGAGCTGTAAATGACTAGGTTAGAGATTGCAGCTCTAGCTGATTAGATAAATATGCCACATATTTCATTTTGATCATATCAATTTCACTATCATTTGACTGAACTATCTCCTCTCAACCTAAAGTTCTCATTAAAGCATGGTAATTTCTCTGAAATATGACTATATGCATGACTTCTATCAGCCAAAACCAATAGTTACAGAGGAGAAAGGTTATTTTATATTTTAGCCACTGCCTAACTATATGCTTTTATGAAACTCTAGAAATATGAAAATCCTTTTTGAGAAAATAACTCACCAGGACTCACACATATTGGACATAAAGGCAGGCACTCAAGCTCACATTTACATCCAGTATGTATGAAGGGCGTGGCACATCTACAATTGTGCAAACAAAAAACTTGAATGAAGACAACAATGTCCTTTAATTATAAAATGTAGGTCTGTGTCTTTAAATTTATTATTTCACAACAATTATAATTCAAAATGGTTTTTTTGGTGTGTAGTGTTCCTTAGGAAAGCTATGCATATGGCCTAGAGCTACAATTCTGACTTTGCTTGTGAATGCAAATATTTTAACAAGTATAACACACAGAAGCTTGAACTACCAATTATTCCTAGCAGCATATGTAAAAATCTCTTGTTTATCCCAAAGATTCTAACTTAGACAGAAGAAAAAAATACCTTTAGAAATACATCTGCATGGGAAAAAGTCCCAGAAAGCCTACATTTTGAAAAGTGTAATGTCTGCCCTATATACCTTTTCAGGAAAGATACAGTGCAGTTATAAGTATAGAAAAAAAAGAAATGCATCTGAGATTTTGCATTGGCCCTCAACTTCTCTTGTGAATTAATCAAAAGTTCAAGCTGTATAACATTTTTTTAAAATGTCTTTTTAGTTATGAGTGGACTTCAATGGCCTGACATGACAAGTAAATGAAAAAGATAAATTATCTATTGTAAGTTTCCATGGTTGAAATTAGAAACTAATTTTCTTATATACTGAAGTTGAATTTCTACTATAATTATAATCACATGTAGCAGGACCAGGAGTGTAGCTCAAAAGTAGAGCATTTTACCTAGCAACTGTGAAGCTCTAGGTTTTATCCCACAGAGGGAGAAAAATAAAAAAAAAAGAGAAAGGAGTGGAAGAAGGGAAGAAGGCAGGAGGAAAGGAAAAAAGGAAGGAAGGGGGCTGGGAAGGTGACTTAGTGGTAGAATGCTTGCTTTGCATGCATGAGGCCCCAGGTTCGATTCCTCAGCACCACATAAGCACAAAGAAAAAAGCCGGTAGTGGCGCTGTGGCTTAAGTGTTAAGAGTGCTAGCCTTGAGCTGAAGAGCTGAGGGACAGTGCCCAGGCCCAGAGTTCAAGCCCCATGACCAAAAAAAATTGAAAAATGAAAAATTGAGAAAAGGAAGGAAGGAAGGGAGGAAAGGAGGAAGGAAGGAAGGAAGGAAGGAAGGAAGGAAGGAAGGAAGGAAGGAAGGAAGGAAGGAAGGAAGGAAGGAAGTGACTATAAAAGGTGGGGAAGAGAAAGAGGTTGAGAATGAGTGTAGACTTCTGGCTTGCCAACATTTTTGGAGCTGGTACTATTTAAAGAACCCAAGCGGACCAAATTTGAATCTAGGTCTTAGACATGTTGATTTGAAGGTACCCTTCAAACAGCCAGATAGAGCTGTTGAGTAGGTGGCTGTATAGGTCTGAAGCTCAGGGAAAAGCCAGAGCTGGGGATTTAAATCTGGAAGTCACTAGTCATTCAGTGGGGATGTGTGGAGTGAGATAAGACAAAAGAACCACAAAAGAAGCAGGAGGAACTCATGTGATAACCAGGCAGGGACCAAGAAACCTTAATAAGATATTTGAGATACAAAACTATGAGGAAACCCAGGGAGGTGCTTTAAGAATAGAAACATCAGCTAGGCACTGGTGGCTCACGTCTATAATCTCAGCTACTCAGGAGATTGAGATCTGAGGATCATCGTTTAAAGCCAGCTAGGGCAGGAAATCTATGAGACTCTTATTTCCAATAAACTACTCAAAAAAGTCAAAGGTGGCACTGTGGCTCAAGTGGTAGAGCGCTGGCTTTGAACAAAAAAGCTCAGGGACAGCACCCAGGCACAGAGTCCAAGCCCCAGGACTGGCAAAAAAAAAAAAAAAAGGAATAGAAACATCAACAGTGCCCTTCCTGCTTAGAGGTCATTGAGACTCTTGTGTTTTCACTGGGCTTAATAACAGAGCAAATGGGGGCTGAGTTGAGCATGTTTAAGTATAAGTAGGAAGCAAGTGCTTGGCAGGAGTCTCCCACAAAATAGATGAATCTCATTCAGATTTTCTCCAATATCATCCCAACAGCCTACCTGCTTCACACTGTGTTTGCACAATGTTATAGATTCAGACTATCTCTCCAAACTGCATGTTGTCTGACATAAATAGTAACACTGGTATATGATACAGGATGGTTAGTAAAATTACAGTAAGACATTAAGCAGAAAGAGATTCATAACTGCCAAATGGAATTAAAAGTATAGCAACCAGGAGCTGATACCAATAGCTCACACCCATAATCCTACCTACTTGGGAGACTAAGATAGAGAGGACTATATTTCAAAACCAGCCTGGATAGAGGACTGAAACTGGAAGTGGTGGCACACACCTGTCATCCTAGTTGTGTAGGGAAGCCTCAAATAGGTGGATCACAGTCCAGGTATGTGCTCAGGCTAAAGGCAGGACCTTATCTCAAAAATAATCAGTGTGAAAAGGGGCTGGCAGGATGCTGGTGGCTCAAGCCTGCAATCCTAGCTACCCAGGAGGTTGAGATCTGAGGACTGCAGTTCAAAGCCAGCCTAAAAGTCTGTGAGACCCTTATTTCCAATTAACCACCATAAAAACAAAAATGTCATTATGGCTCAAAGTGGTGGAGCACTAGTTTTAAGCAGGAGCTCAGGAACAATGTCCAGGCTCTGGGCTCAAACTTCATGACTGAACAACAACAGCAAAAATGGCTAGAGGCATGGCTCAGCAGTAAAACATCTGCCTCCCAAGCTCAAGGTACTGAGTTCAAACCCAGGATCACCAAGCAAAAACTTGTTTTTCTTCAACCTCCTATTCAGCTTACGTTTACCTGTCCTCTGTCCTCTTCCTCCAGTTTCTACTGGACAGGTCACATACCCACTGAGATTATCTGTTATAATGGCCTATCATGCAGTTCCTCTTCGTTGCAGATAGGGGACCTCCTAGAGCCTTCACTAATGGAACAGAGAAAAGGGCTCTCAACAGCCCCTGTAGGCAGCCTGGCTAACCAGCAGCAGTAGACCATTCCCAGCCAAGCATCTTTTCTACTAGCATATCTAAGTCATAGCCAGCAGGCAACCTCCTCCTTCACTGGCTCAGAAAGCACTGATTATTAGCTAATATAAAAATGTCACTTTCTCCTTCTCCCTTCTAAATCGAATTACCCAACCTTGTAAGGATTGCAGCAGGTTTGGTTTGGTTTTGTAACCAAAGGAATCATTTAGAAAAATAAGGCAAGAATGCCATCTGGGGGTTTCTGTGGACAACACAGTCTGCCTAAGTAGCCAAGTGGGAAAGGAAAAGTCTTCCAAGAGTGACAACTGCTCAATGTCACTACTCCAGCGGGCTGAGATCCTTAAGGATCATTCTGGTCAGCTAAATTTAACTATTGGAATCCACTAGTTGAAAGTCAGATTTATTCAACCACACTTGGGAAGTTGGCCTTTCCATATAATTGAAGGTTGGCCCAGCATGACCCCCTAAGCCTCTAAAAGGCCCCACCAGTGCCCAGCACTGATTCTTTTTTTGGGGGGGGGGTCCAGTCGTGGGGCCTGAACTCTGGGCCTGGGCACTGTCCCTCTGCTCTTCAGCTCAAGGCTAGCGCTCTACCACTTGAGCCACAGCGCCACTTCCGGCCTTTTTCTTTTTGCTTATGTGGTGCTGAGGAATCGAACCCAGGGCCTCAAGCATGCAAGGCAAGCGCTCTACCACTGAGCCACCTTACCAGCCCCCCCCCCCCCCCCAGTACTGATTCATAGGAGACAATGCTCTTTTGCAATGATTTCTGCCACTAGGCAGGCCTGAGGAGACGCCCAGTCAGGTGCACCTGTGCAGAGCTGGTTGGCGACTACAGGAAAGTGAGCGCAGCAGCTGTGCTGGCCTGACAGCAAGCCTCCAAGGACCTGAAGTGGAGCACAAGAGGTATTCAATACGTGGCTCATGTCACCCAGGATGGGCTTAGTAAATATTTGTTCAGTGAAAAGACCCAGGTGACCCAATCACAGAGTCAGAGCATTAGAAGAGGCCTTGGAAGTCAACCTCTCCAACCTCTCACCTGGTGCAGGTCTCCTTCTGAAGGAGCAAGGCAGATGCTTCAACACTTCCCTGGCCCAGGGGAGACGCCCATTCCTTGAGTGGGACACTCTTCCTGTTTAAGAGCTACTAGGACACTTCGCTTACACAAAGAGAAATTCCCCTGCTGTGAATTCCACCGCCAGTTCCAGATCAGCGCCCCAACAGCATGTGAAGGCCTGGCCAATGAGGTTCACACCTAGGCTCATCTGCTCTTATTACACAAGTGAAAAGAGAAGAGAAACCCTCCATTTGGTTGATTTTAGAAGACTTGACAAAACTGCAAAGACATTTCACTGCAAAGAAATATGAAGCACATACGGATTCTTTAAAAGCAAAAATTAGTCTGTGTTAACACTTAATTTTAAAAGAAAGAAAAAAAATATGCTTCTCCCTTCGTGGAAGTCAGGATTTCTTTTCTCATATTCTAATTTGTCAGTTGAACCTAGTTGAGAAGTCTCACTTGAAGTTCATGATCACTTCCTGAAGGGAACCCTTCCTTCACTTGGAAATCTTCCTAATCCCTTCACTTTCCCATCCTCCACATCAGCTCTTTCCTATGTTCTCTCTCTCCTCAACTTTCCAAGCCATTCTTCCCAAACTGAGCTGGTGGCTTTGCTTCTTATTTCCATAAAAACATAGACATACTCAGAAAAGCCAATCATTCCCGTCACCACAGCCACTAGCCTACTGGAATCTCTGTCAGTATTCACTGACTTTCTCCTATGTTAATAAATACTAGGATATTTCTTCCTTCAAAGAGTGGGGCCTAATCTGAGTGCACTGGCATACACCTGTGGTCTTAGCTACTCATAAAGCTAAGGTGAGCAGGAAATCACCACAAGTTTGAGACCATTCTGGACAACCCAGTAAAGACCTTCTCTCAAAAAATAAAAAACAGGGGGCTGGGAAGGTAGCTCAGTGGTAGAGTGCTTGTCTGGCATGTATGAGGCCCTGAGTTCGATTCCTCAGCACCACATAAGCAGAAACAGCTGAAAGTGGCGCTATGACTCAGGTAGTAGAGCACTAGCCTTGAGTTAAAGAGCTGAGGGACAGCGCCCAGGCCCAGAGCTCAGGCCCATGACAGACAACACACACACACACACACACACACACACACACACACACACTAAAAATGTTGAAACTAAACTCCTTCTTCCTCATTGAGGACTTAATGCCTCATTTGTAACATATAGCAAAGTCTCTTAAGGTGTATGGCCTTCAAGAACAGGTTATAAAACTTAGATCACATACTCTAATATGTGATATTACAAGTATACTCAAACAGTCCTATGAGGAAGCCCATCAGTGAGGAACTGAAGCTTCCTTCCAATAGCCAACATGAATTTTCCAGGACATAAGTGTGCCATCTTGAAAGCAGTTCCTCAGCCCCTAAGTTCAGCCTTCAGAAGACCTCAGCTTTGACTAGACTCTTGACACTACCCCTGACCTTGGATCATAATCATTTAGTTTAGATGGTGCTAAAGTGCTGAGCAACAGACCTTTTCTAAGGAAAACAGATTTCTTTTGGCTCACACTTCTGGAGTCTGGGAGCATGGTGCCAGCTCCTTAGGAGCTTCTGATGAGGGCCTCATATTGCTTCAGCACATGACAGGAAGCAGAAGAACAAGTGAGTGTGTATAGAGGAGAGAAAAAGGGGGGACTATACTCCTCAGATCGGTAATCTGTTCCCAGGAGAAGACCATTAATCCATCCATGAAGGTCTCTCATGACCACCTAAACCTCTTAAAGGCCCTATCAGCTTCTACTACTGAGTCACTGGGGACAAAGCTCTTAGAAAATGATTTTTTTTTTCCTATTTCCCTAAACTGCTATTAGCAAACAGAGAACAGGAAGCAGAATTCCTAGAACCTAGTTACTATTTAATAGTATAAAACACGGGGTGGGGTAGCATCATCCATTCTTTCACATACAAATCTATCTTCGGCTTTTATTTCTGCCAAATGTTTTGCATTTCCTGTGCTCTTCCATTTGTGTTCTCATTTGACCAAGAACTACGCATGTCCTAGGAATGTTCTAAGGCTAGTTGGATGAGGCAGTGTGCATCAACCTCTGAGAACCTAGCTACTAAGACAATGACATTCTTCAGGGGGGAGATGCTAGCAAATGCTCTTTACCAACCCCCTGACAATGTACAGACAAGCCTAAATGCATACCTCTCAATTCCTAAAGGATAGCTGGGTGGGGTTGGAGTAGGTTGTATTTTCTGGGAGGGAAACAGATAATAAGTTACTTTCATGAAGCCTGAAAATTAAACACACACACACACACACAAACTTTAGAACTATAGAGCTTGAAAGAGACCAATGCCCAATGCTCAAACAGACATGACTCAAGGGAGGCCAAACAAAATTTTTAGCAACACATTTCTGACAAGAGCACCAGTTTCTTGGCTCTCCTTCCGGGGCTGTCTTCACCTGGCTAGGCTGTCCTGTTGGCCAATATGAAAAGTTGGGGAAATAGCTCTGTAAAAGAAGCACATGCCCAACACAGTGACAGAGCTGTGTTCCACCTTGGCCACCCTGGCCCTGCCCCCCAACCTTGACTCACAGCGCAATGGCTCTTTGTATCCTTGGACAGTTTCTACTTGCATCTGCATCGATTAAACCTGATCTCATTTATTATCTGAGGAAATGGTCTCAAGGTCACAGGGCTGGAAATTTAATTATGGTAGCAGTATATTAAGTGGCACATTTAAAGATGCTGAATTGTAGTAATTAATTTTTTGGATGGTGGTCTCGGAGGAACGGGTTTTCTCCATACTGGGTGTTCAGCATCCATCATGGCCATTGAACTTGGCAGCTGTCTTTTAGCTTTAAACTGCCTCGTTATTCATCTTTTATGACTAGCCTTTAAAAACACTAGGCACCGATATCCCGTTTTATTGTAATATATGGGTGCGGTGAGAATGGAGCCATACTTCACCTTTGCTATAAAACATGAACCAAGGGTGCCAGCCACTACCTGAGCTGGCCTCTAAATTGAGACAACAATTACCCTTCGCTGACATCTAGTGTCAAGACATGAGATATAGCCAGAGCACCAAATCCATTGGCCTGGAAAACTTATGCTTCCCCAGTGATAAAGCTTGTCTCACCCATGAAGCTGCAGCCCCAGCTGGAAGGAAGGAAGCAAAGGAATTAGCTTGCCATTGACTATTGACTTTGCTGGGACTCTAGGTTATCAAAGAAGGCACTCGTCTGCCAAAGCCTTAAAGAGCTTGTAATGTTTAATGAAGGGACAATCATTAAATGTGTTTGGTTCAAATATTAGGCTCAATGAGCCTGGGTGGCACTTAATAGAGAGGTGGGAAAATATGAATTAAATTAGAGAGATTCATTAAAGAAATTGGCCTAGAGCCCAAGAGTGACTGGTTGTCAGACAGGGCTGCCAAGAATAACAGCTCATCCAGGGAAGAAAACTCAAATGAGCTTTAGGTTTAAAATGGTAGATAACCATCACACACACACACACACACACACACACACACACACACACACACACAAAAATGTTTAGAATACCGACCAACCTTTGCTTATGAAGAAAGGGATGTCTATAAAAACTGGTAGAGAGGAAATCTTTTTGTTGGAAAATCTGTGTCCTTTGTCTCCAACAGTATGAGAGTGTATGATTTTTACATTTTCAAAGCTCAGATCCCAATTCCTGCCCTCTTCAGATGAGCTCTTCCCTAGGTTTGTCACCCTGAGCATGAGTTACTTGAGAGGAGATAACTCTTTGCTGTGGGATGTTTAGCAGCACCCCTGCCACTTCCTCACTAAACACCAGTAAGGCCTTCCCATACTTGCAACAATTAAAATGTCTCCAGACTCACCAGATATCTTCCTGGAAAGGAAAGTTGGCTTATGGTTGAGAACTATTCATCTATTCTAACCTCAGGAAGCAAGATCAAATCTCTAAACCTATTACCCACAAGGCCATTCACTGGCTTAAGTATGCACTGTTGGCCAAGAACATTTGAGTTGCCTCATGACTAGACTGATGGCCTTTCATGCTACATTGCCCATTGGTTTATCTGATGGCTTGTATATAGAACTTGGCTTGCTTAACTCTCTTGGGTTTGGCCATAGAATCAAGTCTTTACCAAGAGCATCATACAATCTCTCAATCCTATTTTGGTAGCACTCATCTAGTAACAGAGTCTTAATTCAAGGATTTAAGTATTTTCACATCAGTCAATTGACACAGGAGTCCTCTTGAGGCCACCACTGGAAACAAGACAGTCAAAAGCATGGCCATCACCGGGTTTGCGTTCTGGTGATGAGAAATAAACCAGTAAGTACATAAAACTAAATAAGCTATTTCCGGAGAACAAGAAGGATGGTAAGGGAAATAAATTGTGTAAATACAAAGAAAATCAGTTAACTAGGAAGGGTGCATAAGGAAGGCTGGGATCCTCTAGCTAAGGTCAGTGATGATCTCTCTGGCAAAGTGAAGAGAACAAAAATGTAAACAATTAGAATGAGGCCCTGAACTCAGTGTTTCTTGCCAATACAACACGCAACATTTTAAAAAGAAACTTAATATTATAACATGCATAGACTAAAATGCCAATATCTTCACACATATATATGTATATCTACACCCACATATGCACATGCATATGCATGTACACAGCACACAAATGTGTGCACACACATATTTACCTAACCACCACTCTGCTTAAGACATATGTTGCCTGGAATAGTCTATAGAAGAAACACCTGCATTCCTATGTTTGTTGAAGTACTATTTACAATAGCCACAAAATGGAAACAACTTAAGTATCCACCCATGGGTGAGCAGATGAAGTGGTATACAATATATTTGGATGCTTTTTTTTTAAAAGTTGAAGTCTTAGCATTTGCAACAATGTGGATGGAACAGAAGGATTCTATGGAAAGAGAATTAAGGCAAGCATAGAAAGATGAGAATGCTGAGCTTGATTTCTTTGAAGTGGAGAGAACAGAGATGACCAGAGGCTGGGAAGACGGGCAGAGTTTGGTCAGAGAGTTCAATGTTAAGAGTTAGATAAGGGCCAGATGCAGGTGGCTCATGCCTGTAATCCTAGCTACTCAGGAGGCTGAGATCTGAGGATCACAGTTCAAAGACACCCCGGGTAAGAAAGACCGTGAGATTCTTATCTGCAATAAACCACTCAGAAAACTGGAAGTGGTACTGTGGCTCAAGTGGTAGAGTGCTAGCCTTGAGCTGAAGAGCTCAAAGACAGCACCCAGGACCAGAGTTCAAGCCCCACCACACACACACACACACACAAAAGAGTTAGATAAGGGCTGGGAAGGTGGCTCAGTGGTAGAGTGCTTGCCTTGCATGCACTGGGTTTGATTTCTCAGCAGCACATAAACAGAAAAATCCGGAAGTGGCACTGTGGCTCAAGTGGTAGAGTGCTAGCCTTGAGCTGAAGAGCTGAGGGACAGTGACCAGGCCCAGAGTTCAGGCCCCATGACCAAAAAAAAAAAAAAAAGAGTTAGATAAGAGGAATAAGTTCTGATGTCTGTTACAATTGAGGTGATTACAATTAACAACAATGTAATATATATTAGAATATAGAATATAGAAAAGCTATCAAGAGGATTTTGAATGTTCTCACCACAAAAAGATCAATGTTGAATGTGATAGATATGCTAATTACCATGATTTGATCATTACATAGACTATACACTAAACAAAACATCATGTTGTATACCACATGTACAATTATTACACATAAATAAAAAATAAAATAAAACTTCACAAAATTAAATAAATATATGTATCATTTCTATCATCTAAAGGTCAATTCCATTCATATATATCCAGAGATAACTTTCATGACTTTGATTATCCATTCATTATGCCCCCACACAGCCTGTGTCATTGTTTTATTTTTCCTAGGAGAGTTAGGTCTTCCATACCAGCAACTTTTCATAAGCTCCTATAATCCTCTAGTTATTTAAATAACTGAAAGGAGCCATTATGATGACCCTAGGAAACAGATATGATAAAGTCCCCCTCATCAAGCACCTGCCAGGTAAATAAAGCTTGCTTGGCTCAGTCACACACAAAGGGGAAGAGAGATACCAGAGACAGCCTGGGTGCCTTCATCCCTACCCACCCACCCCCTTACTCTGGTTTGCTGAACAAACATTCCTGCCAGAAAAAAACACAGAAAAACATTGGGCTCTGCCAAACACTTGTTAATTAACCATGCCACAACAAATCACAGGATGAAGCTTGTGACACATCAATTACACTAAAAACGGAGGGCTTCTACGGGAATTGGTAATCAGGGACAGGACCTGTATGGTCATCTCCATCCATTCAGGCTGGTAAGGACTGGACAATCTTTGGTCTACTAATCCTACTGTGGATTGATGGCTCCTTCCTAAGCAGGTAGCTATATTGTAAGAAATGTTTCACAGTGACAGTGATCTGTGTGAAGATTCTAAAATGTATAGAAGTTATACATGGTGTTGGCTTCAAGGTAGTTCTTCATAGGACTTAGTTAATCACAAAGACAAAAGATTTGCAAGTTAGTAATCTTTCCCTACTGCTGCTGACTAACTAGAAACAGTCTACTGAGTTGTATCCATTTCTTCATCTGTTACAGAGATTAAAATGCCTGCCTTGCCTGGAGCTGGTGGCTCACATCAGTAATCCTAGCTACTCAGGAGACTGAGATTTGAGGATCGTGGTATGAAACCAGCCCATGCAGAAAAGTCATCATGAGACTCTTCTTATTTCCAATTAACCAGTCAAACACTGGAAGTGGAGCTATGGCTCAAAGTGGTAGAGTGCTAGCCTTGAGCACAATGAGACTCAGGGACAGCACCCAAGCTGCAAGTTCAAGCCCCACAACTGCCAATGTAAAATGAAATAAAATAAAATGCATGCCTTATGGACTCATGAAAGCATTGCCTTCTGAGACAGACAAATCTATAGATGATATATCTTAATTTAAATATAAACTGTATTTCACGTAGTGCTTTGATACTAAGACTAAACTTCTGAAAGCAATGTTGAAATCATACCACACCACTGGCCAGGGGAAAATTTGTCAGTGCTGCTGCCTTATCACCAGGGAAGAAGATGCCACCTCTCTTCTGTTCCCTGTACCTCTTTGGTACCAGGAATCTACCTTCATTGAAAACAATGAGACAAATCCCATTACCTCTGCTGGGCACCAGTTTTATCCCCTACACCAGTAGAATTTAAAGCCCACACAAGCCTAGAACCAGTGACTCACACCTGTAATCTTAGCTACTCAAGAGGCTGAGATGTGAGAATCATGGTTCAAAGCCAGCCTGAGCAGAAAGGTCCACAAGATTCTTATCTCCAATTGACTATCAAAAAAGCCAGAGGCAGAGCAAAGGATTAAGTGGTAGAGCACTAGTCTTGTGCACAAAAGCTCAGAGACAATGCCCAGACTCTGAGTTCAAGCCCCAAGACTAGCGCGCACGCACACACACACACACACACACACACACACACACACACACACACACAACTTTTTGCAGGGAGTGTGATTCAGATAAATGAACGTCTCCTCCTGATACATCTGAAGTCTCACATCCTTGCTTGAAGGCAAGCTTGGATTTGGTATGTTGATAGTCCTATTGATGAGTTTACAAAAGATGGATCCATAGGCTTGGATATTTTAAGTGTGGGCTACGTGCAAATATAACATGTAAAAGCAAGAGCCAAGTCTCAATCTTGGTTCCAACTTGTATGACTGCGGCTTACTTCAAGGTAAGTGGCTTTAATAAACTTTAAAACTTTAAAAAACTATTGTGGCTTTAAAAAACTTTACTAGTATTACATACTGCAATTTTTTAAATGTTGAATCCTAAGTGTTTGTTTATAGACAACCTCTGGGATTTATTTATTTGGGAATATTGTCTTGTTTGATTGTGAGATACTCTTAGTTGTTTGGGTTTTTTGTTTGTTTGTTAAAATGCCTGGCAGCTTTCAGGCACAGATGTCTATAAACCGAAATATATTACAATTATTGTTCATAATGGTTCATAAATACACTCTATCATTAGCATATGTAATCAAGACATTGCATAAGGAGATTGTTTTCAAAAAGCACTTCATGTTTTATCCATTGGAAATCTAAGAGGATTATAGTGAAGCAATCCTGGCAGTTGGTAAGAGATTCAAATCCAATAGAATTCACATTTGCCATAGCCAGATATTAATATCCATTAGTACATTTTATATTGATAAATTCAGAAAGGGAATTCGCCGAATTCTCTTAGAGACTGCTGGGAAGTAGCTTTGACCCCTTCATTTGTCATCATTACAGGGAAGAGCTACAACTTATTATTATTTACGGCAATAAATACAGCCCAGAAAGCACAGGAAGTGGCAAAGGAAGGCTACTAGACACCTTTATGTTCCCAGTGTTGAGGATTTCCAATGCCATCTACGTAGCCTTAGGAGGTACCCCTAATACACTTTCCACCCTTGCCCCTGTCTAGCGTGCAGTTACCCCTACTCCTGCTAAGACCTCTTAAGATTCACTTACTTCTTGCCCTTTCCATCCCTACTGGTCCTAACCTGAAGTGTAATCATTCTGCATTGCTATAGCCTCCAACTGGCCTTCCTATGACATCCATTTGCATTTCCTGCGAAGCTTAAAGGATCTGCTCACATGCAAGTCAGATTATGTACTTCTCTTCTTCCTAATTATCGCTTCCCTGTCCATAAGTATTTTTAAATGATTCCCGATTGCATTTACACTATAACTCAAAATCCCTATCCTGGTCTACCTGGCTTTGTAGACTGTAGTTCCTCATGGGATTCTCAACCTCATCTACCCCCATCTCCCATCTCAGTATTGCTTATGCTTCAAGTTCCACCCCTGACAAGCCTTTACATACTGTGTCACTTTCTGCTAACTATGCTAGGTGTCTGTTTTTTCTCCATCCGTCTCTATGCTTAGGCAACGTAGCACAAACTAGATGAGATCGATGCTCTCATACTACCTTTACTTTTTATTTGTATCAATCCCAGTTCAGAATTGTCTATGTATTAATGTGACTATGTTATTCTCACTAGCCTGGTAGCATCATGAAGAGAGCCTGTATTTTGATAAGCTTTGCATCCTTGCACAAAACCGCATCCTATAAGTTACAAAGAGAACACTTGTTAAATGAATTGTGAGCAAATGAATAGAATGTAAGGAACCATATTCTGCTCAGTTAAAGGTGAGAAAACCCATAACTCACTGAGTATGCCAAGCATTTGGACATTGTCTTTGAGTGAGGATTTAACAAGACTATGCATCTTGGTTAATCTCATTTCTTTCCCTTGGAGGAGAGATTGGCCATCATCAGATTACATACAAGATAAATTCAAAGATTTTGAACAGCAAGCTTGAAGGAGCAAGACCTAAGATGTAAACCTTGCTGAGATCTGAATACAAACTTAGATTCCCATGATTGAAATTCTCATAACTACCTCCTCTGAACTGTGCTCAACTTTCCTAAATGAGATTTTATGGGAACTGATTGTGATTAGATAAATGGGTGACTTCACTAATGTATAATACAATTTTCAATTACAGCGTATGTACGATAATTTACACTTCTTATTTGATGGTGTGATATTTATGTGACATATTCTGGATGAGCCCTGGCTGCTGTTTACATAATGATCTTGCTTTTCTCTTAGCAAAGATCTGGTTTTCAATTTTCTTTTCTGTGCTGCAAGGTATTGTCATGCCAAGATAAACATTGTATATTATAGAATGTGCAGGTGAGAAACATCAATAAAGTAATAATCTAGATGGGTTTTAATAATTCTTATTTATGCCACTGAATTAGGTAATAGAGTGGCTCAGTTTCATAAAATGTTGAAATAAAAAGGTTCCTAAAATTACAGTAAATTTTTTGTGATCTCTGGCTCTGTGATCACTTTGGTTGGTCAAGTGCCATAGAATAGCAACAATGAACTTTGATAGATTATATTAGACCATGAATATTATAATATTCATCATCAGGATGCTGCTTTATAATTGAAATATCACTGAAAGATGAGGCTTTTGGACCTTTAAGACAAGGCCTATAAGAAACATTGCAAACAATGTACAGGCTTTTATGCATCTAATCCCAAATGTCATTCCTCCCTTCCTGGCTAGAGATAGTTGATAGGTAAGGAAGAGAATAATGTCCAATCAAATCTCTCCAGATGGATATTCATCTTAAAGTAGCTATGAGTATTTGGAGCAGAAAGGAGACTCAAGAATTGAATTTGATTCAGGATCAAGACATGTGGTTGGATATAATGTGGATGGTCTGGATCCCAGGGGACCACGTCTGCAGACAGAAAGAAGCCTTCCACCCTGCTTTTGCCAGAGCCGCTCTCCTTATATCCTTTATATATTGGCTCTCCTAGTTAAAGTTCATTTGCAAAGGAGGACTATTTCTAAACATTCACAAGAACATCAGCAAAAATCACTGTAATTCTCAGCCCTCTGAGCATTATTTCCACATTTATAAAATAAGAGCTTGTATTTGATGGTCCTTAGTATTCTCTTATTTTATGATCTATACTAGTTTATTCCAGGTTCAAATCCTAGTATAGGCGAAGCTATTATTTGGTATAACAATCTAATTATACATGTTATCAAACAGCATACTTCCTTATATTTTAATGTAAGTAGGAAGGAAACCTATAGGCATGGAAATGGCAATGTATCAGTGGTTCTTATCTCAAAGATTAAATGCTCATATTAAATACTTAACATGGGGTGCTGGAATGTATTTTAATAGACCCTTCCATTCTCAGAGTACAGATAAGATATGGTACATTTTTATGTCTCTATGCAGATGAGGCCAAGGCCAGATTAAGTTGCAAGTAAATTTATAATTTTACTGTAATTAAGAAATCTTGGGCCGGGATGTAGCTCAGTGGCAAAGCACTTGCCTAGAAAGTGCATCCTGGGTTTGATTTCCAGTACTAAAAAAAGAAAAAGGAGGGCTGGGAATGTGGCTCAGTGGTAGAGTGCTTGCCTCGCATGCATGAAGCCCTGGGTTCAATTCCTCAGCACCACATAAGCAGAAAAAGCTGGAAGTGGTGCTGTGGCTCAAGTGGTAGAGTGCTAAGAAGCTCAGGGACAGTGCCCAGGCCCTGAGTTCAGGTCCCCAGGACCAGCAAAAAAAAATCTAAACCAAAAAAAAAAAAGAAAAAGGAATCTTTATAACTCTGAATGGTGTTCTTTCAGTTGTATCTTATTCTATCAGTAAGCAATTTGAGTTTTCCCTTTCTAGAAATAAGCAAAAACTCACCAACTCAATAAATCAGGATGACATTATGAAATCAAATACTAAGTAGCTCTTAATAGGAATATAAAGATGTTGGCATAAAGATGTTCAAAGCAGATGGTGCCAGTGGCTCACACCTGTTATTCCTAGCTATGCAAGAGGTTGAGATCTGAGAATCATGGTTCAAAGCCAGCCCAGGCAGGAAAGGGCATGAAACTCTTATCTCCAATAAACTACTAGAAAACCAGAAGTGGTGCTATGGCTCAAGCAGTAGAGCACTCGCCTTGAGCTGAAGAGTGCAGGGACAGTGCCCAAGCCCAGAGTTCAGGCCCCACAACCAACAACAACAAAAATGCTCAAAATGTAGTATGTGAAAACCAAGCAACAACAGTCTATACAATATTTATTCATCTGGGGGGAAAAACACACATATATGAGCTAGGTGCTGATAGCTCATGCCTGTAATTCTAGCTACTCAGGAGGCTGAGACCTCCGGATCTCAGTTCGAAGCCAGCAAGGGCAGGAAAGTCCATGAGACTCTTATTTCCAATAAACTACTCAAAATAAGCTGGAAGTGGTACTGTGGCTCAAGTGGTAGAACAGAAGCCTTGAGCAAAAAAGAATCTAAGGGACAGCACCCAGGCCCTGAGTTTAAGCCCCAGGGCCAGCCCCAAAACCAAAATAAAACATAACAAAAAAAACATTGTATATAGTTGCACATAGAAAAAAAATTGGTCGGGCTGGGAAGGTGGCTCAGTGGTAGAGAGCTTGCCTTGCATGCATGAGGCCCTGGATTCGATTCCTCAGCATCACATAAGCAAAAAGAAAAAAGCTGGAAGTGGTGCTGTGGCTCAAGTGGTAGAGCGCTAGCCTTGAGCTGAAGAGCTGAGGGACAGTGCCCAGGCCCAGAGTTCAGGCCCCACGACCGGAACCAAAAAGAAAAAGAAAAAAGAAAAAAAAATGGTCTTGGGGCTGGGAAGGTGGCTCAGTGGTAGAGTGCTTGCCTTGCATGCATGAGGCCCTGGGTTCGATTCCTCAGCACCACATAAGCCAAAAAAAAGCCAGAAGTGGAGCTGTGGTTCAAGTGGTAGAGTGCTAGCCTTGAGCTGAAGAGCTGAGGGACAGTGCCCAGGCCCAGAGTTCAGGCCCCACAACTGGACCCCCCCAAAAAAATTGGTCTTGAACTCGGGGCCTTGCACTCTCACTTGGCTTTTTCACTTAGGGTTGGTGCTCTACCACTTGAACCATACCTCCAGTCCAGCATTTTTCTGGTTAATCGGAGATATAGTCTCGCAGCCTTTTCTGCCCAGACTGGCATTGAACTGCAATTCTCAGACCTCAGCCTCTTGTAGCTAGGACTACAGGTACAAGACACTGGGACCTGTCTTAGGAAAAAACTTTGGAAGGTGAACCATAGTTATTTCTGAAAAGCAGGATAATAAATGATTATTATTTTCTTCTTTGTTATCTTCTGGTGTTCTGTGAATTTTAGAACTGATAATAATATTGAAATTGAGAGGAAAGCAATTTGGGGGAAGAGAAACCTTTCCAGTTACTTCCCATCTATTATTCAAAAAATATACAAATAACAGCTCCTCAGTAAGAATGGACTATCAATTGTCCACCAATGTTCTCTGTGAAGAGATAAATAGTAAATATTTTAGGCTTATGGGCTTTATATCTCTTTTGCAACCATTCACTGTACCTCTTGCAACACAAATAAAGAGAACCTTCATGACAAAGTCCTAATAAAACTTTACAAAAACAGGAGTCAGGTTACAAGTCATGGTGCACCAACCCCTGTGGGGTAGAGGAGAGACCTAGAAAGAGACCTAGATAACAGTCTGTACACCACTGCATACCCCCTGGGAGACCTGGGATTCTTGTATATAACTTGAAGACATCTCTTGAAGACTTCTGGGGCAAAGCTCACCTTACAAAAGAGTACATATCATTAATGGTTGTTTCCTACCCTGTTTTCTTTTAGAAAGGGAAAAAATGTAAGTGGATTATAATGTATTTGTTTATTTTTATTTTATTTATGTGCTTACTTATTTGTCAGTCATGGGCTTGAACTCGGGCTTAGCATCTTTTGCTTCTAGAGAAATGTCTTGTAACAGGCAGATGCTAAGGACTTTTCAGAACCATGGACAGTGGCAAGATACTTTACACAAGGTACCTGGTCCAGAAAAGATCTAGCCCAAGCCCCATCAGGAAGTTTTTTGGGGGCTGCCTCTATCCATGAGTGCTTGGGCAACTTTCGGACAGAAACTTAATTAGGCTCTCCAGCACAAAATCCAGGGTAGTAATAAAGTGGGAATTGGCATTCCATGGAAAGGCAATCTCATGTACTAATGAATCATCGGTGATCTTTATGCAACTGTGTTTACCAGATGTTTGGGGAAACAGGATCTCTAGACATTTGTAACACCAAGACACATGCTTTGTGATAAGTTGCAATAGACTCAATGATCAGAAGCAGGTGCTAATGATCAATTCATCTTTGGAATGATGTTAGGGTTGGAGGGACAAGCAAAAGGGAGTGGTCAGGGTGGCTTTTTTTTGTGTGTGGTCATGGGGCTTGAACTCTGGGCCTAGGCGCTGTCCCTCAGCTCTTCAGCTCAAGGCTAGAACTCTTCCCCTCTGAGCTACAGCACCACTTCCAGTTTTCTGAGTGGTTTATTGGAGATAAGAGTCTCATGGACTTTCCTGCCTGGGCTGTCTTTGAACTGTGATCCTCAGATCTCAGCCTCCTGAATAGCTAGGATTACAGGTGTGAGTCACTGGTGCCAGGCCAGGGAGGCTTTTTAAGAGATGTAGCTTTTGAGTTAGTCCTTGATGGAGTTCACCAGCTACCCAAAGAGGAAAGGACATATCATGGAGAAAGATCAGCAAAAGCAAAGTTTGCAGGCATGGAAGCATTATTTCTGTCTGGAATGTAAGGAAAAGTGGAGGTAAGGTTCAGGAGCTAGGAGAGTGGAGGAAAGGGTCTGTAAAGGTCTTTGTGAACAGGCTCCTTTAGGCAGCGAGGCTGACAAGAGTCACATGTAGTTTAAAACCTATAACTTCACCCAGTGCCAGTGGTGGCTTGTGCCTATAATCCTAGTTACTCAGGAGGCTGAGCTCTGAGGATCATGGTTTGAAGCCAGCCTGGGTAGAAATGTCCCAGTGAGACTCTTATTCCAATGAATTACTCAAAAAAAAGCCACAAGTGGTGCTGTGGCTCAAGTGGTAGAGCAAAAAAAGCTCAGGGACAGCGCCCAGGCCCAGAATTCAAGCCCCAGGACTGGCAAAATGAATGAATGAATGAATAAATGAATTTTTAAAAAATAATAACTTCACAAATACAAGCTCAACAGACAGGTTTCTAGATAGGCTTCAAAGGAACTGGATAAGAGTGAAGTAGCCCTTTTTTATTTCATAAACAAATTAGGATACATGCTTCATACTCATCTAAGCAGCCTGACAACTGTTTTTAAAAAGTTAACATTCTCCATACTTTCTTGATGAGGGAAACTGAGGCTCAAAGAGGTTAAGAATCCTGTCTGAGGTCATGCTATAAATAAGTAGGGGAGCAGGAGGAAAACCTCAGGCAGTGTGGCTCCAGTGTCTGGGTTCAGAATCCTCCTGGTCTGTTTCCTCCCTAGGACACTGGAGCTGATAGGCAACACAGTAAAGCTTCAGGGCATGCTGCTGCCAACCTCACCTTGCAATTTCCTATCCTCTCTCAGTAGCTGAGCTGCCTTTTTAACATCATCCCTTGTCCATCTACCTTGAAGCTCCTGCTGGAGATCAAGGAGTAATACCCACGTTTCATTATTTACCCTCGGTGGGTATTCACCTTCTTTTGACAGCATGTGAAATGGTGCCAGCAATGTATAGCTGGGGGCTTTAAGGATATTTAAATATGCAAGTTCTTACATCTTTATGTCGTTGGGGGTCAATGAAACTCTTATAATCCTGTGAGCTACCCTTTGGAGGAAACCTTTCCATCTCTTACCGAATACTTTTGACACGAGTCTGTAAAATTGATTCAGACAGTTTGCCAACACTGCTAGTCTTAATTAATGACTTACTATAACCTCCAGTTTTATGAGGGCTGTATTTCTAGTATATTGGCACATATATTAATGACTGGCCTGTGAATAAACTGACAGTTTAAAAATGATATGAGATAACTTGTTTTCTTATGAGGAATTCACTTTTGCTTTGAACTTATAGTAAAATTATTATGACTTCAGTAAATTATAACCCTGTGTTCTTTGATCCCTAGCAATAGAAAGACTGGGTTTCATTTCTTGATGGAATTAAACTTTGGATCGAATCTTTCTGGTTAATCTCACGCTCTAACAAGTAAGACTTTCAGCTTCAAATTGTCAAAAACTTTTCCCAGCAGAAAAGCAATCACCACAAGTTTGTGATACTAGTAATAATTAACACGGGAAATATTGTGTAATATTTTATAGGATGTACTTACAAACATATGCATACCTATACAGACATGTCAAAGCAAAATTAACTTGAAATCTCTAACTTTTAATAAAGAACACATGAAATTTTTTAAAGTAAGATGGGATATTAGCAAAAATAAACAACGTGAATCTTATAACAGAAAGTAGCTGCATAGTCTGCTATCCAATTTGAGATGTGTCTTATTCCCCATGAACAGACATGAACCAGACAGTGTTAGTTTATTATCTGTGTATTCCACAGAGGATCTGGTTGAAATAGTGGTAGAAGCAGAAAGTGCTGGTGAATGCCCACATTCTCCAGCAGTTTCTTCCTAAATTAATTGCCTTTTTTGCAAATAAACTTTGAAATTAATGTGACAGTTGCAAGTGACAGTAAGGATCGTGGAGTGGACTGAAAATTTTTATCTGCACTGAACCTAGTCTGATCCACATCACATTAAGTCATGTTCCTGGTGGCTACATTGTAGTTAAGAGTTCTTCTCAGAGTAATTAGGTGATAATAATCCCACAGAGCTGGTGAAGGAGAGCTGGTTATTTCCTAGTTAAAGTAGTGCCACCATGTGGCAATTGCATGATAGCTAACAATTCACTCAAGACTGTTGTTAGTGGTGATGGTGGTCTTGAACTTGGGGCCTAGGCACTGTACCTGAGCTCTTTTGCTCAAGGATATCAGTCTGCCACTTTGAGCCCCAGTGCCACTTCACTCAACATTTTCATATGGAATCATTTGCATAAATTCTGATTCTTTGCATAAGGAGAAGTTTCAACTTATATTTTTGCACTATTATTTCAAGTCAGTGTATTTTAAGTATACATAAAATATGATTGTGCTTTTTTCATATGGGAGTACACATGAGTACTTTAGAGCTGGTTAGTCTGTGTTCAAATCCTTTCTCTGCTCCTCACACCAATGTATAGAAATCTTGAGCAAAAGCCAGGCACCGGTGGCTCACACCTGTAATCCTAGCTACTCAGGAGGCTGAGATCTGAGGATCACGGTTCAAAGCCAGCCCAGGCAGGAAAGTCCGTGAGACTCTTATCTCCAACAAACCACTAGAAAACCAGAAGTAGTGCTGTAGCTCAAGCGGTAGAGCCCTCATCGTGAGCTGAAGAGCTGAGGGACAGCGCCCAAGCCCAGAGTTCAAGCCCCACAACCAACCAAAAAGAAAAAAAGAAAAGAAAAGAAATCTTGAGCAAATTACTCAACCCTCTCAGAAACCTCTCTTAGTTTTCACACTTGTAGGCATCAGTATCACTATCTACCTTAATGTATTGTTATAAGCGAGCAAGCTTGAGAAAAAGAACTTTGCCTGACACAGAATAAAACATCTGGAAAGTTCTAGTGTCGCTTCATTATTGAACTTGAAGAGGCATTGGTAAGTCATCTGATCCAAGTTGCTAAATCCATTCAGTGTTCAATCTATATCAACCCAAGAGATCATCAGGGACCAAACCAGAGGAATAGACCACAGCTGTCTTTTACGGTTAACAAACTAGTTCTTAGCAAGCATGAGGCCTTGAGTTCAAACCCAGTGCCACCTCCTAAAAACAAAAGTACTTTAATCTGACATAATTGCTTTAAAACAAAATAACTTCAGAGCCAGTCACCATCAAGTTCCTTTATAGCAGCATTAGCCATGCATGAGGACAGAAACATCCTCTAGACCAACATGGCTCCCAGAAGGCCACACCTCCCAAAGCAGGTACATCACAGTGTAAGTTTCCAACACATTCCAAAAGTAGCACTTTCTACAATTGATATTAAATAAAATCACATCTTAGAAAAGAAATATATAAGCTAGACGCCGGTAGCTCACATCTGTAATCCTAGCTACTCAGGTGGCTGAGATCCGAGGATCAGGATTTGAAGCCAGCCTAGGGAGGAAAGTTCTGGAGAGTCTTATCTCTAATAAACTACTCAGAAAAAAGGCTGGAAGTAGCACTGTGGCTCAAGTGGTAGAGCACAAGCCCTGAGTAAAAGAAGTTCAGGGATAGAACCATGCCCAGAGTTCAAGCCCCAGGACAGGCAAAAATAAAACAAGAAAAATAATATATGTATATATGCATAGAAGAAACTAGGAGATGATGTAATAAACTATTGTACACGTCTTATTGCAGGATTTTCTTTATTAACTGCACTTTGTCCATAGTCAACAATCAATATATATTACTATTGTAATATAAAAAGGGCAAAAAAATTACCTTAAAAAATAAAATCATGCCAGGCACCGGTGGCTCACGCCTGTAATCCTAGCTACTCAGGAGGCTGAGATCTGAGAATCACAGTTCAAAGCGATCTTGACCATGAAAGTCCAGGAGACTCTTATCTCCAATTAACCACCAGAAAACTGGAGGTAGAGCTGTGGCTCAAGTGGTAGAGTGGTAGCCTTGAGCTGAAGAGCTGAGGGACAGCACCCAGGCCCAGAGTTCAAGCCCCACAACCGACAAAAATAAAATAAAACCATTTCTTGAATGCAAATAAAGAACTTAAGACTACTGTTTAGCAACTGAATACTTGTTTGATATAACTACAGTTTGACATACCTTCCTGCCCTTACTACTATTGGCCAAATTTCCTGGAAATACTATTTATCCATTTTTTTAGAAAGTAAATATCAGCACTAATGGCTCCCACTTGCAATCCTAGCTAATCATGAGGCTGAAATTTGGAGGGTCATGATTCAAAGCCAGCCTGGGCAGAAAAGTCCACTAGACTCCATCTCCAATAAACCAGTCAAAAGCCAAGCTGGAGGAGCAAGTGGCTCAAGTGGTAGAGTGGCATCCATGAGCAAGTAAGCTGGGTGTGAGGCTCTGAATTCAGACCCTGGTACCATCAAAATTAATTTATTAATTAATTATCAATATATCAGTGGACTGAAAATTTCTGTTGTTATTAATCAATCCTGGTTTTGGTTTTGTGTGTGTGTGTTTTTGTTGTTGTTGTTGTCAGTCATGGGACCTGAACTCAGGGCCTGGGTGCTGTCCCTGAACTTTTTTGCTCAAGGCTAGTGCCCTACCACTTTGAGTCACTGCATCACTTCCAGTTTTCTGGTGGTTAATTGGAAGTAAGAGTCTCACAGACTTTCCTGCCCAAGTTAGCTTTGAACTGTGATCATCAGGATTTCAGCCTCCTGTGTAGCTAGGATTACAGGCATGAGCCATCCATATCTGGCCTGTTTGTTATTTAGGAGGTAAATCACTGCGAGGAAAATCTGAAATTCAGATTTTTTTAAAAAATACATAATGTAAAGGTTCTTGGGATATCTGTTTTATATTTCAGTTCCAAGTTCACTTTGGCCTCCCAGACTGAATCTTTTCACTTTATTTTTTCGACTCTAGAAACATTTCCAAGAAGCACTTTCAAGAAAACAGCTTCCAATTGGAATTCTTCCACTCGGATACAATCATGCAAACAGCTGGCAGCATTTATTTAACCTTCAGCCAACTGCTCAACCAACTTGAAATTATTGATGGTCCATCAGCAATGATCAAGATGGAGAGGCCAAATGAAGAGGTGCTTTTTTTTTTTTTTACAAGAGAACCATTGAGCTGGTAACAGGACTTGAAATGCCCTGCCAGCTCAGCTCGCATGGTCAGGGAGCTCAGCTGCTTGAGGGAAATAAAACTGTTCAGTTACGGCCACCCTCCAATCAGTCACAGGGGTAATGGTGTTTGGCTTCAGTCAAGTTGTATGTCAGCAAATATACATCTCCTAGACAGCCCCTAAGAGTGCCTTAAGATCATGCTTATTGTTTTATATAGATAGGGGAGCGATGCTGATCGATGGTGGTCAGAGGCCACCGAAATAAATTTTGTCATGTTCAGCAGGTAAAGTTAATCTCAATCCTAGAAGATGAGAGAGCCCATTTTGATAGAATATTCATTCCATTGACAGTGATGGGGCATTTTTTTTCCTCTGCTAATGTCTTGCACAGGCCAGATAAAAAGTAGATCTCTCTCTGTCTACTTCCCAGGTCTCCTTAGCTGAGGTCCATGTGTAGAAAAGGAGCACCTACTATACTCTTTGAGATGCTAAGGATGAATTTAAAGATTTGGTTGATGGTGCTTCCCAGGGAACTAGACATATCACAAGCCAGAGAGCAGTAATCAGGATGCCATGGGAATCAGATATTGAAGTAAGGGACAACTGGCTGCCACATTGAATTATTTACCTTCTATCCTGAGTCCAAAAGAGTACTGGAATCAATGTCAAGGTGGTCAATAGGATCATAGATGGAAAACATGTAGGCCAGGATGACTGTCTTCTTCCCAAGCTTGTATCAAACATCAACAACCAGCCACAACACTCTTTTCTTATTGAGCCAGATAAAACACAGAACTTCAATCCAGTGATTCAAGCACTCCGATCAAAACAAGTTGGCCCGTATCCCATTAAGTCCTTAAAATCTAGAAATTATGTCTTCAAGTATTCAAAGGAAATATAGTGAATGTTATAAAAGTTTCCAAAGGGCAATCAGAAAGTGCCTTTAAAAATCAAAAGCCTGTGAAAAAACAGAGACTATGATATGGTTTCTCGAACACAATCTGTCTGTCTGCAAGAGGGTTTTCTTGGGAATGATAAATGAAACCAGCAGAAAAAGGGCTATTCATTGGAGAAATGAGAAGACTTTTTTCAATGAACTGGATCCTCTTATCCTCAGGCCAAGACTTAGCACAACTCGTGAATCTGAATCAGGGGGCCTACAAGAGCCCTTCAGAGTCAATCTTCATGAAAAACCCTAGAAAGTTTAAAGGAGGTAAAGAAAAGTAGAACTAGAAGAAACTTCACCTCAAAGCGACTTCATGTTAGGCTATGATGGATGGGAGCAAAGAAACAAAGCCATTCTCCACTACTTTGGGCCTTTTACAATATTCTGTAGAAGGAAGAACTTGTTTTATGTCCCTGGCCTGCTGATTTATCAGATTGGAAAGTGCTGAAATAAATTTCTAAGACAGTATGGCTTACAGCTTGCTTGGGAATGAAAAAGAGTAACAGAAGTTTCAATTTCTTAATTTAGTGGTAGCTTGGGGTTGGTTTGTTTGGTTTGTTATCGGGCTTTGAACTCTGGGCCTTGGTGCGCTACCATTTAAGTCTCACCTTCAGCCCTTTTTGTTCTAGTTTATTTTTTCATAGGGTCTCCTGTCTTGCCTCAGATTGAGATCTTCCTAGCTATATTTCCAACATAGCTAGGATTACAGGCATGTGCCATCATGCCCAGCCCATAAGTATGTGTTTTATTAATATGTTCACATTGTTGACTTCTATTCCTTGATAGCAAATACATCTTGGAGTCTTCTGAACCCCGGTAGTGTGGGGATACCCAGTCTAGCAAAACAACTGACTAACTACATCATTCAACCACATGCCTGCACAAAGAACCTCTAAATTAGGTTGCTGTCCTCTTTTGGAGCCAATTTTTACAACTAGGCTTAAATATGTATTTAAGTTTATGTTTCCTTTTTTAAAAAACTGACTAGACTATCCTAGAACTTTAAATATCTTGATTCAGCCAGGCACCACTGGCTCACAGAGGCTAGCTACTCAGTAAGCTGTGATCTGAGGATCACAGTTCTAAGCCAGCCTGGGCAGGAAAGTCCATGAGACTCATCACCAATTAACCAGAAAGGGGGAAAAAAGCGTGGAGCAGAGCTGTGGCTCAAGTGGTAGAGCACAAGCCTTGAGCACAAAAGCTCAGGGACAGCACCCAGTACCCAGGCCCTGAGTTCGAGCCCCAGGCACAGCACAAAAACAAAACAAAACAAAAATTGTGATTCATAATGTTAATATAAACATAAACTTTTTTTTAATTGTGAAAATACCGTACAGAGGGGTTACAATTACATGAGCATATAAACATAAACCTTCTAAATACTAGAAATGTGCTATGCAGTATGGTTTTCTGATAAAATTTTATTAAGGGATGTTAAGGAGAAGCTGTTGTGGATCAGTGAAAAATCTCAGCTATAAACTTGTTTAAATGCTATTTAAATTTTTTTAATAACAAAAACTAATCCTTAATGGATTCCTGCCAAACAGAAGTCTTAAAGAGCTTTCCTTTGATGAATAAATTAGAGAGTTTTAATTCATTAATTTAATGGTTTCCTTGCTACTCTTTGGGGGAAGGAATTGGCATTTAACACAATTTTCTGTCTCCTATAGTATCCAGCAAACTGTCTTGTATTTCTAAACCAACTACCGAGTAGACAAATGTGCTTGGGAAGGGTCTGCCCTGCAACCATCCCTTTTTCCTTTTACAATGCGATTGCCACTTTAGCAAGTACAAAGCTCCATTTCAGCCCACATCATCAAAGAGTGATTAGATATTCCATAGAAAGGGAAACTAGATGCATATAGCTTTATTCAACTTTCAGACATGACTCTGCAAACTGATAGCTTTAAAAATATACATACCGTTAACTCAGTAATTTCACTTTCAGGAATCGTAAATAGTAACAGATTGAATAGAGACTCAAATAAAAGAATATTTATTACTTTGAAGCAACCTAATGCCCATAAATACAGCTAGTGGTGGAGTAATATTTAGCCTTTAAAAATGGCCTTGTGCTGGATTGGAGGAGTGGCTCAAATGGTAGAGTGCCAGCCAGAGAAGAGTGAGAGGGCATAAGTTCAGGCTCCAGAACAGTGCGCACGCATACACACACACGCACATGCGCGCGCACACTCACACACACACACACACACACACACACACACACACACACACACACACACACACTGCAGCCACTGGTGGCTCATGCCTGAAATCCTAGCTAGTCAGGAGGCTGAGATCTGAGGATCACTGTTTGAAGCCACCCTGGGTAGGAAAATCTGTGCGAGTCTTACCTCCAATTAACCACCAGAAACCTGGAAGTGGCACTGTGGCTCAAAGTGATAGAGTGCCAGCCTTGAGAAAAAAGAGCTCAGGGATAGTGCCCAGGCCCCGAGTTTAAGCCCCATGACTGATGACCCCCCTCCCTCCAAAAAATGCAGTTGACACAACTTCAAAAAAAAAAAAAACCAGGATGTAAAACAATATGTAACTACAATCTGACTTTGTGGAAGTTGTATGGCATTATATAATAATATATAAAAATCAAAGAAAATTCATTGAAATGTGGTTTTCTCTGAATGAGACTGTTTATATTTTATTTCTACCTAAATTTTGGTTTATCTGAATTTCCTAAGTGTTAAAAATGGATATGTATTATCTTTGCGATGCACAGAATTATTTTTGCTTTTTAATGTATGCTCATGTAGTGCAGTAATCTTCAGAGTTAAAATTCTATTTAGACTATATTATAAAACATAATTGTTTCATCTATAATTCAATTAATCTCCCCAATGTATAAAGTACTTCCAAGTCAGTGTAAGATGGTCCTTCCTTTGTAAAATACAAGATAGGGTCTGGTATTTAGGAGGTTATTATCTTCTCTATTACCTGTTGCTCAATGATCATTTCCTGAAAGAAAAAAAAAATCTGCTACTGCTGAATCACATCCTTTCTAGTTTTACAATATAACCTTTAAAACAGAGTAACTTTTTAATTTTATCTAGATGTTAAAATTCTAAGATAATTGCCTTTTGCTATTGTAGGTTTCAACCTCATTTTTCTGCTTTTCTTAATCTGTTCAGAATCATGTCAGAATTATTAGCTTCATTTTAAAATAAAAATTAGAAATACTAATAAGAAAGCCAGACACCACTGCTTAAGTCTATAATCCCAGATACTTGGGAGGTGAAGATCAAGAAATTGTGGTTTAAGAGCTGAAAATGTGGCTCAGTGGTAGAGTACTTGCCTAGCATGCATGAAGCCCTGGGTTCGATTCCTCAACACCACATAAACAAAAAAGCTGGAAGTGGTGTTGTAGCTCAAGTGGCAGAGTGCTAGCCTGGGCAAAAAGAAGTTATAGGACAGTGCCCAGGCCCTGAGTTCAAGCCCCAGTACTGGCAAAAAAAGCAGAAGAAGAAGAAAAAGAAGGAAAGAAAGAAAGAATGAATTTGTGATTCAAGATCACTCTGGGTATACAAGTTCTTGAGACATCATCTCAACCAATGGTTTGACACAGCGCTGTGTGCCTGTTTTATCTAAGATAAATTATAGTGTCTTTAAAAGAACAGAGAAATAATATGTACCTTTACAAACATATGCATAAAATTAACTCTGAAGACACATAATATGAAGTACCTGTGGTGGGGGGGGAGGGTAATATCAAAGAAAACTGGTAATGTTAGTTGCTTGTAATACAAAAGCCAAGAGAGAAATAGCGTGGAGTTTTTACTGCATACTTTTTGGGTGATGGTACTGGAGACTGAACTCACAGCCTTATTTTTACTAGGCTGGCACTCTACTATTTAAGCCACACCTCCTGCTTTGGTTAATTTGGAGATGGAGCCTCACAGATTTTTCTACCTGACCTGGGGCTGGCTTATAACTATAATCCTCTGATCTCTACTTCCCAAATAGCTAGGATGATAGGCGTGAGCCACTAGTGCCTCTGTATCTATTTGTATTAAGAAATAAATAATATAAATTAAATAATGTTTAACTTAAATAATATCATTTAGATTTTAAAATAAAGAAATAACATCTTAAAATACCTATCCTATGGCTAAGACATCACCAAATGTGCCTGCATGAACAGTGATTTAGGCTCTTTGCTTTTAACTCTATCAACCTCTCCCCCTAAGAGACAGACGTGTCCTAGTATTACACTAAGTTGAGGAGCAAAAAACGGAAACTTGGAATTCCTTGAGTAAATGAAAAGGGGATACAATTCCTAACTTCCTCTTCCCTAGCCACTGGAACCAGTGCCTTCTCAAGTTCAGCCTCACTTTGGGAGACAGGCTTCTGAGTGACTTGCCCTTCACACAGAGTTCAGAGTCTAATGCAGCTTGGTTTGGAGAAACTGGCTGGAAATAGGTAACACAGAAACAATATTGTTCCAATATTGTCTAATCGTCAGCACAGCCTCAACTGCAGCTGTTCAAGCACAGCATGAGTACTACCAAAGATGACTAACTCTAGTTGCTTCTACAACTCAAGGTGTCCAAGATGGTTCTATTCTTCTGTTACTATTCAGCATTCATAATGCTGGTGTGGTTGGCGGTTTACTTCAGAA
This sequence comes from Dipodomys ordii, assembly GCF_000151885.1. Lineage (NCBI taxonomy): Eukaryota > Metazoa > Chordata > Mammalia > Rodentia > Heteromyidae > Dipodomys > Dipodomys ordii. The sequence continues at coordinate 6,607,224 of NW_012267227.1, forward strand.
ATTTCCCCCCCCCCCCCCCCCCGAATGCAGGCCCCAGTGGAGTTGCATTTGAATCCTATCAGCACTTCCTCCATTGGATGGGTGATGACTCAGCTGGGTGGCAACACCCATTTGGACAATTGAAGAAAAAAATAAGAAAAAATAATCACAGGATTTCCATATTATTGACAGAAAGAGCTCAATATGCCACCATGAGGAATAATTAAGCTATAAATTTCCCCTTTGCCAAATGAGAGATTTTTTTTTAATAAAATAACTCACTCCTCACCTCGACTTTATCTGCTAGATAAATATAATTAGGTAATGGGTGATAATTTGTTAGCATTTTATTTGCTATGTTTGCAAGGGCATTAAGCATGAACACAAGGCTGACAACAAATATGGTCGGTTTCTGATTTTCAGAGGCAAGAACGTGACTTTTGAGAATCAGATGGGCCCAGAGCATGCATTCTGGCAAATTAACTCTTCCTGTATTCTGAATAGGATCAGAGAGACTTTTTGTCTTAGCTGATTTGCATGTGCTAATTGCTAGTTCCAAGTCAATGCAGAGTGATCACCTACACCATTACATTCATAAATTAATATTCTTTTTTACTTCACAATTATTTACACACAGGAAAAAACAGTATAAATAATCTTAAAGCTGTGTCTACACTTACATAATGAAGTTGTTAATTAAAGTAATGAGCTGGTTAATAACAAGCCCAAAATTCTTTCATGAGGTATCTATATAAGGGAGAAAGAAAGAAATACTGATCACAATTGCCTTAACACCTGATTTTTACTTTTTCAGGGCTACATTCCCTAAATTATACTTTGGCCATGAATCTGAATGCTTCTTTGATTCATCATAGACATATGGGTCCTGCCTATAACTGCCAAAGTAACAGGTATCACACAGAAAGAAAATAAAGCTCATCAAAATAGGACTAGACTCTGACTGAAGCAAGCAGGTGGCACTAAATATATAAAAACTGAGGTATAAGTTGCAGTAAGCCACCCACTGTGAATGCCATGGATTTCTTTATTACCATCAGCCCAGGGTGAGTCATTTTAGTTTTAGAAAACCCCATTCTTTTAAGGAACTCTGATCCTTAACTAATCTTAAATATTAGAGGCTGAATTCCCTAAAAAGGCTTCTTGCTTCCCACCTGGATTATGGCTGGCAAATCACACTAGTGCTTAGGAAAAAAAAAATCCAACCTATTTCCCTGTTTCAGTGAATGGTGCCATCAACCAATAACGGGAACAAATAATGACTATCAAGCCACTACGTTTATACTTAGCCATTATTCAACAACAGAAAGCTGTCCTTGGCAGATTAATTCAGTAGCTCTAATAAGGAGGGATGTAGTAGAAAGGATCTAAAGGACACATAGTCATTGAGGATGAAAGAATAAAGTCCTGAGCTGAGATATTGACAGTAGAAAACAGGAAGAAAATACATAGAGACAAATTGTGAAGGTAAGCCATTACACTTTGAGTAGAGGGAATGGGTGGTGTTAAAAGCCTATGTATAATCTAAGAAGGGAAAAGGAGGAAGACTTCCTCATTCTCTTCTTATAATTTCATTTACAAACACACAAATTTCCCTCAGGCATCTAAACAACACAGTTTATATAAGGAAGTGACCTGAGAAACTAGTGTCATGATGGGACAGGAACAGTGGCAACACATTATTAGTGAATGAATTAAGACCAAAAGTAAATTGGAGCCTAGTGGTAGAGTGCTTGCCTAGCATGCATGAAACCCTGGGTTCGATTCCTCAGTACCACATAAACAGAAAAAGCCAGAAATGGTGCTGTGGCTCAAGTGCTAGCCTTGAGCAAAAGATGCTTAGGGACAGTGCCCATGCCCTGAGTTCAAGCCCCAGGACTGGTAAAACAAAAAGAAAATTGGAACCAGACTGGAGGCATGGCTAAAGTAGTAGGGTGCCAGTCAGGAGAAAAAGAGCCCAGGGAGTCTTCAAACCCCAGTAACCAAACACACACACACACACACACACACACACACACATACACACACACACACACACACACACACAGAGCTGGGAATGTGGCTCAGTGATAGAGTGCTTGCCTGCAAGCATGAAGCCCTGGGTTTGATTCCTCAGTACCACAGAAGCACAAGTAACAATGTGGCTCAAGTGGTAGAGAGTGCTAGCCTTGAGCAAAAAGAAGCTCAGGGACAGCACCCACACCCCAAGTTCTCAGTTCTAGCCCCAGGACTGGCAAAACACAAACACACACACACACACACACACATGCACGCTCGCACGCATGCGCGGTTTTAACTGAAAGGCAAAATAATTTCCTTTTAGCATGAGATGTTTTATATCTTTAGAAATATGTAGGCATCTCTGTGCAATTATATTGATTGTATTTCATTTCTTTCACTTTACATTCAAACAAGGAGTATAATATTTTAATTGGTTAAATACTACAGTTGGGAATAGAGGAATTTGAATTTAAAATTAAGAGTAGTTTTAATATGCTAAGAGTTAACTACATTCCCATGTTCAATATTTTTTTAAACAGCAATTGTATATAATGGACCATACTGAAGTATGATAAATGATGTATCTGAATTCTAATAATGCTGGCATTACTTATTACCCTTTCTTATAGCAATAGCCAATAAAAAAGATCATATTTTCAGTATGTACATATCATTTTGAAGACCCTAATGTTAAAAAGTGAGTCAATTTATTTAATTTATAGGAATATGACAGCCAGTCTGGGAATAACATTTTATGGTTCTGGTTCTATCAATATCGGATGCCCTAAATTTTCCTTTTAAACATCTCCATTTTCCATTGTCATGGCTGAATTACTTTTATTATTGTATTTTACCTATTTCAATGTCTACTTCCTTTCTTATATAAATATATTCATCAGCTGAAAGTCAAAAGAAACCTAGAAACCCTTAAGATTTAAAACATATGTTAGTGACTATATATCATGCTGTTAAGATCAGAAGCAGTGCTCTCTCTGGTAAGAATTGTGTTTATATTTAGCTCATCACTAAATCTGACTCATTAAAAAGTGATCTTTTAACAGCAATAAAAAATGGGAAACCATACTAAAAAATTGACTATATTTTTAATTTTGTAACAATTTGAATTCTCCTGTAACCATTTTTCTCTAATTCCCACTGCTTGTTCCACATAAGAAAAAGAAAATTAAACCCAGTAATAAAACTATATACACAGCATCCAGGCCCAGAGTCCAGGCCCACAACTGAAAAAAAATGTATCTTCATAAACATATAAAATACATGTGAACAGCAAATAATACTGTAAAATGGCGTGGTAAAACCTTGACTAGTAGAGATGCCTCAAAAACTGGAACATTTTCAGAGAACTCTATAGTTCAGAGAACTGCACAATTAATTTCAGACAAGCTTTTGCCTTATAGATTAAAGCCATGAAAATCTTCAGTTTTTTTATTCATCATTTATGTTTCTATATTAGGTATTTTGTAACCACCCAGAAGTAAAAATTCCTCTAACCATTTTATTTATAATGTCTTATTTAACCTCATACTATCAAAGATCTACATTGGCCTACTATTTGAAGTGATGAGAAAATGAGAAAGAATTGTAGTTTTACTTGATCAAGACTAAAAATTATATTAAAAATATGTAGTCCATGACTACATATTTTACCTATAGGAAGAAATTGCATGACATCATGATGAATCAGTTAATATTACTAATTTCATTAAACCTAACACCTACAATTATTTTCTCTTCCATTCATTCCTTCAATGAGCTCTTCCCTTTGTCAAGTTTATTTTTATCATAATGCTCACTTTTCTCAAATTTTTGAATTTTCCATTATAGAATGAAGATCATCTTTGTTCTAATAAACTATGTTACTGTAAGCTTAGATATTGTTAAAGGTGATATAAAACGTTTAGCACAATTAGATAGCAAAGAGAAAAAACTGACCTCAAGTTTTCCAAATTTTACTGGACACTATTATGACATTATACGCTGGACTCAATTGATGCCTTAGAAACTTAACCTAGCATACTGCTCAACAAAAAAAAGCAAGGGGGCTGGGAAGGTGGCTCAGTGGTAGAGTGCTTGCCTTGCATGCATGAGGCCCTGGGTTCGATTCCTCAGCACCACATAAGCAGAAAAAGCCGGAAGTGGCACTGTGGTTCAAGTGGTAGAGCACTAGCCTTGAGCTGAAGAGCTGAGGGACAGCACCCAGGCCCAGAGTTCAGGCCCATGACCGACAAAAACAACAACAACAAGCAGCAACAACAACACAAAGCTTCATCTGACATAAAAACCTTTATTTCTTATGAACAAATCTCACCTCTCCTGTTAGATGATCAGCGATTTAGGAGAGAATAAAAGTGCCACCCAGCTAGCATTGTTCCATCAATGTCAGGAAATAAACATCTGAGTCAATTTTTATAAAACCAGTGCATCTTTACAGTAGATCTTTATTCCCCAAAAGGAATGCTATCTCATTTAATTTGTACATCTACAAAAGTGTGTGGAATTTTATCAGCTCAGAGAAACCTTAACAATACTATTAATTTCATTTTTCTAAAATGACTCTCAGAGCTCCTTGTCCCTTCATTCGTGAGGAAATACGGGCTGTTCCCTGCTCTTAGTTTACATATCAGTGTTTGCACTGCACCACAGAGTACAATTTTAGTTCATATGTCCAACTTGCCTTTTTTCTTTCTTAGCATTATTTAGATATTTTTACTGGTAGAAAAACAAAAATGATTTTTTAAAACATGTATATGAAATAAATACCACCAAAAAACTATTCTCTGCATTGGATAATGGAGTTTTAATGTATTTCTGCTGTCGGGTTAGTGAATTTGTGTGATAATTTTATGTGACAGTATAATTAAATTGTAAAACAATTCCCATTTCCTATGTATTTTATCTATTTATCATCATTTATTTCTTTACCTTCTTTTTCTGCAATAAATATTATTGTAAGGAGAGTTAAATAAGTTAAACCAATGCAATTACTTTTTACAGATTGAAATTAACTTCATATATCAATTTGTACACATTTATACAAAGTACCTACCACTTGCCTGGTATAAATAAATGTGTTTATTGCAGTATATTTATGATGTCACTGCGGTTTCCATGTTTGCCTTCCTTTTGAGTAATGATATATATGTTTAAACTTGACATTTTAACAGTATTTTCAAACAATTTCATTCATTATCAAATAACCATTTATTACACGATGGCAATTTTGTACCATTTTACTGAACCCTTTAGGCGCTCTTAAACAATGATTTATCAACCAATATACAGATTTTAATGCTTATCACAGCAAATATAGCAAGTAACATTAAATAGTAACCTGACAAGGGATAACTGAAATTTTTTAATCCTGATGAGTCATGTTTAGCAATAGCCAGTATGCATTTATTGCTATACTAGAAAATAAGAGACGTATATTAAACTGTTGTATTCTTCGTGTGTTCAGACAGTGAATTATAAAACCAATGTGAACATTAACCATATTACCCTAAATGTTGATTTTAAAAGACAGGAAGAAGAAAGGAGTGTTTTAGGTTTCTTAGATGCTGATCTGCTTTGTAGCTTTTTTGTTATCTTGGCCTCTCTGCAGGAGGGAAAATATTCCTGCTCAGAAAAGTCATTTGTGGGTAACAAATCAGGGATGATCCAGATGGATCGTGTTGTGTGAGACAAATGGCTACTTAAAATAATCCGATCAGCTTGCTGCTCACAAGACATATCCAGATCATTTTAATCCTCATGAGGTCTGACCATATCTTCCTTGCTGGAGCATCCCACAAAAGTTACGTGGCTGTGAACTTTTATTAAAAAGGGGAAATTGAATTTCTCTATCTAAAGAAGGCAAATCAACAGCAAAATGTATTATCTTAATAGGATCACACAGTTGATCCAGTGAATAGTACAGTCCCTTGAGAATGCTGAAAGTTTAGGTTTAAAAACAAACAATTATCAGGGACAGAAAGGGAGGAGGGAAAAACAAGACAAGCTTCTGTTCAAGTAGGGTCATTTACATAACACATTAAACCTGATAAAGGTGTCTGTCAGTGTGTGGGAGGATCTGTATTTCTTCAGTTATCCACATGCAGAATGAATTAATTTGACACTAATTGTGGAAGGATTAAATTTATTCAATCTCTATAGAGTACTCCTCGACTATTAAAGTTAAATGAAGATAAAAATGAATTATTCTTTCCTAGATCAAAAATTAAACATCAAGCCAATTTATGAGGGTACAAGAGACGATGGGCAATGAAGATCACAACCTGTGACTTTTTTTCTAAAATAAATTGAAATAGAAGCTTAATTTTGGATAGATTTATGAATTTAACAAAAAGATCCCTTAGTGAGGAGGCTCCTGTGACATCTTTGGAAATACATTATACCTTAGCTAGAAGAACCTAAAAACATACACATTATTATGAATAGTTTTAAAATGACAGCTAAGAAACCCATTTGCTAGAGAATAGCTTTGTTTGAGAGTCAAAAAAAAAAAAGAATTGTTAAAGTGAAAAGAGGGACCTAGTTCAAATTACTTTATTTCTGCACTGACTGAGCCAAACCATCAGATAAAGTAGTCTCATAAACCAAACTTTACATGTACTTCCATTTTCAGGATGGTCCTTAAACAGTATCAATTCATATCAATTCCAGACAAGATTGGAGACTCCCTGGCACTGCCATGCTTCGTAAGTCTATGAGCAAGATAGTAGGGTTGTAGCTGAGGGAAGAGTTACAAATTCAATGGTCACCTGGGAAATCTAAACAAAAATTTCACATGCTGAGTTCAGTGATTTGACTACATTGTGCAAACTTGCAAACTTTAATTACTAATTTCTCTAGAAGATGTTCAGAATCTTTTAATATTACTAATTTCCCTGGGAGATGTTCAGATTTTTTAACATATCTTTTCTATCATCTGGCACATAATTTTGCATGTGCTTACATTGTTTTACTGTATGTGTCATTTTTAAAACAGTAATACAGATGTATAAGACACATAATTTTCAGATATTTATTCTGTATAACATTTCAGTGAATTCCTAAATATTAAGGAAATGATCATCTCAGATTTAGAAAATTATGAAATAAGTCTTTAGGGCTTGCCCAAGATGACAGAGATTTTAGCAAAGTAAGGATGAATATGCCTTCTGTAACCCAGCCCAAACAACTAACTTCCATTTTGGTATACATTTTATTTATCAAAACATAACCACATCTTAATATGTAATAATGTCATTCCTTAAAACATCTTTTCTATTATCTGGTATGTAATTGTGCACGTGTATGGGTTGCTTTTGTTGCTTGTGTCATTTTTTAAATGCAGTACAGACATATAGGACACATAATTTTCAGATATTTGTTCTATATGGCATTTCAGTGAATTCCTAAATAATCCCAGCTTTAGACAAATTAAGAAATAAGCTTTGGGACTTATCCAAGATGACAGGAACTATAGCAAAATATGGACTAATATGCCTGCCTTAACACAATCCAAACAACACACTTTCATTTTGGTTTAAGTTTTATTCGTCAAAACCTTCCAGGAAACATAATTGGATTTTAACATGGACCACTGTTGTAAACTAATTAAGGAAAGACTAACAATGTAATTTCAGGCATTTGTCATTTTATGGAATTAAATCCTCCCACATACTTTCTCACTCCCCAAACTACACAGTAGGCATATTTGATGTGATTTTTGTAAACAGAGTCTAGGTAAGACCACTGTCACTTTATGCATTAATATTAAGGATAAAGGGTAAATGTTCCACTCTTCTACTCTCCTATCACTCCTGATCAAAAAACAATCTAGAAGTTTAGAAATTAAGGATCCTTTAAATTTTCATATGAAATTCCTGTTACTTCATCATTTCCTATTTGTATACATCTGAAACTGAAAAGCTTTCTTCTTTTTCCTAGCAATATGGTGCTTTAATCATTACATTGAGAGAACATATTTCTTTTTCTTTATCAAAAAAGAACCACATTAATAAAAAGTAGCGGGGCGCCGGTGGCTCACACCTGAAATCCTAGCTACTCAGGAGGCTGAGAGCTGAGCATCAGGTTCAAACCCAGCCTGAGCAGGAAAGGCCATGAGACTCTTATCTCCAATAAACCACTCAGAAAACTAGAAGTGGCACTGTGGCTCAAGTGGTAGAATGTTAGCCTTGAGCTGGAGAGCTGAGGAACAGCGCACAGGTCCAGAGTTCAACCCCCACAACCAACAAAAATAAATAAATAAAATAAAAAGTAATGTTTAATATTTTCAGTTGTATGGAAATTCATGAAAAAGAATAGTTAATAGCCTTTATTTGCAGAGTTCCCATATTTTAAAATCTAAATAATCACTTAGATTCTCTCAAGTTCAGTGGGTTATTTTTAGGAAATTAAATGCATTTTTGAAATACAGTTTTTAGGATATTTACCCATTGCAACAGTGTTAGATGATGTCACCATATAATTTTTTATGTTTGTATTAAAATGCATTTGTTTTTCATAGTCATGTTAGTGCTTTGTTTTGTTAAATATGATAAAAATTCCAGTAGATTCAATTGCTTGTCTATTTTGTTTTTTAAGATAATTTTGTTATTATTAAGGTGTTATATAAAGGAGTAAATCAAGTGATGAGTACAGTTGTTTTTGGACAATGTCACCCCTCTCTTTACTCTCCTTCACTTTTCCCCTCTCATCCCTGCCCACATGTTGCATAGTTAGTTCATTTGCCACAGTGTCTACTGAGTAACAGACCTATATTTGCTCACCCTTCCCTTCCTGCACCCCCACTCAAAAGACAGAAAAAAGAACAAACAACACCAAAAGGCAAAAACAAACAACAATAAAAACAAAAATGTTTGCTTATATATTTTGAAATGCATTCGTTGGTTATATTTATTTTAATTGAAAGCCAATCCCAGGGATAACCAACCATGTCTTGACACTTTTACAAAACCATTAGTCATGAACTGGAGTAATTTTTTTTTCAGTGACTTATTCAGGACAAAGATCTGTAGAGGGGTGCGGGGGAAGCACCAATCCTGGGGCTTAGACACTGTCCCTGAGCTTTTTGCTCAAAGCTAGCACTATACCACTTGAACCTCGGCTCTGTTTCTGGCTTTTGGGTGCTTAGTTGGAAATAAGAATCTCATGGATTTTCCTGCTGGGTGGCTTTGAACTGCGCGATCCTCAGATCTCAGCCTCCTGAGTAGTTAGGATTACAGGAGTAAGCCACTGGCATAGCAGGATGAGATCTTACATATTAATCAGGGTAAAGAACTCAGTGTAAATGAGTCTCTGTGCAAATGGAAACTGTGATAGCAACTACATGGTTACTATCATCTTTGCCAACTTTTATGATCTTCTGTTGTAAAAGTTACATCCTCAGATAGTTTTAAATTCTTACTGGTAATTTCTTTTACTCCTACTAACATCTTCACAAAGCACATGACTATGGACTCAAAATACATTCCTACCATTGGTTTTAACAAATAATCTAAACTAGAATGCACTTTTGCACTTCTATTGGATGAAATTTACATCTGTCACCCCTAACAAACCTGAGTATGTCCAGATAGGAACATAGGCCCTTACATCACTCCAAACCACAACCTTGCTTGTTGAATTGAATCCTTATAGACCTATGTTCTAAAATCCTCTTGCAAATGAGCTTGGTTTCTCCCTGGAATGGCCGTAATCTAACTTTGCACATGGAAATATTTCTTGGAAATGTGTACTGTTGCTCTCTGGGGTATGGAAGTATCACACAAGAGTATTGTGTAATATATGTGTACAGTCCAATTTGGCTTTCTGAAATAGGAAAGTACAAATTCTCTGTGGAACTGTTTCTTTGACTAGTTCATTGTAGGAACGATGCTTGTCACCATGCCAATGATAAAAATTGCTGCTAGGTTCAGTTTTGAATTTTATCAAGTGAGTAAGTGAAATATATATGTTCATCTCAGACTAAAGTTATGAATAATTAAATGAATATATAATTTGTATCCAGTTTTACAGCCTGGAGCTTCAGCAGCAAAGACATCTCAGCCCATGTAAAAAGGATACTTCATGCTTTTTTTTTTAGAAAAATTATGAGTGAGCTGCCAAATATCACTGAATTTATATGCTTGTAAGCAAGAATAACAATCTGCCTATAAAATTACACAAGGGAGAGTGAAGTAGCCTTCAAGAGTTTTATTTTATGTATCTTATGCCTTTTGAAGTTTGAATTTGTTCAAGCATTTTCTCAGCACTGACTCAAATGTCTTGAATTCTTCATTATTTCTCACCCATATTCTTATTTTTTGGTGACACTAGAGCTTGAACTTAGGGTCTCACGCTTACTAAGCAAAGCATACTCCTTAACTCTTTTTCTGTAGGTAAGATTTCTTGTTTTTGCTCAGGTTGGTGTCAGATCGCAATCTTCCTACCTGTATACCTCTTGTGTAGCTGGGATTACAGGTATGAATCATCATGCAGAGTTTCTTTATTGAGATAGAGTTCTCACTGTCTTTTTGCCTGGACTTTCCTTGAACCATGATACTCTCTACCAATTCCTCCCAAATTGCTGGGATGGCAGGTGTGAGCCACTGTACCAATCTCCTCTCTTACCTTTTCTCTAGCCAAGACTGGGTCCAAGTTTGAGGAACAGACCTAGAAAATAACATTAGGTAAGTATATGAATCCATCTTGATTCCTATTTAAAACCAATCCTCCAGAGGTACTTTATAAAATGAGCAATGTTTCCTGTTTCAAATAAAAGCATCACATTCAAATCGAAGCTCTTAGTGGGGAACTAGAGCTAACTGTACAGTTGAGCAGGTTGTGTCCAGCACACAGAACTCTATTGATAGATCACTCTACTTACAAAGCCACATGTTCCAGAGCAAGGCTCCATCTGCTTAGGAGGAAAGAGTGGCTTTTGAAATTTTCCATATAGGTATCTATGTGAGAAATCGAAAAAGCAGCATTCAGCTCACCAACCTTGCCCCCAGGTGTATCACCTACCGAGGATTCCCTTGGCTGCTTTGCAGAAAATTGTGCTCTGGGCTTTAAATAGCTTTATGAGGAATTTTCTCATTCTAATAGATACCTTTATTTTGTCATCCACAAGGTTAGACTTATGAGAAATGCCAGGAAAAGCTGTATAAAGAGATGCTCTTTTAATTATTTACAAAAACAATCTGCAGGAGTGTGACATGCTGTGTTCATACAGAGTAATAACATACTCATATTTCTCCATCTGTTAGGAGATGCCTGGAGACTGGACTGATGGCAGAGGAAAGACTGGCTGCAGGAATAGAAAAGCACAAAGAAGAAGAAAAGTGCTATTCAGGAATTAGTGTGCTGCAGAGAAAACAGCACAAAATTCTCTCACACTTTCATGGAAAAGTGGGCCAGGTAGAGAAGGGAAACTGAATATAAAACATTTACCAAGACTGTGGTTTTCCACATTGAAAAGTTAATACTACAATATCTATAATAATAACATCAGTAATAATACTGGTAATAACAAAGAAGAAAATAAGGGAGGAAGCAAAATACTGATGAGAAATTAGTGATCCTGAGGTCCTTCCCATGGAAACTATGTGTATAATAGTAAAGAGAGCTTCCTGGAGGAATGCCATTCTACCACTCACCCTGAAACACAGCTTTCATGAAAGCAACAAGTGTAAATGTAAATACAACTGTCAATAGAGACTTTCAGCAAAGAAGGCTGACCAAAGGACCCCATACTTGGCTCCAGTCCAATGGCCAATGAAGGTACTGGCTCTCTCAAAGGAAATAGAAGTAACTTCCTGTATTTTATTGGACCACAATAAATCAATAACAGGTGAAACCACAGAAAATATTCTAACACAGAGAGACTGGACAATTCACTTTTGAATGACCAATGGATGCACAATGAAGAAATAAGGGAAAATATTTGTTTTTAGATATCCCAGAAGGAAAATATAAATTGCCAAAACCTTTGGAACACAGAAAAAGCAGTTTATAGCCAGAAGTGTCCATATTTTTCAAAAGTCAGAGAAATTTTGACTAAGTAATCTAATAGTGTAGTTTAAGCTCTTGGAAAAACAAGAACTAGTCAAAACCTAGAATTTGTAGATGGAAAAAAATATATCGGGGCAGAAGGTAACAAAACAAGGAATCAATGAAATAAAAATTTGGCTCTTTAAACAGATAAACAAGACTGACAAACTTTTAGCCAAATTAATCAAAAGAGAAAATCCAAATTAATAAAATTAGAAATAAAAAGGGAGACACAATAAATCTAGAGGTCCCTTAGAGAATATTTTAAAAATCTATATTCTAGCCAGGCGCCAGTGGCTCACCGGCTCTCAGCTCAGGAGGCTGAGATCTGAGAATCATGGCTCAAAGCTAGTCCAGGCAGGAAAGTCTGTAAGACTCTTATCTCCAATAGACCACTAGAAAATAGGAAGTGGTGTTGTGGCTCAAGTGATAGAGCACTAGCCGTGAGCTGAAGAGCTGAGGAACAGTGCCCAGGCCCAGAGTCCAAGCCCCAGGACTGACAAAAAAAAAATCTACATTCTAACAGACTGGAATATCTAGAAGAAATGGACGTTTCTAGCTATGTATAACCTACCACAATTGATTCAAGAGGATATAAATCACCTAAATAGAACAATAGCAATCAATGAAATTGAAGCAGTAATAAATAGCCTCCCAAGAAAGAAAAATGTAGACTCAGATGGGTTCAGGTCTGAATTCTACTAGACCTTCAACAGGAACTAACACCAATTCTCCCCCAACTATAATATAAAATAAAAAAAACCAAACTCATTCTATGAAGCCAGTATTACCTTGATATCAAAATCATATAGTGACATGATAAAAAAAAAAAACTACCGACCAACTTTCTGGTAAGCATAGATACAAAACATCTCAATATAATACATGGAAAATAAATTCAACAACACATTAAAAAGATCATACACCATGATCAAGTTGTTTTCATTATAGGGATGCATAGATGTTTTCACATATGGAAATAAATTAATATAATACAATGCAAAATAAAGGACAAAAATCATATGATTATCTCAATAGATGCGGAAAAAAAGGCTTTTGATAAATCTCAAGATCCTTTCCCGATTAAAAAAAAAACACCTTGTAATCACTTGGAATAAAAGGAGCATAGCTCTTTGATAAAGGTTATATACAATAATCTACAGTCAATATCATCCTAAATGGGAAAAATGCTACTTTTTCTGTAAAGTCAGGAACAAGACAATGGTGTCCATTCTCCTCACTCTTTTTGTTGTTGTTGTTGGTTGTGGGCCTTGAACTCTGGGCCTTAGTGCTGTCCCTCAGCTCTTCAGCTCAAGGCTAGCACTCTACCACTTGAGCCACAGCACCACTTCGGTTTTCTTGTGGTTTATTGGAGCTAAGAGTTTCACGGACTTTCCTGCCCGGGCTGGCTTTGAACTGTGATCCTCAGATCTCAGCCTCCTGAGTACCTAGGATTACAGGCGTGAGCCACCGGTGCCTGGCTCTCCTCACTCTTATTCAATATAGTGCTAGAACTCTTAGCCAAAGGAAGAAATAAAATGGATACAAATAGGAAATGAAAAAATCCAATTATTCCTATTTGCAAATGATATGATCCTATGCTTAAAGATGGAGCCCTAAAACTTCTACCAACATAACTCTCAAGATATGATAAACACATGGTAAAGCAGCAGAAAACAAAATCAATATTTAGACCAACAGTGAACAGACTAAGAAAACAGGAAAACAATCCCACTCACAATAGCCTCAAAAAGTAGGGATAAAGCTATCTGATAACTAAATAGTGAAGAAAGAAATTTTGAAGAAGAAAACAGAAGATGGAAAGATCTCCTATGTTCATAGATCAGAAAAATTAGAACTGGGAAGATAGCTATACTATCAAAAGCAAACTACAGAGTCAATGCAACTTTCATCAAAATTCCCAAAGGGGACAGGCCAAAGATGTGGTTCAAATGATACAGTGCACTGAGTTTAAGCCCCAATGCCAAAAAACCATAATGGATTTCTAATAAATATGATGGTGTTGAAATATATTTATTGACCTGAAAAGGAATTTATTTTTTTAAGTGAAAAGGAAAAAAAGAGTTTATATACTATTAGTTATATTACCTTATTTTTATAAAGATTGCAAAATTGATATACACATATATATACATTAATCTTGAAAGATATAGATATCCATGGTAATTATCTTTGAGGCTTATCTGTAGTTTTTAACATTTTAACAATAATTATGGATTATTTATGTGATGAGAATATAAGAATAAATAGAAGAATAGCTTACTCAAAACCAAGCACTGCTCAAACTTACTAAATGATAGTTACTAAAATGGAGATCACACACACACAAACACCCATATTTCAAATGATTTTCTGCCCCCCTGTGGGGAACCCTACACATTGCACACTGAAATAGGAAAAATTCAGAACTATGAAAATTCTGTGATGACAGAATGTCTTATGTGGATCCAATGTTTACTTAAAGCTTTGTTGATCAGTTTGTTTTCCCTACCAGGAAATTGCTAGGTAGAAAATAATGCTTAACACTTGTATGTGCTTACAATATGGCAAACACTAGTCACATATGAGTATCTATATATATACACATACATACATAGGTGTAGGCACATATGTGTATGTGTATATATACATATATATATATATATATATATATATATATATATATATAGTTTTCTCTCACAGAAATTCCATGAGATTATTTCCCCCTATGTTAAAGATAAATCATAGATTGCTTGATCATCTGCCAACAGTGAAAAAATTTGGTCAGGTGCTCCAAAGTGTTTTGCTCTGGGTCAAGTATTTAAAATTTTTGGATTTGCCATTCCCTAATAGAATTGCCCTAATACTTGACTGATGGATCTTTGAGGAAGAATGTTTTTAAATGCAACTTCTGAGAGGATTAAGTTCTCCAAACTAGTACTTCCTGGCAGAACTGCTTCTGGAAGTATGGTTCTCCAGCTTGGCAACTTCCCGAGAATTGTTTGTCACTGGTGCAGAGAGGAAAGTATGGAAGCTGAGGTCCTTCACGCCATTTTGTTGTTGTTGGTTTTTTTTTTTGGTCGGCTGTGGGGCTTGAACTCTGGTCCTGGGTGTTGTCCCTCAACTCTTCAGCTCAAGGCGAGCGCTCTACCACTTGAGCTACAGTGCCACTTCCGGTTTTTCTGGTGGTTATTGGAGATATCAGGAGTCTCACGGTCTCTCCTGCCCGGGCTGGCTTTGAACCGCGATCCTCAGATCTCATCCTCCTGAGTAACTAGGATTACAGGCGTGAGCCACCAGCGCCCGGCTGTTGTTTTTTTTTGTTTGTTTGTTTGTTTGCTTTGCCAGTCCTGGGGCTTGAACTAAGGATCTGTGTACTGTCCCTGAGTTTCTTTTGCTCAAGGCTAGCATTGTAGCACTTGAGCCATAGTGCCACATCTGGCTTTTTCTGTTTATGTGGTACAGAGGAATGGAACCCAGAGCTTCATGCATGCTAGGCAAACACTACCACTAAGCCACATTCCCAGCCCTTCACACCATTTTTATAGATCACTAAACAGCTGTTGACTTCAACGATAACTTTTTTGTATGTTTTTTATTGTAAAAATACTGTACAGAGGGGTTACCGTTACATGAGCAAGGTAATGAGTACATTTCCTATTGAGCATTGTTGCTTCCTCCTTTGTTTTTTTTCCCCCAACCATCCCTTCTCTCCCACCTCCACAGCTATCCCCCTACCTACCTCCCTCTCCTGCCAAAGTTGTAAAGTTCATTTTCAACATAGTGTCTTGTGCATCTCATTGCTACAATGGGTCAACCCGTATCCCTATTTAAGCATTTTGTTTTTTCCCTTCCCTTCCCCAAATTACAGAAGTGTATATACATGATGCAGGGCACCGGAATCAAAAACAGTGAAAACGGGTTATAAGGTGGGGTAGAAACATACAAAGAAACAAAAAAACAACATCACATGGTACATTATAAATACGTTAGAAACAATAGCAAGGAAGAAAATTTTGTGTCCCTATCTTGGGGGTTCATTTCGCTTAACATCATCTTATATGCTCATATGTACATAGCTTTTGACCATTTCTGCTTGTCCTACACATGTACTGGTTATTGCAAATAAGAGAAACCATGGGACCTATATTTCTTTGGGCCTGGCTTACTTCACTTAATATAATTTTTTCCAAGTCTTTCCATTTCCTAACAAATGGGGCTGTGTCATTCTTTCCGATGGAGGCACAGAATTCCACTGACTGGGACTTCTGTCTTTCATTCTTTTGTTATTTTACTAAAATACAGCTCATGCTGGGTGCCATTGGCTCATGCCTATAATCCTAGCTACTCAGGAGGATTAGATCTGAGAATCCAGGTTTGAAGCTAACTGGGGCAGACAAATCAGGAGATAATGGATTCTTATCTCCAATTAACCGGCAAAAAGTAGAGAAGAGAGGCCAGGCCGTGGGTGGCTCACACCTGTAATCCTAGCTGCTCAGGAAGCTGAGATGTGAGGATCACGGTTCAAAGCCAGCCCGGGCAGGAAAGTCTGTGAGACTCTTATCTCCAATAAACCACTAGGAAACCGGAAGTGGCGCTGTGGGTCAAGCGGTAGAGCACTAGCCTTGAGCTGAAGAGCTGAGGGACAGTGACCAGGCCCAGAGTTCAAGCCCCGGTACAGGTACTAAATAAATAACTGCTCCCCACAGCAAGTCTGAGCAGCACTGATGGACACCAAGGCTGTTTGAAGAATTTTACCCAAGTCAGGATTCTCCTGAGGCCTACCGCCACCCGGCCCGGCCCTGCCCGCCTAGGCCGTGAACCACCAGGCATTTTTCTTCCCCTCATTTCAGGAACTTGGTTATACAGTATACAGTGACTGCAATGATTGCTAAGTGTAAGCCGGGGGAAAAAAAAATGTAACTGGTTCTTGGAGACGGAAAGCTGACGTACCAGAAGGGAAAAACGAGGAGGAGGCCCGCCGTCCCTCAGAGAGACGCCTCCAAGGAGGCCTCGACGCCAAAGGTTCCCGCCCAGCTGGACGGGCACTAGTGCGCACGCGCCTCCACCACCGCCCCCCCCCCCCAGCAGCAACTAAAGGTTCCCGCCCAATTGGATGCAAGCGCTCGCGCATGCGCGGGGGGAAGGGAGATAGTGAGAGTCCTCCGATTAACGCCACGCCTCCACTTCCGCCCGCCGAGGTTCCTGAAGCGGGTTTGGGAAGTCGTCACTTCCGCCGGGACAGCTCAGTGCGTCCGGGTCAGCTGCTACGGCTGCTGTTACCTCTGTGGTCCGGGAAGTGGCCTGGGGTTTCCACCGCCGACCGAGGGGGAGCAGTCTCCGCTCGGTGCCACCTTCTGCGACCTGGCCGTCAGCCCCACGTCGCCGGCCTGGAGGGGCGAAGAGGACGAGGGGGCCCCGGCTGCCTCCGGGGTGAGCGCGGCCTGGGGCGGCCTGGACGCTGCGGGTGTGGGTTGGGGCTGGGCCTGGGGGCGCGCGTCTGCGGGCCGGTGACGCTCTTCTGAGGGGCGCGTGCGCCCACAAGCCGCCAGGGCGACCGAGCCCAGGGGTTATCTGTGGCCTGGGGCACCGAAGAACCCCCCCCCCCCCGGCGGAGGCACTTTTCCGGGGCCCGCCCAGCCTCGGTCCCCGCCCTTCGCCCGGCTCTTTTGCCCATCCTGCCCCCCACCCCCACCCTCTTCCTTTTCCGTTTGTGGTGCGTGTGCTTTGGATGAACACACACACACACACACTCACTCACGCCTGGGTGCGGTGAGGAGTTCAAGTTGGTTCCGTATTTACGTGCAGCGTCTATCCCCTTTGCAGAACAAAGAAACTTGGGACCTCTGGTGTACCTCGTTAGCCTCGGGGGGGGGGGGATGGACGCGGAAACGACACCAGTTAACTCAGAGCTCTAATAGACCTTCCTGAACAAGCTGAAGCAGAATGCAGGGCGTGTACTTGTAAAGCCGAGTCTCTGCGTGTTTTCAAGATTACCTTTTCTGTTTTAAGTACCTGGGCCCCCCCCGAAAAAAAATAATAATAGTAATAATAGCTGGGCTTTTCCAGATGTAGTTGGTGCCCCTGGAGAACGTAGTACACTAGGGTTAAATTCATTAAAACTATTTGGGTCTTCACTACATTATGTTAGAACTGCCATTGCCCTGCCACCTCCTCAGGGGCACAGCTTTTGCCGTGTGCATGCATACTTAGTTCGGTGAATGAAGTATGTGATCGCATCATACAGTTGCTTTCTTAGCCTTACTTTGGTTTAGTTAGGCTCTTCCCTGACCCCTGACACTTGATTTCTCCCGTCTGTCCATCTGTCTATCTTTGTCTCTGGTCTCTTGTCTATTTGCCTGCCTGTGACTATTGGAGCTTGAACTGGGCCGTTGGAGCTCTTAACACTTGAGCCACACCTCCACTTCCGACTTTTCTGTCCTGGCTGGCTTTGAACTATGATCCTCACATCTCAGCCTCCTGAGAAGCTAGAATTAGAAGTTTGAGCTGGCCAGGTGATGGTAGCTCATGCCTGTAATCCTACCTCCTCAGGGGGCTGAGTTCTAAGGATCTGGGTTAGAATCCAGCCCCGGCAGAAAAGTCCTCCAAGAGACTCTTATCTCCAATTAAACACTCAAAAGAGCTCAGGGACAGTGTCAAGGCACCGAGTTCAAGCCCCACAACCGACCAAAAAAATAAAGTGTGAGTCAGCAACACGTGGCACGATCATTGATTTCTTCAATTAGACATATTCAGTTTGAAATGTTAGCTAAGAATTTCTGCAGTTGTTGGGAAAAAAATTCAGTCATTTGTAAATGGATAAATTTCCTCAGTACTAAAGTTTCTCCTTAGTTCTTACCATTTAACATTTTCTCTAAACTGTATTCCTGCTCGGCATAATCTTCTTTTGTGCAGCCTAATAATGTCAAGGTTTGACAGGAAGCTTGGAAGGCCATTTCTGCATATGTGAAGCTTCAACTAGATTATAAAGCATTGCTACTGAGTTCTTTAGGCATTTCAGGACCTTTTAACATAAATGTAATGGTGTTACAAATTTATTCCATGTGAGGTTGCCAATGAATGGAGACTGCTGTGATAGAAATAATTTTGATCTAGATCTTGGAATCTGGATGTGGTGTCATAATAATGCTGTTTTGTACTTCACATGATTGTTGGTTGAAACAGGAGATGGTGGGTACAGATGGGAAAAGCACCTTATGTTCATTCTAACAGAGTAATTCAGGTAGAACAAGCATCTTAAAATGTAAGTATAGGGCTGGGAATGTGGCTTAGAGGTTGCATGCGAGTGCTTATCATGCATGAAGCCCTGAGTTCTATTCCTCAGTATCACATAAACAAAAAAGGCCAGAAGTGGCGCTGTGGCTCAAGAGGTAGAGCAAAAGAAACTCAGGGACAATGCCCAGGCCATGAGTTGAAGTCCCAGGACTGGCAAAAAAAGAAAGTATATCCAGGACCCATAAATTAATCTTGACTTACAGTAGATGGGAAAGTATCCTTTTAAACTTAATAACATTCCTCTGGCTGGGAAGGTGGCTCAGTGGTAGAGCATTTGCCTTGCATGCATGAGACCCTGGGTTCGATTCCTCAGCACCACATAGCAAAAAGAAAAAAAAGCCGGAAGTGGCGCTGTGGCTCAAGTGATAGAGCGCTAGCCTTGAGCTGAAGAGCTGAGGGACAGCACCCAGGCCCAGAGTTCAGGCCCCACGACCGTACCCCCCCCAAAAAAAATAAAAAAATTAAATTAGTAAGTGTTTAAAAAAAAACTTAATAACATTCCAAATTGGTTACTGTTTTATATATTAAGACATTTGTAACTGTCACAGAGGTCAGGTATTAGGCTTTACTTTTCTTAAAAGGTGTTAAAACATCTGATAATTTAATTCTACTCTTACAGATGACATACTTATCCTGTGCTTTATTTTACAATTTGAGAGAAATCAGCATCATTCTAATAAATTTTGCTTTTAACATTTCTGATAGAGCATGTCACTTCATTCTTAAAACCTATGTGATCCTGTACTTGTCAATAAAACAGCAAGCAAGACTGTAGGATTTTTCCTTTGTTTGTTGAGGGGTTTGTTTTGTTTTTGCTGATCCTGGGGCTTGAGCATGCTGGTCTTGAGCTCTGGTCTTGCATGAGCTTTTGTGTTTGAGGCTAGTGCGCCACCACTAGAGCCACTGCTCCACTTCCAGTTTTTTGTGGTTAATTGAGATAAGAGAAGAGAGTCTAGGGCTTTTCTGCCCAGGCTGATTTCAAACCATGAGCCACTGGCACCCAGCTCTGGGGATGTTTTGATGATCAGTCATAAACATACAAACTGCTCATGAAAGAATAAAATATTTTGGAATGAAACCTGTTTAAATGGGTAAGTGCTGTCCTCCTGCCAAGTGGAATTAATTTCACCACAGATTGGGCTTTACTTGAACCTATTCTAAGCAGTGTTTAACTCCATAAAATTGCTGTGTGAACTTTTAAAGGTAATTCTAGTTAATCTTCCCCCCCCACGCCCCCACCCCTGGTCCTGGGCCTTGAACTCTAGGCCTGAGCACTGCCCCAAGCTCCTTTTTGCTCAAGGCTAGCACTCTACCACCAGAGCCAGAGCACCACTTCCGGCTTTTTCTGAGATTAATGGAGATAAAAGTTTCACTGACTTCCTTGTCTGGGCTGGCTTTGGACCATAATCATCAGATCTCAACCTCTTGAGTAGCTAGGATTACTGGCATGAGCCACTGACACCAGCTTCTAGCTATAATCTTAATATTTAAGTTTTGCTTATCTTGCTAATAAACTGCTTCTGGAAACTCTTCTTTATCTTGGTTGGATTTACCACCATACCTACCCTCTGATGCTGTGTAAGGAAGTAATCTATTTTTAAGTATATTAAAATGTTACTTGCATGATCTTTAATATTTTTAATATCCGAATCAAAAAAGTGGGAAACACCACAGTTGACTTTTGAGTCAGCAATATCATGATTTTCTTCATAGTAGTTGTACTTATATGAACTCTTCCTTTTTTTGCATACATGCAAGGCAAGCACTCTACCACTGAGCCACCTTCCCAGCCCTATGAACTCTTCTTGTTTTCTGTTTTATCCAGCTGCTCGGTGATAAAAGTGCTACCAAGAGTCAATTCTCATAGTTGTTTAACTTATTTTTATCTACCTCGTGTACTTAATTTTACCTAGTGTTCTTGATGGAATGGTACCATTAATCAATGTTTATTTCTCCTCCTCCTTTGTATAACTACCTTAATTAGTCATCCCCTAAGCTAAATATCCATGGCCATAGCCTGAGGTATGCTAAATTCATATGCTTCAATATATTAGAGTTGAGAAGGTTCAAAGGGCTGAAGGAGTTGGGCTTTCTGTAGTTAACTACCTTTAAAGGTTGTGTCAGTATTCTTTTGTTCAGGCAGTAACACAGCCCAAAGGTTTGGTTATCTTCTACATTTTAAGAGAAATAGTTCTTACAAATAAGGAATAATTTTACCAACAAGAACTTATATTACATATATATAGATTCTCACAAAACTTGATTATGATTTTTAGAGGTAAAGCAAATAGGAATCCTATTTATATAATTTAACAAGCAAAATAAACCAAAGAGGTTGAGCAAAAGGCTTGCTTGCTACCGAAGATCATACCTTACAGTTAAATGTTTATCCATTTAATATCTCAGGCTTGTAGATGTGCCAACCATGATTGTTTGCGACTTTCAGTCACTGTCTTTACTTTTGAAATAATATGTAGTTTTGAAAAAGACATGCAGAACACTGATCTTTTTTTCAAATAACCAATAGAGCAGTAAGATGAGATAATTGGAAGCTTTTCCTTTTTTGGGAGGGCGGGGGGGTCCAAGACTGGGACTTGAACTTGCTATCTGTTACTCTCAACTCGTTGGCTGGCACCTGAGCCATACCTCAAACCCCGAAGCTTTTCCAATTATTGAAATTAGGTAAATATATTTGTGCATAGCAAAGACTGAGTATGTGAAATCTAGTGAAGATTCAGTTTTCAGCTATTAGTGATAGAATAATCTCAATTTAACATGACACAGAGTAAGCAGTATTAAGTATTTGGACTTGTTGACTATAATCTTGGACTGTCTTTTTGTTCTAAATAGAAAAGTCGTTTGATAAAGTACCTTTTTTTCTTTTTCTTTTTTTTAATTTCCTCTACAGAAAAGAGTTGCTGACAAAAATGCAGCCTGTAAACTGATCTTTTGTTGTTGTTGTTGGTCATGCAGCTTAAACTCAGGGCATGGGCACTGTCCCTGACCTTTTTTCATTCAAGTCTAGCACTCTACCACTTGAGCCACAGTGCCACTTCTGTTTTTCTGAGTGATTTATTGGAGATAAGGGTCTCATGAACTTCCCTACCCTGGCTAGCTTTGAACCATGATCCTCAGCTCTCAGCCTCCTAAGTAGCTAGAATGTACCTGGCTATAAAATGATAATTGTAGGTGTGTTAATTAAAACATATGTATTAGAAACAGAAACTGCTAAATATGTCAGAATTATTTTTAAGTGTTTAATTCCTTAAAATTACTTAGATCAGTGTTTTCTCAGAATTAAAAATACTTCACCCAGGGCTGGGAAGGTGGCTCAGTGGTAGAGTGCGCTTGCTTTGCATGCCTGAGGCCCTGGGTTCGATTCCTCAGCACCACATAAGCAAAAAGAAAAAAGCTG
>NW_012267227.1:6630191-6633472 GCF_000151885.1 Dipodomys ordii
TTCCGGCTTTTTTCTTATGTGGTGCTGAGGAATCGAACCCAGGGCCTCGAGCATACAAGGCAAGTGCTCTACCACTGAGCCACCTTCCCAGCCCCTAAGTCAATGTTTTGATCAGGAAAAGTTATATCTGTTTTTTTTGTATGCCAAAGAGTGGTTCTTCAATTTTTTCCGAATGTTCAAAACCTCCTTCTAAGACGTAAGTAAACATTCAAACAAGAGGAACGGCTTCACTCTCAACAGAGATTTGAATTAAGTTTATTATATGAAATGTTAACATTTAGAAGTTCCACTGCAATTTTGTTATTCTGGAACATAATTTTTTTTAACTTTTTTTTTTTTTTGGGGGGGCGGTCCGGTCATGGGGCCTGAACTCTGGGCCTGGGTGCTGTCCCTCAGCTCTTCAGCTCAAGGCTAGCGCTCTACCACTTGAGCCACAGTGCCACTTCCCGGCTTTTTTTTTCCTGCTTATGTGGTGCTGAGGAATCGAACCCAGGGCCTCATGCATACAGGGCAAGCACTCTACCACTGAGCCACCTTTCCAGCCCCATGCTGTTTATTTTTAATATCTTGCTCCTACTTCAATTTGCTATGTAACTCATAATATGAAATACATTTTAAGTCATAACCAGACATAAATCTGTATGAATACAGTTGTGAACAAATACTTTAACCTAACAATATCCTTACTGCAAGTAGATTTCATGTTACCTATATTTTGTTGTCTTCTCATTCTGTGAAAGAAAAAAGTTTCAGCTTGATAAACTGATTTCATAACTACATCATTGAACTAAAAGCTCTATGACTGATAGAGAAATTAAGATATAAGATTCTTGTGCCTTTTCGTCAGATAAGTGAACTGGAAATTAAATTCCTGCCATTTTTTTCTTCCCTTAACAGAATATTGGCTCTCTGAATTATCAGGAGTTGGAAGTTGACATTGAATCTAGGTTGAGGATGGAAGGTGTAGAATTGAAAGAAGAATGGCAAGATGAAGATTTTCCAATGTGAGCATACTTTTCATTGAAAACAAATTTAGAACAAAACCTTAGAATGTATTGAGTTAACACTTGATGAATATTAGGCTTTTTAAAAAAGTAATGTTAATAAATGATCATTTGATACAAAGAAATGAACATTTAACAGAATGATTCTCTTGCATATTGTTTACTTACAAGTGTCTATATTCATTTTGATCTCTTAAATCTCAGGTTTTCCCCTTGTTACAAAACAATGTCTTAATGTGGTATTTTTTAAAAAGTTGTGGGTCAGACCTCCTAGAATGGGCCCTTTAGTTGTTAGTTACAAATTTTTTTAAGTGAGTGGATTTTTTCCAAGAAAAAACTTAGTAAACAAATAAATAAGGATCTTATTCTTCTTCTGGCAAGACACTTTGACACTTTCCAAAGGCAGATCTTATATTTAAGTGATGGTTCCATTTCATCTTGGTCAGAAGACTTCCAGCACTCAGTAAAGTGCCTTAGCAGTTGGAATATGGACAGCTGGAGAGAGAGCTTGAGGCAATGTAGTACACAACAGTGATAGTGGTAGAGTGCTAGACTCAGAACTATAGCCACCGTTACCACGCTTTCATTGTATTTGAAAATAGCTGCATGCACCGTGTCATGCACCACATTGTATTGATGCATTGGAATTTATTTATAGTCTGATTTTTGCATAAGAATTATAGTTGTAGCTGGCAATGGTGGCTCATGCCTGTAATCCTAGCTACTCAGGAGGAGGCTGAGATCTGAGGACTGAGGTTCAGAGCCAGCCCTGGCAAAAATGTCCATAAGATTCTTATCTCCAATTAACCACCAAAAAGCTACAAGTGGATGTGGCTCAAGTGATAGAGTACCAGCATTAAGCAAAATGCTTGGAGACAGCACTCGGGCCCTAAGTTCAAGCCCTAGGACCAGCACAAAAAAAGAAAAGAAGAAGATTTTAAGCAATTTATATATGTATATGTGTTACATAGAGTTATATATAAATCATGTTTTAACAGTCTGAGTTTTTTTTTTTTTAACTTTCTGTGTTAAAGATACTTATGCCTGTGTCTTCCAGCCCTTTACCAGAAGACGATAGTATTGAAGCAGATATACTAGGTGTAACTGGACCAGAGAGCCAGCCTGGTAAGTACTTTAGCACTTTTCTCTCGATGGACTTTGTGTTATTTTGAACACATTTCTTTGTCAAGAAAAAGAATCACCCAAGTTTTTGGAGAAATTAAGTGCACATTAAGTGTTTTGGAGTGCTTGAGAAATTTAGATATACATAAAAAAATGATTGGTTTTTAGAAATGTTTTGCAGGAGGTAGACAAAGACTGTTACTTGGTAACAGAAAAGACTTGAACTTGGTATCTGTTGCTCTCAACTCATTGGCTGGCACTCTTATTACCTGAGCCATACCTCAAACCCTAAAGCTTTTCCAATTATTGAAATTAGTAAATATATTTGTGCATAGCAAAGATTGAGTATGTGAAATCTAGTGAAGATTCAGTTTTTAGCTATTAGTGATAGACTAATCTCACTCTAACATGATACATAGTAAGCAATATTAAATATTTGGACTTGTGACTACAAACTCTTCCTCTGTTATTTTAAAAAAAAAACATGGCTACTTCACTGATCTCTCACCAATGATGTAGAAACAGAACAGATCAAATCCAAATTTTGTAAATTACTAATGTTTTGTTATTTAAAGTTTTTCTCAGGAACTATGTAGCTGAAATGTTTCTCTTATGCAACTCAAGCATTTTTTTCCTTTGTTTTTCAATTCTAGGCTCCCCAGAAGTTAATGGAAATAAAGTGAGAAAGAAACTAACTGCTCCAGACATTAGCCTAACACTGGATCCTAGTGATGGTTCTGTGTTGTCAGATGACTTGGATGAAAGTGGGGAGATTGACTTAGATGGTTTAGACACCCCATCTGAAAACAGTAATGAGTTTGAGTGGGAAGGTAATTGTTTCATTGTTTTTTATTAAGCTTCATTAATGAATCTTTGTCATTATGTACAGCTGTGTTTTATGCCATTCTTTTTAGGGAAAGCAGGATAATTGCTAAACCTTAAAACTTAATTATAAAGCCTACTAAAATACAGTGTGTTAAGGGATTTTTTTCAAATAGCTATTCTTTTTTTGGGGGGGGAGTGGGGGTCATGGGACCTGAACTCTGGGCCTGGATGCTGTCCCCCAGCCCTTCAGCTCAAGGCTAGTGCTCTACCACTTGAGCCACAGCGCCACTTCCGGCTTTTTTCTTTTTGCTTATGTGGTGCTGAGGAATC
>NW_012267227.1:6637266-6650106 GCF_000151885.1 Dipodomys ordii
AAAAAAAAAAAAGATGTGCAGAAATAATAAAATTTAGTTCATTCCCTTAGGAAATTTACAGTCAAATAGGAAAGCAATGAAAATTCAAGTTCTAACTCCTGTCATTCTTAATTGTACTACTTACTATATAGAGTTTGCATAGGCACTGTGCAAATAGTGTCAGAATATTAGGTAAGAATGCATCTTATTCTGGAAAGTACATCTGGTCTCCTTAAGACCTAACACTGCCCAGAGGAGCCAGTAGGCAGGCAAACTGATTTTTTTCCTCACACAGAATTATTTCCACTTACTTTACTCTCTACCAAATACATTGCCTCCCTTATCTCTACAGTCTTTATTCATCTGAAAGCAAATCACTTGCATATTTGCAGTTACATTCTTCTGCCTAATTTAATCTTATTCAAGATGAAGAAAGCAAGATAATCTAGGTTAGAAAGGCCACAGATAGGCATTAATTCAGCTAATTCATAGAAATCAACTTGTAAGGCCTGCCTTATAACTTAAACCTAATGCCTTTCAGAAATAGCACTTCACTTTCTTTAGGGATCTTATCTTATTGGATTACCACACTTAATATGTTTCGTGACTTATTAAGAAAGCTAGTAAAGACTCTAATGTTCTTGAAATACCAGATCTATACCAGACAATAGAAATGACTTCAAGCATGATTACTGAATATAGCTTACTAGTTAAAGGTTTAGTTGAAATACATTTTTGTAGTTTTCTTCACCAAGGAATATGTCAGATATATATCCAGTTTTTTATTGTAATATCTCCTTTCAAAAAATCAGCCACTGGGCACTGGTGGCTCACACCTATAATCCTAGCTACTCAGGAGGCTGAGATCTGAGAATCGAGGTTCAAAGCCAGCCCAGGCAGGAAAGTCCATGAAACTCTTCTCTCCAATAAACCACCAGAAAACCAGAAGTGGCACTGTGGCTCAAGTGGTAGAGCACTAGCCTTGAGCTGAATAGCTGAGGGACGGCGCGCATGCCCCCCCCCAAAAAAAACCCAGCTACTATCAGGCACCAGTGGCTCATGCCTGTAATCCTGCCTGCTCAGGAGGCTGAGATTTGAGGATCACGGTTTGAAGCCATCCCTGGCAGAAAAGTCCCTGGGAATCTTACTTCCATTTAACTCCAAGAAAACAGGAAGTAGGGTTGTGGCTCAAAGTGGTAGAATCCTAGCCTTAAAAGAGCTCAGGGACAGTGCCTAAGACCTTAGTTCAAGTCCCATGACAAAAAAAAAAAAAATAGCAACCATTTTAACCATAGTTGGAGTGCTTTATTTACTTCAGATGTTGTATGTTATGTGTGTCTGCTTGTGTATGTCACTATATTTTTCTGCTTACTTAAATATGATTGGCTTTTTACTATGCTAGTTGAAGTCAGTCTTTCTCTAACAGCCATACAGATAACGTCTCAGAAGTCTTCAGAGTAAACTCACACGGGTAAATTACATCTTCATTTCTTTTTCAGGATATTATGGAGATGGGTTAAATGCCATTGTTGTGTTTGCTGTCTGTTTTATGCCTGAAAGTGGCCAGCCTAACTATAGATACCTGATGGATAATCTCTTTAAGTAAGTATAGCCTAACAAAATGTGTGATAGAATTTTGAATTAATTAGACTTCTATGTTCAGGAAATGAACTTAAGCTGTATAAAAGCTATAAATAATCTCAGCTGTAATTGTTCAAGTCCTATTCTCAGGCATTGTAAAACTGGTTTTCCAACTCAACAGGAAGATTGGCATTTTAAAATTAGAAAATGTTTCTTGAATTTATGTTTTTTTTTATTTTTTTGTCAGTTGTGGGTTTTGAACTCTGGGCCTGGGTGCTATTCCTGAGCTGATGAGCTCTACTACTTGAGCCACAGCACCATTTCCAGTTTTCTGGTGGTTAATTGGACATGAGTCTCACAGACTTTCCTGCCTGGGCTGGCTTTGAATCATGATCCTCAGATCAGCCTCCTGAGTAGCTAGGCCCTGCCTTGAATGTTTTTGGGGTTTTTTTCCAACTGATTTATTTTACATTTGCAGGCACATTAAATTTAAGGAAGTTACTTTCAGCTTAAAATCACATGGCTAAATTACATTTGTCCCTAGAAATCCCATGTAATGAGCTGACTCTTCAATTTTCATAGAGTGATTCATCTCGGGTTGGTGAGATTCTTATATAATCTTTTTGGGGGAGAGGAGGTGGGAAGTCAGTCTTGGGGCTTGAACTCAGGGCCTAGGCACCGTCCCTGAGCTTCTCTTGCTCAAGAATAGCATTCTACAACTTGAGCCATAGCACCACTTCTGGCTTTTTCTGTGTATGTAGTACTGAGGAATCAAAAGGGCTTCATGCGTGGTAGGCGAGCAATCTACCACTAAGCCACATTCCCAGCCCAGGTCTTACAATCTTCAGTGTGGAAAAATTCAAACATAGCTGGGCAGCACTGGCTCACCCCTGTAATCCTAGCCACTCACGAGGCTGAGAACTGAGGATTGTGGTTCAAAGCCAGCCTGGGCAGGAAAGTCTGTGAGACTCTTATCTCCAATAAACCACTAGAAAACTGGAAGTGGTGCTGTGGCTCAAGCGGTACAGTGCTCACCTTGAGCTGAAGAGCACAGGGACAGCGCCCAAGCCCAGAGTTCAAGCCCCATGACCGGAAAAAAAAAATTCAAACTCATACAAAAGGAAAGAAATATATGAAATCTTTATCAGTCACCCTTTTCAGCAGTTAACAATTTATACTTCATTTCCAGCTTTTTCCCCACTGTGAAATTTTGAAACAAATCCCAGACAATGTCCATTGTATTCTGTAGACATTTTAATATGTATCTTGAACTTACTATTTTAAATAATCATAATATCCACTAATGCAGTTTTAATTGTAATTATATTTTTCCCTCATTGTGTGGGAGAGAAGGGACTTCTATTAATTTAGAGAAGCCAGTGCGGTTCTTCACAGTGAAGATTATATCTAATTTGTTTTTTACAGATATGTTATTGGCACTTTGGAGCTGTTAGTAGCAGAAAACTACATGATAGTCTATTTAAATGGTGCAACAACTCGAAGAAAAATGCCCAGTCTGGGATGGCTCAGGAAATGCTATCAACAAATTGATAGACGGTAATGGAAATATAAGCATAAAGCAAGTGTGAATGACTTTTATAGTGGATTTATTGGATTTTTGTTTTCTGTTGCCACTTAAGGATTATATATTTACTTCTTAAATAGTATTTTCCTTAAGGCTCTACTCTTGATAATTTTTGTCTGCTTTCTAAGGAATTATTCAAAATAACTTACAAGATTGTTCTTCATTTTTCCTTATTCTTAATTCGGAACACGTTTTAATTTGTACCTTGGAGAAGAGTGGAGAATGTAGTACATTTAATGTTTTGTCTAATTTGTAATGCTTAACATGTGTGTGTGTGTGTGTGCGTGCGTGCGTGCGTGCGCATGTCAGTCCTGGGACTTGAACTCAGGGCGTAGGCATTGTCTTTGAGAGATTTTTGTTTTTGCTCGTGTAGTTCTCTGCCACTTAAGCCATAGCTCCACTTATGGCTTTTTGCTGGTTAATTGGAGATAAAAGTCTCATGGACTTCCCTATGTGGGCTGGCTTCAAATCAAGATCCTCAGGTCTCAGCCTTTGAGTACCTAGGATTGCAGATGTGAGCCACCGGCAGCACCTGACTGAATAGTATATTTTATTTCTTATTTAGATGTAATTTTCCTTTGGAACAAACTCTAGATTGTATTTATTGGCTTGGAAATTATACTTTAGTCTTCGAATTGGTTTGATTTTCTTATGGCTAATTTAAACTAGTATAATCAACTCAAACATTAGCTTTTGTGGTTTAAAAAATATACACATGTGGGACTGGGAAGGTGGCTCAGTAGTAGAATGCTTGCCTTGCATGCATGAGGCCCTGGGTTCAATTCCTCAGCACCACATAAGCAGAAGAATCGGGAAGTGGCACTGTGGCTCAAGTAGTAGAGTGTTAGCCTTGAGCTTAAGAGCTAAGGGACAGCGCCTAGACCCAGAGTTCAGGTCCCACAACCAATCAAAACAAAACAAACAAAAAATATATATACACATATGTGTATAGAGTCCTTGTTTTATCTGTGTGAAATATGCATGGTGAACAACTTTATAGTTGGTCATTTAAAAAGAAATCTGGGATAATGCCTTCAAGTTTTAATCAAAGTGTTTTTTGTTTTTGTTTTTTTTTGCCTGTCATGGTGCCTGAACTCTGGGCCTGGGCACTGCCCCTCAGCTCTTCAGCTCAAGGCTAGTGCTCTACCACTTGAGCCACAGTGCCACTTCCAGCTTTTTCCTTTTTGCTTATGTGGTGCTGAGGAATCGAACCCAGGGCCTCATGCATGCAAGGCAGGCACTCTACCACTGAGATACCTTCCCAGTCCCTAATCAAAGTCTTAAAGTACTCAAGAATAACGATTAGATCTGCTTCATGGTGCTTACTGCTTTGGTCATTTTTTTCTCACATGTCTGCCTATGCACTGCCTGGCACGGTATTGAGAGTGAGTTTCAGTTTCTCCCGGTCTTGAGACATGAAAGTAGTTTACTGTTACAGTCATTATTGGCCTGGCTGACAAAGTCTTGGAATGTATTACTAGGAGACATTTAACAACAGGCTATACTATAGACATAAATTTGGTAGAACGTTACTAAAATTTTCATAGGAGTAGGCGGGACACTCAGATTTCAAGACCATATTGACTTTAGGAGTTTCATGTCTAACTGAGAAGTTTGAAATGGCTTATTTTTTTAGTTATTTTGTATAAACTTGCACATGTCTTAGCATTAAAAATTGTAGAAATTCCTAACTTTTCTGTCTTTTTTAAACTCCAGGTTACGGAAAAACCTAAAATCCCTAATTATTGTACATCCCTCCTGGTTTATCAGGACACTTCTGGCTGTTACAAGACCATTTATTAGGTAATCTCTGAGAGCTCTTGAGATTAAAAAAAATTCTTTGTATAAATTTTTTGTCATATTATAACTATTGAGGTAATTGTTTTTCTTTCCACAGCTCAAAATTCAGCCAAAAAATTAGATATGTCTTTAATTTGGCAGAACTAGCGGAGCTTGTTCCCATGGAATATGTTGGCATACCAGAATGCATAAAACAGTATGTTTTTGTTTCATTTCTTAAATTGTATTGAGCCATTACATTTTGATGTGCAAGGTGTACTGTATTTCAATACTTAATCTCACTTCATGTATGTATAACAAAGAAATAGAAGAAGCCATCTCTCCATGTCTTCCCCGAAGTCACTGTTTTCTTCAGGCTCCCAGTTGAAGGGAGAAGTGATTCCTGGTCGAGATTCAGTTTGTATTTATAGTCTTTACAGTCTGAGAAGTGATACAGTGATAGGTCAATACTAAGGAACATTCTCCAAATAGAGGGTGTTGCTCTCAAAATTTGTGCAAACTTACTGTAGCATGTTACTCTCAAAATTTGTGTAAACTTTTCGTGCTATTTTTAAATATCATGTTGCTATAGAGAAACTTACTTAAATCAGCTGAACCTCAGTATTTTCCAGTGACTGGAATTTGTTCTGGTTACTAATTTACTTCTCTTGAACCCCTAAAAAGACTTGGCATTAGGTTGTTAACATAAATAAGTGAGCATCACACTGCTGTTACATAGAGAAGTTTCTGTGTTCTGTTAGTCTGAGGTTTTAGTTTGATGTATCCAAGCCAGATTTATTGAGTCAGTCTTTGTTTTCTACATAGTGTTTCTTTTAAACGGTTGGGCTTGCAAACTTAAAAAAAAATTTTTTTTAGTAGTACCTTTTTTGTTTATGTTTTTATTAATCTCGTAACATTTATTTACTGAAATAACTTTTCCCTACCAAGGTATGAAGAAGAAAAGTTTAAAAAGAAACAAAAAAGGTATATGCACACCTTGACTGGGTTGCATCTAGACTAGTCCATTTGCATTGCACAGACTAACTCTTATTGATTGGTTAGCTTGTAGACAAAGATAAAGGCACTTGTAAATATAAATATACCCCAACATCCAATACAAGGTGAATCTAAAGTTTCTGATGCTGCATATGACTTGGATTCACCCTGTTTTAATACTAGATATAATGTCAATTAAGAATTCAACCCCCTCTTTCCTTACTGGTTTGAATAAACCAAAGAAGTTATAAGTGAGCATAGTATTTAAAATACCAGAAGACTCAAATGTTGCTTTTGTAATATTTATGCAGAGCTGGGAATGTAGCTCAAGTGATAGAGTGTTTTCCTAACTACCAAAGCTCTGGATTTGATCACCAGCACTAAAAATGAAAAATCTGATTAGCCCTTAACCAGGTCTGGTGTTTCTGGCCTGTAGTCCAAACACTTGAGGAGCTGAGGCCAAAAATCATGAGTTGAAGGCCATCGGGACCCTGTCTGATACCAAATAAATATTTTCACAGAAGCTTTTAAGGAATCAATTTATTTTATTGGGGTTGATAATTATATTTGCAATGCATATATTCTTTGGCTAACCAACATTTTTCTCCTTGTATGCTTAAATTAAATAGCCTGCTAACCAGTCAAATTCTACATGTGATAAAATACCTAAATGAACCGTTTAACAGTTAAACACTCTGCTTTCATTTAAATATTTTTTGAACACTTCTGCTTTGGGCATAACAACCTATTGTCTATTAAAAGCTTGGCATAGAAGATGGAAGGCAAAGATATTAGTTACTAGTTTATATGGAAATTCAGAAAAGTGTATTAGTTTCTAATTTGTTAATACACTTATTTTGAACTTTTTTGTTTTAAAAACACTCATTTATGTAACCCAGACTGGCCTCAAACCCAGCACTCCTCCTGCCTCAGCCTCCTTAGTGTTGGCTTGCAAGTATGTGCCACCACGTCCATCTTGTTTGTAGATTTGTTAATTGTTCACTGATGAGTAAAACACAGTTTAATAGAACCTTAGAGTTTAAGATGAGAAATTTATTTGTATTATTTTGGCTGTCTGTGGAAACAACTAAATATTACTGGAACATTCTTTTTTTTTTTTTTTTGTCGGTTGTGGGGCTTGAACTCTGGGCATGCTGCACTCTTCAGCTCAAGGCAAGCACTCTTACAGTGCCACTTCCAATTTTCTGGTGGTTTATTGGAGATGAGAGTCTCACGGCCTTTCCTGCCTGGGCTGACTTTGAACTGTGATCCTCAGATATCAGCCTCCTGAATAGCTAGGATTACAGGTGTGGGCCACTGGCACCCGGCTGGAACATTCTTAATAATGAGCTTTGCCTCTGTTGGTGAGAACTTACTTAACCACGTAATAAAATCACATTTCTAAATGGCTCTTTAATGGTGTAGCCAACACTGAGATGTAGAAAGTGTCTTTAGATCATGCTTATTTCTCATGCCCTCTTGACATTGCTATACATTTGCCAGACACATAGATGAAATTTAAAACAATCTGAGTTTGTAGAATATTTTGAAACTAGGTACTTCCTGTATTTCAAAATGAGTTGCATTTATTGATGAAATACATTCCATAATGTCCTTTCTAAAAATGCTCTATTAAGTTTAGATGGAGGAATATTTTTTGAATTTTTTTTTCCACTGGGACTTGAGTTAGGGTGTCAAGCTCTAGATCTGATTTTTCCATTCATAGCTGACATTCTACCACTTAAACCACACTCCAGTCCAGCTTTTATACTGATTAATTGGAGACAAGAATCTCTCAGGCTTTTCTACCTAGGCTGGCTTCAAACTGAGAGCCTCATATCTCATCCTCTGTGTGGCTACGATTATAAGCATAAACCTTCAGCACATGGATAAATATAGAGACATGTTTTTGAAACCAGAACTTAGAAGCTGGAGTGAGATCTGAGGATCATGGTTCATAGCCAGCGCAGGCAAAAAAGTCAGTGGCACTCTTATCTCTAATTAACCACCAGAAAACTAGGAAGTGGAGCTGTGGTTCAAAGTTATAGAGTGCTGGCTTTGAGCAAAAAGAGCTCAGGAACAGCACCCACCCTGAGTTCATACCCCACAATCCCATAACCCAACAGAAAAAAAAAAAAAAGGAAGTAGTGTGGAAACTCTTTCAGTTAAAGTTAACATCACCATAAGCACTAGGTTTATCATGAGAGCAAAAGATGAATAGTGAGCATTTTTAAATGTTTCTAGAGTTTCTTCAAACACTGTAGTGTGGCCAGGTATGCCTGGCCATCATTTGTTGAAATGTTTCAATAGAGTTTTAAAATAATAATGGTATTAGGTCTTAGTCATACTTCAGTTTTTAAAAAATTGGGTAAATATTACATGCCAATATAAAAATATTTAAAATGTTGTTAATCTGTAGTTATCCTAGGCCAAGACTGTTAGGCTCTAGGTCAGGGCTGTTAGGTCTGTTTCACACATACTCCAGTAATCTTAATAATGAATGCTGATGGTCAAAATGATGGAAACAAGTGTGGACAGTGTCTTCCTACATTGTCTCAGGTGGCCTGAAACATTGCCTTCCATACCAGTGACTCATACTGCAGATATAACAGCAGTAGACTGTTGTGCATGATCTCTGAAGGGTTTCTATAATTATTGTGTAATTCTTCAAGTCTCCATGTACCTAAATTTGCTGGGGCCACTGACCACTAGTCCAGGAACATTTTTAATGCACATTTAGATACTTTTTGAACATTAAGTTCTTATGGCTTCTTACTATCAAAACAAAGGCATTCACAAAGTATACCAATGAATTCTGGAGACTAATTCTATTAGAATGCATTTTATTAACTAGATTTTAAAGTATTAATTGATCAGTGGGTAGCTTTAGTGACACTTAATATTTCTGTTAAAATCACTGTTGAGGGAGTTTGTTCTTCCTATTGCCAATCTCTGGATACCTGCTGTAGCCAAGCTTCAACTTGTGAACTTTTAAGAAATGTGTTTGTATGTATTTTTGTAATCTCTGAAAGAATCAACATGCACATTTCTTGCCAGTGTCCTCCTGCCATATAAAAGTTCTCTTATCGTTCTGGTTGGGGAAATAATGTTTGGTAATCTTTTTACCATGTCTGCTTCTTTGCAAAGCTTTGTTTTTTAACAGAGTAATATTCAATGCGAAAAAGTTGTTATTTTTAGAAAGAAAGTTGTTGATGCTTAATTATCTGCTTTTTTTAAAAAATTAAACAGAGTTGATAAAGAACTTAATGGAAAACAAGATGAACCGAAGAGTGAACAGTAAGTTTGGCATCTAGTCCAGACAGAAGTGAAGAATGTGCTGATGAAGCAGTGCTCTTTTTGCTTTTATTTTTATGTAATCTGTTACAAAATTGACCTGACTTTTTCTTAATGGACTTTTTGTACAAGGAACTGTTCACTGCTGTACTGGTTTGCAAATGTCTTGAATTTTACTCTTTAATAATCATTTTATACTTTATATTGCTAAATAGCAGAGAACTACACTTTATATAAAGCAATTTTTGCATTTGTTTATTGAATGATGGATACATCTTCAGTACAATATTTATATGCATAAATGGCAAAGGAAAGAAATAATATATATTTTTATGTCTTGAGCAATATTTTTAATGTATACTTACCTTGTAGAAGAATGTGCAGGCAAATGTGTTAGAATTTTTGTTTTTGTAAATGGTTGAATACATTTCCTGAGTGACTTAGAAAATTAAGTTGCTCCAAGGGATAAACAGATTCTCATGAATACCCAAAGATCATGTACATAGTATAAGTAGATTAATACCATCCCAAGTGTTTTTTTCACTTTAGCATATATTGTTCCTTAATTCAGAAGTGCAAATATAAATGCATTGCACGCTTTCTCCTTTTTT
This sequence comes from Dipodomys ordii, assembly GCF_000151885.1. Taxonomy (NCBI): domain Eukaryota; kingdom Metazoa; phylum Chordata; class Mammalia; order Rodentia; family Heteromyidae; genus Dipodomys; species Dipodomys ordii. The sequence goes on from NW_012267227.1 coordinate 6,647,092, forward strand.
TAAAGACAAGTCAAAAAGCCATTTTTAGAACTAGAAATTTTAAAGAGGCTTAGGAATTATATATATGTATATATGGCATATTTTATCTTCTGGCCCAAAGTCAGAACTGTTTAAAAGAAAATCTTTGATATGTTCACTAATGTGAAATGAGTTTGTGTGTCCAGGGTTTCATGCCCATGAATGTGTGAGTGCTATGTGGCATTGCAGAGAATATGATGAGTGTTCACTGTCACAACTTGCCTGTAGAAAGCGGACTAGCTTTTGAAACTGCTCTCACTGTGGGCACTTTTACCAAAATACTTCTATGTCACTTATTTGAACTCAGTACTCTGACCTAGTCACATAAGGTGTGTTTCAAGTTTCTGTGGAATTCTGTTTGACAATACTATAAGTTAGATTAAGTTTGCAAGTCATAGAGCACCATTGCATTGTGCTGTTTGGGACATTTAATAGAAACATGAAAAATTTGTTCTACATTGAAATAAATTTTATTTGTGACTGCAAACAAAGCTTAGTTACATATAATAATTGTATTACAACAAACTGGCAAACGATGTCATATAGTAAGTGTTATTTAGTAAGCTTAATATCCTCTGTATTTGAAGGTCACACTGTCCGGCCCTTCACATAAAGCTCTTTTTTCAAGAGCATTAGTTAGTAAAATTGAAGCAGATGTAAACTAAGCTTGTAAGATTATCTCCTGCAAGAACACAGGTGTCTTTTACTATGTTTAATTTTTGTTCTTTAGTACAAAGTTTCTGTTACAAAAAGGAATTTCTTTTTTTCTTTTTGAGAGATGCTAGAGGATTCTGGGGATTCCCTACGTAGCCCCTTGACCTTGATCCAACATGTCTATCCTGTACTAAGTCACTACGGTGAATTAAGCCAAAGCCTGGTTACTTGTTGAAACCTTAGAAATACTTTGTGCTGAAAAAGTAACTTAATAGTAACTACCTAGGCATTCCTTTTCAATTTTTACTACATGAGGATTATGAATTAAGATCATGTCTGGTTTCATTGTAATTTGCATACTGTATCTGGAGGACATTTCAAGCTGTAGCTCATCTGTATGTCTTTATCATCTCAAAATGGACTGAGCTTTTGGGTAGGTGATTTTCCACCACAATAAGTACTTGGCTCTTCAATTTCAAAAACAGAAGAATAACTTCAACTCTTTATTGTGTTTATTGACTTTTGCTTTTGCATTCAGTGTTCCTAACTTACAGAAACAACTTTCAAAGGTGATATTTTTCTAACATTTCAAATATTAGAAGTAAGCCATGTTCTGTCAGAGTATTAAAATTCAAAGTGAACAGCTAGACATGGTGGTCCAAACCTATAAACCCAGCTCTCAGAAATCTGAATCAGGAGCTTGGTAAATTCAAAGCCAGCCTGGGTTACAGTGCAGGACCCTGTCTCAAAAGGAAAGAAAAGCCTCCAAAGGGAACACTGGTAACACTTGAATTATAATGATGGAGACATGTTGTGAATCACAGCCTTGAAAGGAGAACTGCTTTAACTTCTACCTTAATGGAATGTGCCCACAATAAATATTTCACTTCTATAAAATATTTAGAAGTATTTAAGTTTATTTGTACTTTGTAACATTTCCCTGTATTATCTGATGTTACTTACTATTACTGACTGAAATGAAAGCACTTGTAATTGTAGGTTTTTGTGTCTTTTTCCTGGGATCATGGATTGAATTTCATTGGTTTAGATTTCAGATGTTTTTCACCATCTTTGTTACATTTGTTATCTGTATTTCCCCTTTTTAGTCAAGTCTTAATCAAGAAATTCTTTGTTCTACTTATTCATATTCCTAAGCAGCACTGACAGGATATTGACCCCACACTTAAGCTGAATAGTCTTTAACTCAAGAGCATGAGGAGGATGTGAGAAAAACAAAACTTCTATAAAGGGATAAAGTCTTAGATGTCATAAATGTTACTCTTAAGGGACAAAGTACATGTGAGGGCAGCAGGTGGTGCCATTTCTTTATATCCAGCAGGAAAAGCTGAAGGCTACATACAGTATAGGAGACTGGATTGAAGGAAAAAAGGCTTACAACTCATGTAAGAGTTCTTGTTTTCCTTCACCTGTTTTTCACAAGCGAGTTTGAACAGTTTGGGTTCGCAATTACAGTGCTCAAGTTGAAGCTTATGATTTAATTTCCTTTTTCATTGTTGAGGAATATTGTATAGGTTTTCATAATGGACATCACTACTTGTCTGAATATTGATGTCTGCTGCTAGATAAGTAAATACCTGTAGTTCTTATTTCTTCATTTGCCCACAGTTCCGGCATTTTAAGAAGTAAAGGGTTGCTTCTTGATAGACTCCTCTCAGATGACTACATAAGCATTAGTATTTGGCTATTTGTATGGGTGCTCAGGGAATGTGGGAAATGATTTAATGCAGAAATGCCTTGTTGGTGTTCTTCAGTTAATAAGTGAGCATTGAGAGTATGACTAGAACAGGCCAGTTTCTTGACAGGGTTGGTCAGGTGACTAGTTTCAGCCTCATTCTGGTGGTATAAAGTAGATTACTAATGGTCAGATTACAGTCGAGACAGCTACATTATTCTGTTTTGTTTTTGTGATTCTTTTTCCCATCCTTAAGGATATTTGAGAAATGAATCACAAGGAAATCTCAGATGGAGAATAGAATTAGTATACTTACAAGTTTGGCATGTTTTTGTATTTAGGGAATGGGACTCGTGAAGTTTGAGTTGCTAGGAGAGTCAAGTTAGTTGGCAAGGCCAAATAGGGAAGTTGGCAATATGAAGGCAGTGTTCTAAGCTAGTTCAAAAATTGACTGGGAGGAGCTCTTCTGTCCCTTTCCCTTCTAAACACCAATCAGGCCCAGTAAGGTAACTTTCCTTTAAAGTTCTGAATGGTAACTGCAGTGTAGTTTTAAAATTAGGCAGTGATAAATTTATTTTTATAACTTGTTGCAAGTATATAAAATAGATATAATTTCTTTTGTTTGAGAACTTTTTTTTTTTTTTTGGCGG
>NW_012267227.1:6652826-6673581 GCF_000151885.1 Dipodomys ordii
GAGAGCAGCCTTGCTGAACCGTGGTGGCTTACACCCCCATCCGAGATCTGCGCTCTCGCTGGGAATTTTTAAACTAAAGCCCAGAGTGATCCTTAAACCCACTGGTTATAACCACGTCGCTCATTTCGAGATGATTCCTACAGGTCAAAAGGAAGGCGCGTGTGGATATTTCTCTGTCCGCCTTAGACCTTCTCCTCCACACTTGCCATACTTAACTTGATGCGTACTTTATTCAGCAAGTATTTTCTTTCACTACCGTTATGTGTCAGGTATTGCCGTGATGCCCAGTGTGCTTTAAGGGCAAAAACACCGCCCTCATGGGATTATATGCTATTTAGGGATGCAAAATTACATATATATATATATATATATGTATATTATACATAGATACGTTACATAACGTAATGTGTCGAAAGGTGATCGATGCCATGGGAAAGACAAGAAGAAAAAAAGGGTATACAGGAAAGTTTCAGAGGAGATGTGAAAGGTTTATTTTACTTTAAATCTAATGGTCAGTTTAGGCCTTATTGAGTAGGAGCTATTTGTGCCAAGACAAAAGAATTTTAAGAGTGTTGGCCAAGTAAAATACCTGGAGAAGAACATTCCAGACAGAAAGATGATCCCATCACAAAGCTAATTACACAGCTGTGGTGCTGAGGAAAACTGCAAAGATTCACTGAACCTGGAAAAGGATTAGCAGAGGGGGGTGAATGAGATAAGGCAAGAGAGATAAGAGGTAGCTAGATCCTTGAAAGGACTGCTGGAAGTTGTGGGAGGCTGGAAAGGGAAGAGACAAGTTCTAACTGCTACTTCTAAAAGATCACCCTGGCCATGAGATTAAGAAAGAGAAGGAGGCTGTCACCACAATGCAAATGATTGATAGTGGCTCACATCAGGGTGATTATAACAGACGTAGTGAGAACTGGTTGCAGTCTGAATGCCTTTTGAAAGTAGAGCTTATAGGATTTGCTAAGAAGTGGAGGTGAAGGATGACAGCGAAGGTTTTGACCAACCCTTGAAGTGTGGACTTAATGTCAACTGTGATGGGAATAAGAAGGCAGGTGCACAGATGAGAAGTTTTATGTGTGTATGTGAACTTAAGAATCATCATCAATGGTATTTAAGGTTATAAGAATAAATGTTATCTCTTTTTTTTTTTGGGGGGGGGTCCAGTCGTGGGGCCTGAACTCTGGGCCAGGGCGCTGTCCCTCAGCTCTTTAGCTCAAGGCTAGCACGCTATCACTTGAGCCATAGCACCACTTCAGGCTTTTTTTTTTTCTGCTTATGTGGTGCTGAGGAATCGAACCCAGGGCCTCAAGCATGCAAGGCAAGCGCTCTACCTCTGAGTCACCTTCTCAGCCCCTAATGTTATCTCTAAGGAATGGGTTTGGACAGAAAGTGGCCAATCCTGGGAGACTATATTCTGTGACTTTAAGAATTCTGGAAGAAGAGAATCAGCCAACAAACAAGAAAGATGAAACCATTAGTTAAGAGCACAATCCCAAAAGTAACGTGTCCTGGAAGCCAAAGAAAGATTAACAAAGGAGGAGGAGTAAACAGCTGAGTCAAATGCTGTAGTTTGGGGAGGATCAGGTTTAGCAATGGCGTTGATGACCTTTTCCCATCTATTTAAATGGTAAGGGCTAATGGACGTGCTTAGCAAAAAGCCTACAAAGTGTTAGTTTATGAGATTAAGAGAATGAGAAACATTGGTTGACTCCAAGAAGTTTTTTTTTACTGCTGGGAAGAACCGAAAAGTCGAGTATGGTGGCAGGGGAAGTATGTTGCTTTTGTTTTTTTTCCCAAAATGGAAATTGGCTTGTTTGGTGATGGGAATGACACGGAGAGGTGGTGAAGAGGAGAAGGAGTAGATAGAGGTGGTTGAGAGAGTCTGAAGTTTTCATTGTTTTAGTTTCCTCAGTAAAGCAGACTTTGTGTACTACTCAAATGCTTCTTATATTTACATCAATTTTACAACATATAAATACTTTTGATACTTTGTTCTGTGTGGTATAATATACAACTGAGTACAGTATTTTCACAATAAAAAATATATATATACAACTGAATGAAAGCCACTACTTTGTGATTCATCTATTTATGAAGACAAAAATATATATATAATATATATTATCTATAACATTATAAATTATGTATAATTACAATTATCTATTATGTTATATAATATATATGTCAACCTCAGTTATTGGTATAATGCAATGCAAGAAGGAAAGAGCAAATTCCTTTTTACAGGTTGAGCTTAGCCTTTCTGATGAGGTCACTGAGCAGAGATATGAATTAAATGCTGTGACTCTGAGAAGATTCACAGCAAAAAAAGAAAAGTCAGTGCAAAAGCCTTAAAACAGCAGGCTTGCCATGTCAAAGAACAGCAGTGGATCAGTGTGACAGTAGTAGAGGGCATGAGCCTGAGTAGAAGATAAAAACAGGAGGGTAGCAGAGCCACAGTGAAGTGCCCAGAGCCATGCTAAGCAAATCATGGAGGCCTTACAAACTACTGGAAGAAGCATCCTTTACTCTGAGATAGGCTACTGTTGAGTTGGTTTTGAACAGATCAGTGATGTCATTTGCCTTATGTTTTGAAGTCCCAGTGTGGCTATGATGGGGGGGAGGAAGAAAGTGGCATAGGCAGTATACAAAGAAACTATTTACTGAGCTATCCCATTAGTTGCTACAGCAAGTGATGCTGACTTTAGAATGGTAGCATTAAAGATGATAGATGCTGTCAGATTATAGCTAAATTGGAAGGAAGAGCTGAGAGAATTGATCCAGTCTAGATACTGGCTAAGAGAAAAAGGAAAAAAAAATACTCTCTCTGGTTTTTAAGTTATGTTACTAGACTAGGCTTACTGTTTGCACAGATGGGCAAAACTGATAGCAGGTTTGGAAGGGTTGTATCAAGAATTTGGATTGGGGTGAATTTAATTTAAACTACCTACTTGATGTTTTTATTCAGTGTGGAATAAGCAGTTTTACAAGAGAGTCAGGAAACACTGGTGTGGGAGTCTTCAGCAGATAAATGATATTTAGGGCCATAAGCTTAGGATAAAGTAACCAAGGGGAAAAAAGCATGTAGAAGACCTAAAAAGCCTTGGGGTGATTCAGTAATTGAAGCTGAGGAACTGAGAAAATGAGAAATATTGTAATATCCATCAAGGTAAAAGGAAAATGAAGGACCTCACAATCCAGAGAAGCTTGTGGAGATGGCAGGGAGGGTCTGTTTTCTCAAACACTGGCTGATAAACTGTGATAGCTGATAGCTATCAGTTAATAGCTATTAGCATTTCAGAATCAGGAATTTATCTTCATTCATCTTTCTCTCCTGCATATTATCAAAGTGCCTTTCCTCTCAGTAGGTACTCTATAAACACTGAATTTTAAGAGAACAGAAAAATAAGAGGACAGCGATACAAATGTGAGCTGAAGAATGGATCAGGGACTTGGTAGCAAGTAGAAAGGATGGCTAATGGAAAATTCTAGACTGAGAGGCAGACTTATTTATTTATTTTGTTGGTCATGGGACTTGAACTCGGGGCCTGGGTACTTTCCCTAAGCTCTTTTTGCTCAAGGCTAGCATTCTACCACTTTGAGCCACAGCACCACTTCTGGGCTTTTGGTGGTTAATTAGATAAGAGTCTCATGGACTTTCCTGCCTGGGTTGGCTTTAAACTGTGATCCTCAGATCTCAACCTCCTGAATAGCTAGGATTACAGTATAATATATATAAATTATATTATTAATTTGTAATCAAGAGTTCTGATCATTCTGTATTAAAATATATGAAGCAGACTATACTACAAGCACAAATCATAACGTTACAGTATGAACTTTTCTAACAGTCTTATATTTTTTTATTTTTAGGACATCAATGCAAACCTGAAGAAAACAGTTTTTTCCTCCTAAGCCATGGCATATCAGTTATACAGAAATACCACGCTGGGAAACAGTCTTCAAGAGAGCCTAGATGAGCTCATACAGGTAAGGACCAAAATTGCCATATGGATAGGCATACAATATTTTTGTCACATCCCTTATCTCAGGCAAACATATATGAGGTAAACTTACACCATGGGACCAGGAAGTCATTATCACTGAGGAATCACTTCATATTCCTGTGGCTCACACTGTCAATGTCATGACAGTAAAACAAAACAAAAAAAATGGCTATTGGAAATCTTCAAATTTTCACTAAAATTTTAAAATTAATATCCCCTTTTTATATTTAGAAGGCATACTCTATAATAGCCTTGCATATGTAAATAATAATAGAATTACAATTCATAAAAAAAATACTTAATTTTGCCAGGCATCGGTGGCTCACATCTGTAATCTTAGCTACACAGCAGGCTGAGATCTGAGGATCACAGTTCAAATCCAGCCCAAGCAGAAAAGTCCCTGTGAGATTTTTATCTCCAATTACCACTCAAAAAATTGGAAGTGCAACTATGGCTCTTAAATGGTAGAGCACTAGCCTTGTGGAAAAGAGCTCAGGGACAGTGCCTGTCCCAGAGTTGAAGCTCCACAACTGAACAAAAAAAAATTTATTTTTAATGAGCTTAATATTTTGAAATAAAAGATAGAATTTATATTTCAATTTTAGGACAATTAATATTTTATTTGAGCCACCCAGTTAAGCACACCTTAAATATTTGCGTTTTATTTGATATTATATCGACTTCAGTAAGAGTTAGTCATTGCTTTGGTTTTTACATGTAGTTCTCAGTGTTTTTCATTTAGAAGCAACTTGGTCCCTCAGCTTTTGAACACCTTTTTCCAAACACTAGAGAAAGACAGACAAAGCTATGCAAAAGGTATTTTCAGGCTTTGCCTCTTCATTATCAGTTATGGCAAAAGAGAATCACAAATCTTAACTTAGAGGTTAAATTGTACGTGTATTTTTTAGTTTGTTTGTAATATTCTTAAGAGGATTTGTGACCTTTACTTTTCTCAGTCTCAACAGATCACCCCCCAACTTGCACTTCAAGTTCTCCTTCAGTTTGATAAGGCTATAAATTCAGCATTGGCTCAGAGGGTCAGGAACAGAGTCAATTTCAGGGTAAGGATATTTTCCTCAATCTAGAAGTCTGAACCAGTGGTTTTTGCAACAGTGTTTAGAGATCTGTACATATTTATTAATCATAAGAGGAAGTGATGGCTAACTTTTAGAGTCTGTTTTGTAATAATTTAATTATAATTTAATAATTAATTTAATTATTAGTTAATAATTATACTTTAAAGACATTCATCCACTTCACATTCATCCACTTAATGTGAGAAATAGAATTGCTTCTAGGTTTTTATTCCACTGTTTCACCTTCCCTGAAGAACTGAGATTTCTAACCTGAAAGCATTAACTGTGACAATGTAATCCCTACGGTTCAGTTATGTTTTTCAAACCTTGGCCTTCACTCATTCAAAGACATAACAGGGTTAAATTCAGAAAGTTCATATTACTTACAACCTGCTCTTAAACAACCTGGCTTAGAAACTCTTACTGATAGATAATTATCTGTTCTGGTAACTGAGTCTCATCTGAATTGTTTAGATATTGAAGACTCATCTGAAGCTGAACAAAACTGTCTCAGTTTGGTGGTTATCTTGTATTGACCTTTGCTGAATGTACTGAAACAAATCATTTTATCACATTATAATGTTGGAGTCAAATAACATTGTATATCATGATATTTGGTTAGTTATTACATTTATCTTATTTATTACATTTATCTAATTATGCTTATTAACAATTAGAAGGTTAAGATAAATAAAGATCTGGGTATGAATAGAGTTTAGTATAAAGGTTATCGTAAAGACAGCCTCAGTGCTTTGGAAAGGAAAGTTGTATTTGTTGATAATGAAAAACACAACAGAAAAGTCGTAGCATATACCTGTAATGCCTACACTTTAGAAGCCAAGTGAGAGAATCACAAGTTTGAGGCTAAATAATGAGACTTTGTCTTAAAAAAAAAAAAAAAGGTTTCTTAAGAAACATTTGATTGCCTATTTACTTTTCATTGCTGCTGCTATAGTTTAGGCTTTTATCATCCTGTTTCACAGTATTAAAGCAGATTTGATCAATTTTCAGTCCAGAATATTTGCAGATAGCATTCTGTTTAGATTGATGTAGCATATGGTCAAGAGAAAAGAGATAATTTGTTGATAATATCTATTTTCAAAGCTACATTGCTAGATCAGATTTAAATATATGTGTTTATAATAATTTTTTATGGCGAAGTGGTGCTGTGGCTCAAGCAGTAGAGCACTCGCCTTGAGCTGAAGAGCACAAGGACAGAGCCCAAGCCCAGAGTTCAAGCTCCACGACAAAAAAAAAAAGAGAGAATAATTTTTGATGGCCTTGAAATAAGATTAGGTTCTCTGTTAAAAGAATGGAAATACGCTGGGCACCAGTGGCTCAGTGGCTCACACCTGTAATCCTAGCTGCTCAGGAGGCTGAGATCTGAGGATCATGGTTCAAAGGCAGCCTGAACAGGAAAGTCCATGAGACTCTTATCGCAATAAACCACTCAGAAAACTGGAAGTGGCACTGTGGCTCAAGTTGTAGAGCACTTGCCTTGAGCTGAAGAGTGCAGGGACAGTGCCCAAGCCCAGAGTTCAAGCCCCCCAACCCAAAAAAAAAAAAAAAAAAAAAAGAATAGAATAATATTATACAGCATGTTAAGCTTGTTTTAAATCGTTTTATGAGACTACTTAGTAGGATACTATAAGAAAAATAACTTCAGTATGAGAACTGAGGCTTTAATTATTTATATGTTGACATGGGTTTTGTGTTTGTTTGTTTGTCAGTCATGGGGCTTGAACTCTGGGCCTGGGTGGTGTCCCTGAGCTCTTCAGCTCAAGGCTGGCATCCTACCACTTGAGCCACAGTGCCACTTCCAATTTTCTGGTGGTTTATTAGAGATAAGAGTCTCACGGACTTTCCTGCCCAGGCTGGCTTTGAACTGTGATCCTCAGATCTCAGCCTCCTGAGTAGCTAGGATTACAATTATGAGCCCGGCCTATGCTGAATGTATTAGTAAAAAAAAGTTTAAAAGTATATGTCTCCAAGATCTTAAATTGATTTTTTTCCTAGTCCTCGGGCTTGAACTCAGAGCCTGGGTACTTTTTTTGAGTAGTTTATTGGAGATAAGAGTCTTACAGACTTTCCTGCCCTTGACTGTCTTTGAACTGTAATCCTCAGATCCTAGCCTCCTAAGTAGCTAGGATTACAGGCATGAGCCACCAGCACCTGGTTTACATTAATTTTTTACAGTCACTATACATTTTTGAGTTAATGGTTAAGCAGCTAGTAGTACCTAATAAAAATAACATGTTTTAAGTTGTATTGCTGATGTATACGCCCATCTGAAATGTATGTAAAATCCACACACCTCAGTGTTAAAGTATATTTAAGCTGCTTTGATTTTTAGGGGAAAATTTCACATTGTATTCTTGACTGAGCTTTTAAAGATAAAATGCCTCATTTCCTATCGCATCCCATTAAAAGAATGTCTGCCCACAGATACAGGTAATAGCTACTCCATAATTCTGAACTTCCAATAGTAGTTAAGCATTACTACAATGGTTAAGAAGAATAGCCCTCTCGCCTGGTGGTGGTGGCTCACCCCTGTAATCCTAGCTACTCAGGAGGCTGAGATCTGAGGGTCACAGTTCAAAGCCAGCCAGGGCAGATAAGACCATAAGACTCTTATTTTCAATTAACCACCAGAAAACCAGAAGTGGAGCTGTGGCTCAAAGGGGTAGTATGTTAGACTTGAGCAAAAGAATTCTGGGACAGGGCCCATGCACTGAGCTCAAGACCCAAGGACCAACAAAAAAAAAGAAAAAAAAACATGATAGCTCTTCTAAATGACACAATTTCCTCCCTGTGTTCTGATGTTTCTATTGTATACATTTTAAGATATTACTTTAACTGTAAAAATTAGTGTTTAGTCAAAGACAAATATCCTATACACCAAAAGTTCTTTTAATAATTTTTATTGAGATTAAGTGATTGCATAAATTTCACAAATTTCACTACTCTTCAGCCCTTTTGATATAATAACTAAAAATTATAGTCAGTAAAAGTCATTTTATTTCATGTTAAGTATTATAGTTCACCAAATTCTTCTAAAAAGATTGGATTTATGCTATTATCCAACCTGTTTTGTTAAATAATTTTAAACACTCTGTTTTCTGGGATCTCCTATTCCATTCCATGTTTTCCTACTGTCCCACTTCTCCTTTGACAACTTGTTCTTCAAAACTCAAACTTTACTTCATGAGAGGAACTTCTTTGCCTTGTGTCCTCTGGGTTCTTAAGTGTGCCTGCTGTGCCCCCACTGTAGAAGTCACATACTCTTTCATACACCTTTATACTGTTCACTTGCTCATTTATTGCTCATAATTATTATGTTCATTACCTGATTCATTCCTAGCCACCATTCTCACTTGATCACACATTTAGGTCACTCACTATTTCAAGAATACTGCGCAGGAAGCATGTTTTTCCTCAGGTATTTGATGCTTCTCTTGAATTAAGGATTATAGGTATTTAAATATCTTGCCTCATACTAAATTTCCTATGTGAGTATATGTGTATAGAACTCGGCTTGTGATTATATGCTGTTGGTACTTATGTTTGCACTTTTACCTACTCTATAAAATGTTTCCTTTAATTGTTCAAGTACATATTCCTGACACAACAACAAAGCATTTGGAATAAATTCAGTTGTGTAAGACAGTGAATAGTTTAGTGATAATTAGTGATGCATCGGACCCAAATTACAGAGTTAAATTGGTTTAAAATTTTGAGAAGGAAGTGGCGCTGTAGCTCAAGTGGTAGAGCGCTCGCCTTGAGCTGAAGAGCTGAGGGACAGCACTCAGGCCCAGAGTTCAAGCCCCACTACCGACAAAAAATAAATAAATAAATAAAATTTTGAGAAATCTCTGCTTTTGTACAAGATTGGAGAATGAACACATAAAATAGATAAAATATGTAGCTTTAAAAAACTATTTTTTTAAAAACCTGTCAAATAAGCTTCCATAATTTAGCCACACGAGGGCAGTATAAATACAAAGTCAGTTTTTCATAAAGTCTTTTTCGGTAATTTACATATTCTTTTATAATAGAAAAAATATTCTGCTAATTAAAAGATTATTAAATTATTCCCCTAGCAAATTTATCTTTCCTTTCACTTGTTTATCATTTGAGTAGATAATTAAGAAAAGTCTTAAATGTATTAACAATTATATACTTGGTAGCTAAGTTTTAAATTGCTTCAGGAAAAAAATATGAGGAAGAAAATGACTTCATGGCATGTCTAAATATTTTGTTTTAAAGGGCTCTCTAAATACATACAGATTCTGCGATAATGTGTGGACTTTTGTATTGAATGATGTTGAATTCAGAGAAGTGACAGAACTTATTAAAGTGGATAAAGTAAAAATTGTAGCCTGTGATGGTAAAAGTAAGTGCTTTATATTAAATTTTTTTAATATAAAACTTTTTTAATTTCATTAACAAATGTACATTAACTTAAACTTGAACAGCCCCACATGTAGCTAGTCAATGCCTGTCAAATTGGACGCATAGCCATAGACTAGAAGTTTGTCAGGTTCAGTGACAGACAAGAACCAAAAAAAGGAAAGGCCTCTGCACAGGTTTAATGAGAGCAAGGAGTCCATGCTTCACTTACAGGAGCTCCTGCTGTGTAATGACAAGTAGTGTTTCCATGGCCCTGAGAAGCTTCACTTAGAGCAAGGTATAATAACTGACCTCAATAAAAACACTGAGTACTTAAGTAATACTTAGATTTTATTCATTTGCTGTGTATCAGCAGAAAAAGACACCATTTCAAAATTGTTTCAGAATTGTAATACAGTTTGGCATTTAGAGTAATTTTTTAAATACTCCATTCCTTAGAGATAAATGAAGTACTGCTATAAAATAATTCCACTGACATCTAAAAGTTAGCTTTCTAAAATTGTTTCTAATCCAGAAGCAGAAAAAAAAAGAATGACAGTAGCTTCCTTTTGATCTGTTTCTCAACAGTAAGACAACATAGGACCTGAGAAAAGGTGGAGCTCTGTAAGAGATAGGAACCAGCTTACCTCCTCTCTCTGGCATATACATGAAGGCTCAGTGTTGTCTTTTTCTCTCTGCCTAAAAGCAGATTGTTGTCATTCTCTGGAACATTTCCATTGCCAGTTCCCCTTCTCCCCACCCCCAAATTCTCACCACTATTCCTTCTTTTTTTTTTTTTTAATAGATACTTGCAAAATATTTAAATTTGGGCTGGGCACCAGTAGCTCACTCCTGCAGTCCTAGCAACTCAGGAGCCTGAGCTCTGAGGATTGTGGTTCAAAGCCTGCCTAGACCGAAAAGTCCCCATGAAAACACTTATCTCCAATTAACTACTCCAAAACTGGAAGTAAAGCTGTGGCTCAAAGTGGTAGACCGCTAACCCTGAGCAAAAGACAGTGCCCATGCCTCAGGTTCAAGCCTCACAACAGACAAAAAAAAAAAAAATTAACCAGGTGCCAGTGGCTCACACCTGTAATTCTAGCTACTCAGGAGACTGAGATCTGAGGATCACGGTTCAAAGCAAGCCCAGGCAGGAAAGTCCGTGAGACTCATGTCCAATAAACCACTAGAAAATCAGAAGTAGCACTGTGGCTCAAGAGGTAGAGCGCTCGCCTTGAGCTGAAGAGCACAGGGACAGCGCCCAAGCCCAGGGTTCAAGCCCCATGACCAACCAAAAAAAGAAGAAAAAAATTTACATGTAAGTTGCCCTTTGAATTAACTCTTTCTCTTTTCTGTTTCCTAGATACTGGTTCTAATACTACAGAATAAATAGGAAGAAAAAGGCTTTTTTATGCCATCTCCTGTTATTATCACTTTTTGAAAAGAAGCATAGAAGAGACTTTTTTAATTTATTCTAGCATTGCAAAAATGACTACACTGTGCTATACTATCGGAGAATACCAGCGGAAAAAAGCTTATAATTCTGTATTCTCGTACATTACCTTTATTATACAGCATGAAGAAACTTGACTTTTTTTTAATGACAAATCAAAAGTGGTTGTCTTCCTGAGAGCATTCTTTAATAAATTCATTTTAAAAACTCCACGTGAGTTATAATTGGTGGACTGTTAAACAGGAAGTATGAAGACACTAAATATGAAAATGCCCTGGGTGGTCTATACCAAAAAAAAAGGAAAAAAACACTTAGAAATACATTTGTTTCAATGAGGTCTCATTCATTTTCTTAATTGTAACTTTACTTGATAGTATCAACAGGAAAGGCCCAAAGTCTGGGTGGAATGTTGCTAAGGAAATCCCTTTTTTTCACAGTACAAAACAGAGGGTGTGAGAAATCCTAACTGCAACTTGAATAGGAAAAGTTATACAACCTTTTGACAGCTTCAGTAGCAAAGCCAACAACCCCTTGCCCAGCAATAATCCCTACTTAACAACCCTTACCCAGCAATAATCCCTGCTTAACAACCCTTACCCAGCAACAACCCCTGCCCAGCAACAGTCCCTGCCTAGCAACATGAACTAGATCTGATGATAATGAGCTGGTCAAATGATTGACTTTCAGACATTCTGAAATGACCTTACCAAACATCTTCCCAATTACTAGGCAGGAATTTTAAAAAATCCTACTAAATGTATATCATTTGCTTCCATCCCTTTGCATACATAAAAGATAAGTTTCCCGTTTTTCAAACTAAGAAAGTATAATGAAGACAAACACCAGTTAACTGAATGACTAGAATTTAGTAGCTATCTTTAATACAAGTAGACAACCCTATCCTGTAATTCATTGTTTAAGTCAGAACACAGAAATGAAGTATAATGTTTTTCTCTCTGCTAAGAGAGAAAGTTGACAGAAACATTCATTCCGCCCAGTAACTTGTAAAATTTTAAGTAATTATGCTACATAGTCTCTTTTTGTTTATAGAATACTAGCCAGCAAAGGCAGAAAAATCCACCCCCAGTTAACCAGCAAAATGCTGGACTGCAGGTGTGGTGGCTCAAGTGTTAGAATACCAGCTGTGACCAAGAAAGCTAACTAAAAGGGTGAGAACTTGAGTTTAAACTCCAGTACTTGTATGCATATGCATACACACACACACGTCCAGAGTTATACACCCAAAATCTCAGCACTCAGGAGTATAAAGCAGGAGGGCCATAAGCTTTCAGTCAGCCTAGGCTACATAGTGAAGTTATGTCTTTGTAAAAGTTATTCTGGCTCCAGGTAGAGAAGTAGGCTGTACATTTCACTTCTGGAAACACATGGGGAACAGGATCCTTTTCCTTTGTCCAACTTAAGGGACTAGATTCTCTGATCTTGTCTCCCTCTGCTGGACACTGCTTTCAGTCTTGTATCTAGTTATGCTAAAGTAACAAGGATGGGTATTAACTCTTTCCAGAAACACCTAGCAAAGTAGGTAAGATACACAAAAATAATATTTTTAAGATACTGGTCACAATCTGTAACCCCTAAGCTATTACCCCTTAGGGCTATAACCATTAAGAGGATAAAACCAAGAGGAGCCCCTGAATTAGCTCACTCGCTACATGGTAAATTTGAGGCTAGTCCCAGCTACTTATGGAGACCTTGTCTCAAAACCAAAAACAGATTCACCCTATCAAACATTGCAAAAGAAAAACAGGACATCAAAGGGATCAAAATTTTCTATAAATAATTGCCCAAATAAAGCCCAACAAAATCCACACCTTAATAACAACATTCAGTGTCCTACAGGTAATATGTGTGTGGATAGATAGATAGATCCTATCAAAAATGAAAAGTTGGTGAGGAAGAGTATGGAGAGCCTTCACACACACACTCGGTGGGAAAGGGGCTTAAGGGATCCTCTAGGTTGTTAAGAACAGTCTTTCTTGTTCTCAGTTCTGGTTATTTGGGTGTAAACTTCTTGGGCCATGCATTTTGGGAATCTGTGCTTTTTATTTAATGTGTGTGAAATGTCAGAGATGTTGGCTATACACAAAAGGAAGAGAATTCTACATATCTTACCACCCTGTCTACCACCCTCCTCCTGCTGAGTCTATCCACTCTGCCTTCAGCACCAAGCTGCCTTCCCAGGCAAAAGTTTCTTCCCGTGCTGGAATTGTCCCCCTCTTGTCGACAATGTTGTCATTGATGATCCTCTCATTCCCAGGCCTTTTCTCTCTAGATCCTTCCCTTCAGTATAGGAACATTATCACTTATAGTTCTCCAGACAATTGTCTATCAGCCTTCAATCATGCTACTATTTTTTCTCCTTCCCTTGGTTTAAGATACTGGATCTACTTTTCATTGGATATTCATTGGATCTACTTTTAGCATTCTCTCTCTCCCTCTCTCCCTCTCTGTCTCTGTCTCTCTCTCTCTCTCTCTCTCTCTCTGTCTCTCTCTCTCTCTGGTTTAGTGGTACCAGGGTTTGAACTCAGCATGCTACTGCTGACACATGCCTAAAATTCTATACTACACTACTTCTAGTACTTACTTTTGAAATACAGGATTTTGCTCCCATCTGGGCATGCAACTAGACAGCAGTCAGCCTGCATTTTTAGGCTTTCCTGTCACTGTTTTGTGGGAACAAGCATGTGCCACCATTTCTAGCTTCCTTCCATGAAAACTAGTGTCTTGGACTTTCTGCCCAGGATGACCTGGAACAGCAGTCCTCATGACCTCAGCCTCCCATGTGGCTTAGGATAACAGGCATTCTTGCCACTGTGTCCAGCTTTGGGTTGAGAAGGGATCTTATAAACTTTTCTGCCCAGCCTGGCCTTGAAACTTGATCCTCCCAACCTCAGCCTCCCAAGTACCAGCATTCTCTTTGAATCATTTTTCCATCTGGTTCTCACCTCCACACCTCACAGAAACTGATCTTACCAAGGGCACCTCTATATTCTTCATTCCAGAAGCCACTTCCTCCTCGCCATGATTGTGGTACAGTCATGAACTCTTCCTCCTCTGAAATACTTATTCCTCTTGATTATCGCAATACCACCTTTACTGGTTTCCCTTCCACCCCACCAACTGCTCTTTTTCCACTTTTATTGATCTCTCTTCCTCATCTCCCTGACCTCTGCAGAGCTTTGTAACTTAACTATAGTTTGGATATAGTTCGAGGGCACACCCAGATTTTCACATGGTCTCCACAGCGGAGGTAAGATGGGTGAAGAAAGGACTTCATGTAGTTTTTTGTGCAATGTCCTTTAGTTCCTAACAAGAAGGTTGCTATACAAAAACAAGACAGGTCCTTCCCTTCCTTGCTGTCTTACCTTGTGACCTCTTCCTCTCGTGTCTGTATTCCCACCAAGATGCCGTCTATCTCATTTTTACATAGCTGGGGCCGGGGTGGGAAGTTCTTAAGAGAAACTAAAATGATGGAGCCAGCCAATCTTAAGACTTTCTGCCTTCTAAACCTATGAACTAAATTACCCTTTTTCTCAAAGGTTTCCAGCCTTGAGTAGAAAATAGACTAGCACAGGTTTTCATCATTTATGACTTTTTTTTTTGTTGGTTGTGGGGCTTGAACTCTGGGCTTGGGCACTGTCCCTGCGCTCTTCAGCTCAAGGCGAGCACTCTACCGCTTGAGCTATAGCGCCACTTCTGGTTTTCTAGTGGTTTATTGGAGATAAGAGTCTCAAAGACTTTCCTGCCTGGGCTGGCTTTGAACCATGATCCTCAGATCTCAAGCTCCTGATCTCAAGCTAGGATTACAGGTGTGAGCCACCTGCGCCCGGCTCATCATTTATGACTTTATGAATCTAAGTTGATAAATACCAGATAAGTATTTCTAAAGCAGACATATTTCCTAAATACAAATTCCTGTACACATTTATGTCTTTAATATCTCTGCTTAGATTCTAATTGGCATTGACAGTTTTATAAGTTCAAAATCCAACTTTTAATCATTAAAAACTCACTTATACCCAGGCACCAGTGCCTCCCACCTGTAACACTAGCTACTCATGAAGTTGAGATCTAATGATCCAAGCCAGCCCAGGCAAGAAAGCCCATGAGACTCTTATCTCCAGTTATTTACCCCCCAAAAGCCTGAAGTGGAGCTGAGACTCAGAGTGGTAGAGCTCTAGCCTAGAGCACAGAAGCTCAAGAAACTTGGCCCTGAGTTCATGACCCAGGACCAAGAGAAAAGAAAAAGTGATTCACAAAATTTCTAATTTAAGTCATGGCAATTCCCTTTGGAGTGATTTTTGATTCCTCTGCCTCAGTCTGAACAAAAATCTA
Organism: Dipodomys ordii; assembly: GCF_000151885.1. Taxonomy (NCBI): domain Eukaryota; kingdom Metazoa; phylum Chordata; class Mammalia; order Rodentia; family Heteromyidae; genus Dipodomys; species Dipodomys ordii. The sequence goes on from NW_012267227.1 coordinate 6,668,111, forward strand.
TCAGGAAATTCTTAACCTAAAACCTAAAAACATATTTTCAGAATCTGCTTACAAGCTGTACTGTCATTCCCAAATCAGCATTTCATAGTGATTGAATGATGGCCATAACCTCCTAACTAGCTCTTGTTCTCTGCCTTGCCTCCAACCAATCTGTTGTCAGTGTAGCAACTACAGTCATTCCATTAAAACATTGATCAGTGTTCTGCTCAAACCCATTAGTGGCCTCCCATTTTACTCACAGAAGACAACAAAATCCATGTGATGTTACTGAAATATGTCAGGTGTATTCCTTCTTTAGAACCCTGGATGTCTTTCCTCTTGGCTTAAAATGCTCTTCCCTCTGGGGCTGGGAAGGTGGCAAGCAGTAGAGCGCTTGCCTTGCATGCATGAGGTCCTGGGTTCAATTCCTCAGCGCCCTATAAGCAAAAAGAAAAAAGCCAGAAGTGGCGCTGTGGTTCAAGTGGTAGAGTGCTAGCCTTGAGCTGAAGAGCTGAGGGACAGCGCCCAGGCCCAGAGTTCAGGCCCCATGACCGGACAAAAAAAATACTCTTCCCTCATTCATCTTCATAGATCATTCTTCCCTCTCTCCTTCAGAGGTTACTCAAATGTGATATTTTTTATTAAGGGCCTCCCTGATAACTATGTTTATAATTTTAAGGATCCCTTCTCCCCACCTTTCCAAAGTCTCTATCAGTTCCTTCAATTTCTTTCTAGCACTTGGCTCCTTCTAATAATTACTTGTAATCTGTTTATAGTTAGCCTATGACTAACAGGAGCGATCATGCTTTATTGATTACTCTGTTCCTAGTGTCAAGAACAGTGTATGACAATAGTAAGAGCTCAATTCACATTGTAGAATAAACGAATGAGTTTAAGGGGGTGGGGGAGGCTGGGAAGGGATGTGAAGGGTAAACAAAGGAGGAGGCTACAATGCTTGATAAGAAATGTACTCATTATCTTGCCCATATAATTGTAACCCCTCTGTACAGTATGTTCACAAAAAAATGAATGAGTTTATTGTATTGCTTATCAGTACACAAACTTCAAAAAGGCAAAAACCACTTCATAATAACTAAATGGAGGAGGTAAGAATGAATCTTGGAGTGCATTAAGGTATTTAGAACAGCAGACAATCTATTAGTCTCATTTTTAAATGAAGTACTTGATTTTTCTAAATTGTATGTACTCAACTTTAATTGCCTTATCTTCCTCTGCTTTAAAATTTTTTCACTTAACCAAGAGAAAAACAAAGAACAGAATGTGCAACAAAAATATAGTTATTAAAGTAAAGTTCAATAATAGCCCACAAATCAAAGGTGAGGAAAGTTAAACCACCAAAGGTAATACATAGTTAGTCAATTCATGTATAAGATTTTTTTTCTTGGGCTGGGAAGGTGGCTCAGTGGTAGAGCGCTTGCCTTGCATGCATGAGGCCCTGGTCAATTCCTCAGCACCACATAAGCAGATAAACAAATACAAAAAAAAATTGTTTTTCTTTCCAGGAAAAGGTTAAAGGCAGATATGTCTCATAGGGAAGGAAATATCAACATGTGCTGGTTTAACTGAATTCCAAAATACATTAAACAAGGGAAATCTCAGCCTTCTGATATGAAGACCTTAGGTTAATAGATTAAAGAACACTCTCTGCCTACCTGAATACATTTCTAGAGGCTTGAAAAAAAATCCGGCAACTTATTTTCCCCAAAATAGCACTTTCACACACTGATCTCCTAAATGTATTTGTATGAGAAATTATAGTATTTCATATAAGCTTTTAGAGCAAATTGACCATGAGGTCTAAGACCTGAGTTCTTGTTTCAACACATGTACATCACAGATGCTTCAGCTCAATTCCTCTCTTCCTGGCCCGGGCAGGGATGGGAGGGAGGGATAGCCGGCGGGGGGGGGGGGCGTTAAACTATTCATCAGTCACCCTATGACAAGGCTGGAGTGAAGTGAAAAAGACTCAGTACTGCATGAGTTAGTCACAACAGTACCACCTTACACAAAGGAATCACTAACTTATAACTAGAAAATCCATTCATTTTCACACACAGAACATGTGAGAGACATGGACAACAGAGAAAGTAGATTGCTCAGAAGAAACATGGCTAAAAGAATCAAAATCATGGGGCTGGGAAGGTGGCTCAGTGGTAGAGCTCTTGCCTTGTATGCCTGAGGCCCTGGGTTCAATTCCTCAGCACCACATAAGCAAAAAGAAAAAAGCCAGAAGTGGCGCTGTGGCTCAAGTGGTAGAGCGCTAGCCTTGAGCTGAAGAGCTGAGGGACAGTGCCCAGGCCCAAAGTCAAGCCCCAAGACAGGACCCCCCCCCAAAAAAAAAGAAAGAATCAAAATCAGAAATGAAAACACACATGAACCACCTCATGACACATCGAAGTGAATGTCAGATTCTTCTAGTTAACTCATACATAAATCACATTTCCAAAGCATATTACATGCAAAAGATCAGCTATACTTTTATCACTAAAGTCAGTACATACCATGTTTTGCCCATTTCAGAACGCTACACAGTGGCCAACAATTATCTCTGGAACTTCAGAGAGGAATCTGTTCCTCTAACAGCTGGGAATTGGGGAATATATGCGTGCCATTGCATATTTATATGTACATATTTACACATACATATTTACATATGTAAATTCAGTATTGTCTACCACAAGAATCTGAAGAATCACATATAGTGAACCCTTCCATTCCCATGATGAAATAAGGCAACTTTGACTCATGAGGCTTAAAGACAGAATAATTAGACATCCTGGGTTAGCTAGATAGCCATGGTTTCTTTTTCCTCCATATAATTACCAGCACTGCAGCCTCTCCCCCTACGAAAACCTGTTCCAGTTTGCATAATAAATATGACCTTATCTAAATGGCAACTGTACATTAGAGAAATTAAGCTTTGCCTGAGAAGCTGACAAAATGAGTGTCATAATTTTCCAATAAGGATACAGGTGGTAAAACTGGCTTAAGTCATCCTGCCTTGTCCCTTACAGACAAGACATAAGTCTGATGCACTGTAAACATAATGAGAGCTCCCTTCATGAAAAGTCAGCTCTGTTCTTTCTAATCTTTTTTTCAATCTGAGACATTTAAATAAGACATTGTTCAATGTCACCAATAGTTAGGAACAAAAGGGTCACACATTTCATCTGTTCGTATTATTTCTGCTTTATTAAACAAAACAGAGGTAGGGGATGTTGAATCTGGAGCTACTTCTTTTCAAGTTAATAGTACAAAGCGAAGGCTCTCTTTCCATCACTACCAAACTTAGATGATTAGAAACAGTATCTCCATAAAGTTGAAAACGTAATACTATGGTTTCAGCCAAAACACAGGGTTCCTGCTACACGTCCCACCCTTACTGTCCCAAAAGCCAGAAGAGATGCTACTGGAGATAGAGGTAGAAGAATAGGCAATATTCACCCAGGTTAGCAATTTATAAGACAATTTACCCATCCTCCAATAGCCGTCCCCTTTTACCCTAAGGGGTGCCATAGATTCCAGTAGCCTGGTCTCCCACCCCTACACTATTCCGGAAGTTCCTGGAATGCGTCTATGGGCTCCTGCCACAGCGGGTAGCGCTCTCTCCATCATAGAGTGTCTCAGAGTTCAGTCCCGTAGATGGCTTTATGACGTAGGTACTCTTCTAAACACTGGAGAATATTATCATCCACCTTTGGGTCAAACTTGTTGGCCAACAAATGATGGTTTTGGAGCATCCAATACAGGTCCCCAGTCCCATAAATACAGATAGTCCGCTGGTAGACCCCCGTGCAAGGCTGGTAAGGTGCCCCTTCATTGATATCACCCTCATGTTCCTGCCACTTGACCAGCCTGGCAATGGCATTCATGTCTGAGATATCATACTTGTGGTGAGGGGGAACTGAGCCGGGCATCCAGGAGGCCCGCTGAAGGGTGGCCCAGAGGAATTCATCAGGGCTGTAGGTGTCCTTAGCCCATTCTATCAGTTGTTGGGATTTTTTGTTATTTAAGACATGCTGAACAAAGTCTCGAGAAGCCACCATATACGCATTCCCAGAGAATATAGTTACATTATTGGGAGGAGGGATCTTCCTCTCCATGGTTATCTGCATCTTGTCTCTCACCTGAAAATGGTATTTCCAGCGGATTTTTTTGTGCTCAGGAGGTACCTCTGACTCCATACTGTTTTTCCCATTCAAAAGCTTCAGGGCCTGGATCATCTCAGCATTGGTCTTTATAGGAAAGTCTGTCCCACATGTATTCAGGAAATATTTCCAAGGCACTGGGCTCTGGAGCAAGTCTTTCATGCAGTTCAGGTCAGCTTGCACTCTGGACCATGAGGCATAAATCACTGGAACCAGCTTACTGGCTATGAAGACATTTTGGAAGCATGAAGCAATGGCCCTCACTGCCATTTGGAAACTCTCTGGAGACTTCAGATCCACATGGATACAGTATATGTTCTGAGGGGCATACACAGCTCTCAGCAGCCTTTCGAAGTTTTCAATCTTCTCATGAACCACCATCGAGTATGCAATAGGGAAGTTTAACTCTTCTTTGCTCAGTGGGAACTGGATGAATTTCCTTTCAGTCTTAAAGAGCTCACAGTTTCTGGTCCCAGCAATGTAGTCCTCATCTGTAAAAGGCTCCCGCTTCTTCTTGATTTCCAGATTGTTCAGAACAGCTTGGATCACTGCCTCCTGGTCCCCTCGAGTGATTCCTGAACAGTTGATGGAACTCTTTGCTGGGAGCTTCAGGGACTTGTACAAGATATCCTTGCAGTCCTGGCTCTGAAATTCTCTGAAGTCCAAATCACACCTTAATCTGAGAGAAAGTTTCAGAGCAACGATGGCCAACAGCATATAAAAGCCCATGGCCCACATGTGATAGCGCCCACACAGTTTCTTCCATGGGATCATCTTCCTGGAATTGGAAACCATGAGCAGAGGAGGATGGACACCTTAAACAGAACAGAATGCTTCGATTACAAACCAGTCATGAGCAAAGTTCCCAGGAAGGTCAACTCCAAACTGATAGCAAACATGTATTTCTTCTCTGGACAAATATCTTCAGATCTCTTGGATAAACAGAGATATTTGTCCTCAGCCTAGGAGCCTCTTAGAGCTAGCTTGCTGATGGAGATCTGTATAGCCTAACTCTGCCAACTAGCTTGCCACACTGCCATTATGATCCAGCTCCACCTCCACCTCAGAGGAGAGAAAGAGAAAGAGCTGAGCACTTGTTGACATAAAGGTACAATTAGTAGGAAGAAGTCCCTACCCCTTAGCTCCATATTTTGCCTCCCATCACTTATCCCAGAATGTAACTCTCACTTAGGTTCAAGAATTTCTACTAGAGCTGGAGACAAAAAAAAAATCCATGAAAGGGCTGGGAAGTTGGCTCAGTGGTAGAGCGCTTGCCTTGCATGCCTGAGGCCCTGGGTTCGATTCCTCAGCACCACATAAGCA
>NW_012267227.1:6674471-6716508 GCF_000151885.1 Dipodomys ordii
GCTTGCCTTGCATGCATGAGGCCCTGGGTTCGATTCCTCAACACCACATAAGCAGAAAAAGCCAGAAGTGGCGCTATGGCTCGAGTGGTAGAGCGCGAGCCTTGAACTGAAGAGGTGAGGGACGGTGCCCAGGCCCAGAGTTCAGACCCCATGACCGGCCAAAAAATAAAAATAAAAAAAAACAAAAATATATGTATACACAAACACAGCTGTGTGTATATAGTATTGAATGGGTTCCAGAAATATTTATTTACATTGTCCTATTCAGTTTTTACAACTAACCCAAAATGTATCATTCCTAGATCCCTCTTACAGACAGGAAAACAGAAGCACAATAACTTGTCAAATACGATGTGTCTAGGATTTCCCTCCATCCCCCTTCCCAGTAGTCTTCTTGACTACAAACCTGACACAGACAACCACACCTACCTTTTAAATACAAGAAATACACTATTAGTGTGAGGAAAGAATTTCTAGGAGAAAGAAAACGTAAACATTCTCATGCAATCACTATTTTCTCTTACTGTATCTCTTTGTAAGCCTAAGATTATATCCTCTTTAGTAATAAATTTGGGAGGGGGGAATCTAAGCATGAGAAAAAAATGAAAACAAAACTCTCACCTTTAATAGTTCCTTTCCTGCTGAGGGAAGATTTCCTGTGAGGGTTTGATTCTGTTTCCAAGTAAAGGCTAGTTGGAATCACTGTAAATAACCATAGATCCCATAGCTCTTGGCCTTCTAACCCTCTAGAATATATTATGATATTCACAAGATGTCCAAGAAACTAATTCAGGCTCCTGTTTGAGCTCTGCAAAGTAGAGAGAAGCAGGTGACTTTGTTGCTTTCCTCTTGCCTTCCTGCTCTCAGATAAGAAAATAAGCTCAGCTAAATCATTCAAGCGCCTATTCTCAAGCACCCAACTAGCAATCACTGAAAAGGCAGGCAAGTATTTCAGCCACCACAGCCCAATTTGTACTTACACTCTTGTGCCATAAAACTATCCAGAACTTGTCATTGCTCATCAGAACATAAAAGCCTTTTTTCTCCCCACCCAACAATCAACTACAAAAACACAGAAACTCTTTTGTTTGAGAATAAAAGTGGGACTCTTCCTGTTCCTGGGACATTTTGAGTGAGGTACTGAAAATACCTTACAAAAGACTTTCCCCCCTTGGTATCTTACTCAAACACATATAGATACATAGATACCACTCAGTAGAAACCAAAGTTCATGCTTCAAAGTGAAAAAAGAAAAATGAAGGAGGGAAGGAAGGAAGGAAGGAAGGAAGGAAGGAAGGAAGGAAGGAAGGAAGGAAGGAAGGAAGGAAGGGAGGGAGGGAGGGAGGGAGGGGAGAGGGAAGAAGGAAGGGAAGAAGGGAGGAAAAGAAAGAATGAGAGAGGGAGAGGAGGGAGGAACCTCATTTGTCTGTCAAGAATGATTTATAGTAATCTGTAGGTTATAGACATATCCCCAGAGGTCTGTAGCAGGGTTTTCCCTTACTAAAGTGTAAAAGGCTAGGAACAATGGGCCGTTTTAAGCATGAATGGCATTGCAGACTATTGGACTTAAGTGAAAAACCCCATGGGGTAGTTTTAGCCACATCATATGCAAAATGCCTTTTTATTTATTTATTTTTTTAGAGCTGTTAACATTGTTTACCCCCAACCCCAGCTGCCTCTCCAAAAAAAAAAAAAAAACAAAAGCAGCAGTCCCCGAGTCAATGTCCAAATAAAGCCATTTAAAATAGAGACCATAGGCCCAGATGCGGGTGAGCTCACACCCATAATCCCAGCTAGCTTGCTCAGGAGGCTGAGATCTGAGGATCACGGGTTCGAAGACAGCCGGAGCAGGAAAGTCTGTGAGACTCTCATCTCCAATAAAAAAAAAAAAAATCCAAAAGTGGAGCTGTAACTCAAGTGGGGCAGGGGCAGTGCCCAGGGCCTTAGGATTCAAACCCCACCACTGGCACACACAATAAAGGTAGTTTTAAGAAGCTGCTCCACTAGATCTGGGGTCTCTGATGGCAAAAGCCCCTCCTGGCCATTCCCCCCATAGCCGACCTCCACACTTCTGTAAGGCTACTGGGGTCCTTCCTACTGCAGACACGAGAGATCGTTGCAGCTAGGCCAACCTGAGTTGACATGGCGACAGTCACCGGAACCGGAAGTAGAAAAACAGGAAGTGCTCTCAGCCTGGCTATGTTCCCCGCTCCAGATCCCCCTGTTGGTCTCAAAGGGGGATTTCTGGTAAGACAGAAACACAAGTGTTGTCACTTTCTCACCTCCAGCATCACAAAACAGAGTGCAAAGGGGTAAGCATCTCAAGACAATGATAGAGTCAGAGCTGTTTTCTTTATACATCATTTCTCAGTGTCAGAACATCTTGGTCTTCTCTCCACCTTTTGCTCTTCTCTGCTCATTTCTGACTGCACTTAAAAGCTCAGTAAAGGGTACTGGAACCATGTAGCCATCAATGACTCTGCTTTTTTATTGGCCCCACTTCACAGACTGGCTCATCTCTGCCAGCTTCCAATACTCACATTCTCAGTATGCCTTTATTTGGGGGTTGGAAAAAAAAATAAATCTTTGTGGGCATGAATGGTTCAAAGAGAAGTACTCTGGCTGCAAAATCTAATCCTAAAAATCAGAACAAAATTCCAGCCAGGCGCCCGTGTCTGTAATCCTAGCTACTCAGGAGGCTGAGATTTGAGTATTGCAGTTCAAGGCCAGGTTGGGCAGGAAAGTCTGAAAGACTCTTATCTCCAATTAACCACCAGAAACCCAGAAATGGAGCTGTGGCTCAAAATGGTAGAATGCTGGCCTTGAGCAAAAGAGCTCAGCACTGTTTTTTTCTTTCATTCGATTGTTTCTAACACATTTATAAGATCATTTCTTTGTTGCTTTTTATGTCCCCCCCCCCACCACAGTATAACCCCTGCTTTCACTGTATTTGATGTTGGTATAATTTGTGGTGGGGAAGGGAATAAACAAATTGTTTAAATAGGATACAGATGGACCTATTGGAACAATGAGATGTACAAGTCATTATGTCAAAACACAAACTTTACAACTTGGTGGGGGGGAGAGATGGGGAGGGAAACAAAGGAGGAGTCAACAATGCTTGATAAGAAATTTACTCATGGGGCTGGGAAGTTGGCTCAGTGGTAGAGCGCTTGCCTTGCATGCATGAGGCCCTGGGTTCAATTCCTCAGCACCACATAAGCAAAAAGAAAAAGCCAGAAGTGGCACTGTGGCTCAAGTGGTAGAGCACTATCCTTGAGCTGAAGAGCTGAGGGCCAGTGCCCAGGCCCAGAGTTTAGGCCCCACGACCGGACCCAAAAACAAAACAAAACAAAAAAAGAAATTACCTTGCTCATGTAATTGTAACCCCTCTGTATGGTATTTTCACAATAAAAAAGAAGATTAAAAAAGGAAAAAGAAAAAAGTAAACAATATCTAACACCAATCCATACACCAACTACTCTATACATGTGAGATGGAAATTTTTATCGAAGGGCCTCACTCATTAGTTGGTTGTCCATAGAAGGACCAATAAAAAAGAAGTTGGAAGGTATTCTTAGGGGAGGAAGACGGAAGTTTAGTTGAGAGGCAGAGCCCTGAATGTCTAGGAATACAGTGAAAAGCAAACGAAATTAATGATGAGAGTACCAGGGGAAAAAAGTCAATAATCAAATGAATGGCACAATGAGGAAGCCAAGGCTTTCTGACATGAAAGCAGTCAGGACATGAGTGCCAAAACATCAGGACTGCCAGAAAAGCTGTTTATTGAAACCAGAAGGGCCTGAGTTACTTGGCATCTCATTTTTCAGCCCTTCAAAACATTTTCTGCTCTATAATTTGCAAAGGAAATGAACAGGGAATGGGATCATAATCAGGATTTATGCCACAAGTCAATCTCCAAAGAAATATCTAGAGCATGTTAAACCTGATTATGTCTTTGTGTGTGTGTGTGTGTGTGTGTGTGTGTGTGTTAGTCCCAGGGCTTGAACTCGAGGCCTAGGCATTCTCCCTGAGCTTTTGTGTTCAATACTATCAAATGGGCCACAGTTTTACTTCTGGTTTTTGAGATAAGACCAGGAGATAAGACCCGGCTTTCCTGCCTGGTCTGGCTTTGAATCTTGATCCTCAGATCTCATCCTCCTGAGTAGCTAGGATTACCAGGCATGAGCCACCAGTTACTGGCACCAGCCTCTTAAAAAAATATTCTTGGTTCAAGCCCCACAACTGACAAAAAAAAAAATTGGGGCTGGGAATGTGGCTTAATGGTAGAGTGATTGTCTAGCATGCATGAAGCCCTAGATTCCGTTCCACATTACCACATATGCAGAAAGAGCCTGAAGTGGCACTGTGGCTCAAGTGGTGGAGTGCTAGCCTTGAGCTGAAGAGCTGAGGGACAGCGCCCAGGCCCTAAGTTCAAACCCCCGACTGACAAAAAAAAGAAAGAAAGAAAAAGAAAAATGGCCATGAGACTCTCATCTCCAGTAGAAAAAGCCAGTAGAGCTGTGGTGCAAATGGTAGAGTACCAGCAGTAGAGCGCCAGCCTTGAGGCAAAAGCTAAGGGACAGTGCCAAGGCCCTGTGTTCAAGCCCCAGTATTGGCACACACACAAAAAAAAAATGGATAGATAGATAAGAGTCAGTAAGAAGAATAATACAGGGAGGAATGTGGGAAGAAAAGGACTTACTATAAAAACTTAGAAAGAGGGCTGGGAGGTGGCTCAGTGGTAGAGTGCTTGCCTTGCATGCATGAGGCCCTGGGTTCGATTCCTCAGCACCACATAAGCAGAAAGAGCCTGAAGTGGCACTGTGGCTTGAGTTGGTAGAACACTAGCCTTGACCTGAAGAGCTGAGGGACAGCGCCCAGGGCAGAGTACAGGCCCCACAACTGACCAAAACAAAAAACTTAGAAAGTATGAGGACAAAGGAATAGATAATCTGCATTTCCTTCCTTATGATCTCAAACTGCAAACCATATTGGTCTATACCTAGGATTGTTTTAATCCCCAGCAAGTCATACTGTATTTTGTATTTAGGTAGCCTGCTCTTTTCCCTGAGTATTCTATGCCAAGCAGCTATCTGTGCCATGAGCAAACATGACTTTATGCAGACATGATTTGAATGATAGCACAGAACTCAACCCTCATTACAGTTCCTCATTATATGGGCTTAGCTTGACTAAGAATTTGTGGGAACTGAGGTACACTTCCCTGCCTTTAGCAAATACGTCCCAAAGGTTAATTGTCACTTGTTGGTCATCAGGAAGTCAATAGAGAGTACATCTCCTAGTCAAAGAGTAAAATTTTCAGAAATACCCATTTAGAGGCTGGGAATGTTGCTTAGTGGTAGAGTGCTTGCCTAGCATGCATGAAGCCCTGGGTTTGATGCCTCAGTACCACATACACAGGAAAAGCCAGAAGTGGCACTGCGGCTTGAGTTGGTAGAGCGCTAGCCTTGAGCCAAAGAAGCTCAGGGACAGTGTCCAGGCCCTGAGTTCAAGCCCCAGAGTGGCAAAAAAGAATGTTTTCAAATACCCATTTACCACTTTCCACAGTGCCTCAGGAACCTGTCACTTCTGCTGCAGGAAATTTTCCCCATCCCTACCAGAAAAAAAGAAGGAAGGCTGAATGGAGGAAAGGAAGGGAAGGAGGGAGAGAAGGAAGAAGGAAGAATGGGTGGGAGGGTAGGTCTGACAAAAAGTGGCACAAAAATATGTGTTCTGTATATTCTTTAGTTGATAAGGCACATTCTACACATGTTCATATCACCACGAAGCCTTCTATCTAGAAAGCTCTCAAATATTTTGAGAGCCTAACCTTTAAGAAAATTCAAATGACATTATCTTTTCACTTTTGAATAACCCATAGTGATTTATTGAGCAAGAGATGTCAATGACTCTAGCATAACTGACTCTTCATTTTGAAGGAATAAAAGTAAATCCACATCTGATACAACATATAAAATTATTTTCAAGTGGACTGAGATAGAGTGGGGTTGCGTTGTTTGTGTTTTAGGTTGAGGATCTTTGGCTTGAATTATGGTCTACCTTGGAGAATGGGTGAAATTTAAGATCCAATAAAGAATGAATGGTGGGACTGGAAAGGTGGCTCAGTGGTAGAGCGCTTGCCTTGCAAGCATGAGGCCCTGGGTTCAATTCCTCAGCACCACATAAGTGGAAAAAAATGGAAGTGGCGCAGTGGCTCAAGTGGTCGAGCTCTAGCCTTGAGCTGAAGAGCCAAGGGACAGCGCCCAGGACCAAAGTTCAGGCCTCACAACTGACCAAAAAAAAAAAAAAGAATGAATGAATGAATGATGATCCGTAAGCAGGTAGTAGTTATAAAGAACTGGAAGTGAGGATGTGAAAGGGTGTGGTGAGGCATAGGAAAGTTCAAGCCACAAACTACTCAGCGTGGTAGTCTAGGTCACTGCAGAGGTAGTGACACAGAAGAATTACATGGGAAGGATTAGATTACAAGAATGAAGATATAAGTTGGGTAGCAGGGCTCACATCCACCATCCTCGCTACTCAGGAGGCTGAGATCGTGGTTTGAAGCCATCCTGGGCAGAAAAGTGCCCCCAAAATTGGAAGTGATGCTGTGGCTCAAAGTGGTAGAACATTATTAGGCTTGAGCAAAACAGCCCAGGGACAGTGCCTAGGCCCTGAGTTCAAGCCCCAGGACTGGCAAGAAAGAAAGAAAGAAAGAAAGAAAGAAAGAAAGAAAGAAAGAAAGAAAGAAAGAAAGAAAGAAAGAAAGAAAGAAAGAAAGAAAGAACAAGGATATAAACAAAAACAATGATGAGTAACTAGAAAGATTATGGGATAGAGAGTAACCAGGTATATATTTAAAAAACAGCATTTTGAGGGGCTGGGAAGGTGGCTCAGTGGTAGAGTGTTTGCCTTGCATGCCAGAGGCTCTGGGTTCGATTCCTCAGCACCACTTAAGCAAAAAGAAAAAAGCCGGAAGTGGCGCTGTGGCTCATGTGGTAGAGCGCTAGCCTTGAGCTGAAGAGCTGAGGGACAGTGCCCAGGCCCAGAGTTCAGGCCCCATGACTGGACCCAGAAAACAAAAAAAAAAAAAAACAAAAAAAAACCCAGCATTTTGAATCCAGCTACCATAGATCATACAACTTGAATTAAAGTAACAAAATTCTGTGTTGGCATTGGTTTGGGATTCTCCTGCACTGTTTCACACATGCTGAAGAAATCTGAATTTAAAGGTTGGTGATTTACTTGATAACTGAAAAGAAAGCCAAACGTGAGATGAGAAGGGGTAATTTATGAGAACAAAAAGGGACATGGACATAAGGTCCAGGCAGGGAAACAACAAAGCCAGAATGACTACAGTACTGGAAGAATGAGGAAGGGCCGGAAGCAAGGGTATTTGCCACTGTAAGCAGACTCAGGAGGCCGGGCATCAGTGATGATCAGTGGCTGCTTGGGAACCTGAGATCTGAGGATCCACAGTTCAAAGCCAGTCAAGGCAGAAAAGTCTGTAAGACTCTCAATCAATCACTAAAATATTTAAGAGCCAAGAGTGCAGCTGTGGCTCAAATGGTAGAGTACTTGCCTTGTGCACAAAGTCTCAGGGACAGTGCCCAGGCCCTAAATTCAAGCCCCAGAACTGGCACACACACACAAAAAAACGAGGGATTGGAGTGTGGCTCACTGATAGAAAATGCACATAGCATGCATGAGCTCTGGGTGCCATCTCCAACATCAGCAAGAAAAAAATAAGTTGAAAAGCATGACATGAAATGGCATGATAAACCTATTTAAGAAATAAGCCAGGTACCCTGGCTCACACCTGTAATCCTAGCTACTCAGGAGGCTGAGATCTGAGGATCCCAGTTCAAAGCCAGCCTGGGCAGGAAGAATCCAGGAGACTCTTATCTCCAGTTAATCACCAGAAAACTGGAAGTGGTGCTGTGGTTCAAGTGGTAGAGTGCTTGCCTTGAGCTGAACAGCTCAGGGACAACACCCAGGCCCAGAGTTCAAGCCCCATGAGGGACAAGGAAAAAAAAAGAAGAAATAACAAGAGGATTAGATAAGCTTTGATGGAGCTTTAATGATTGAGAGACTTTAGAGAAGAAAAGGAATGAGTGGCAGGAAAAATAAGTAGTAGATCCCACATTTGTCCTCTTTGAATAGGTAACATAACTTTGATATGGCACTGATCCAAAATGTTTCCTCCAAGTTGGAAAGCCAACTGCCAGGTAACTGCTGAGTTCAAAGTCTGTCGTGAAATCTAGGTTTGATTTGATATGAGTGATAGGAGCACTTGGATTTGCATTGTCCTGAGATTTTAGTAGTTCATCAGTAAAAGCAATGAAGTGTATACAAGTTCACTTACCTGGTATGAAATAAAAGGTAGTATAGTATGCCTTTGCTCATACCCCGCGAAACATATGTTTAAGGCACAATAAATGAGAATTGGGGCTTTTCTATGAATTAAAGACAAAAAATACTGCTAGAGCTGGATGCTACAGGTTTGTGCTTGTAATCCTAGCTACTCAGGAAGCTGAGATCAGAGGATCATGGTTCAAAGTCACCCCATGCAGGATTCCATGAGACCTTTATCTCCAATTAACCACCAAAAGGCAGGACTGGCGCGCGTGCGCACACACATACACACACACACACAGATATAATGAAAAAATCCTTGTGCCTACCTTCCTTTTTTATTTTTTTCATTTTTTGGTCTGCCATCCAATATACACAGCTGACATTGGCCATTTTTATTAGTTTGTTATGTACCTTCTATGTCATCCTATAGTCTTATGACTCTGTACTTCTGAGCAATATAAACATATTGTTCTATTGCACTTTGATGTTTGTTGATCCAGCTGGAGGTTTGATGTGGGTTTTCACTTAACAGATCTTTCTTGGAGATCTTTCACATGAATATTGCCTTCTTACAATAGTGTAGCTTTACATTATATCTGTTTCTCCTAGCTAGCCTTCTACTGAAGGACTTGTCCCTAATCCTTCACTATTCCCAAAGGAAGCAATGATAAATAATTTTTATATACATAAGTGTACATGAATGCACACTACGCCTTATGTCTCCAGAAGCTAAATTGCTAGGTCATGGAATAGATGCACCAGTAACTTTGATAGATTATCAGATATCGTCCATATTTCTTCCACAGAATTGAAGTCCACTTCCAAGAGCCATGCATGCTAGCTCATAGGCTTTTCCAACAGTGCATTTTTATCCAACTGGACAACTTTGCCAATCTGATAGCTGAAAAACGGTATTTTAGCATTAGTATTCATTTATATTCGCCTTTTATGTAAGCTTCAGCCCCACCTTTCCCTATGTTTGGAAGCCATTTTTATTTCCTTTTCTGTGAACTATTTGTTCTCATTCCTTGCATATCCTTTTTAGGGGTGTCAGTTCTTTTCTGATGCTTCCAGTTCTTTCCATATTAGGGAGCTTATCTTTTCTCTGTCACCCTGTGAGGTTAAGTGGCAGCTACATTCCCAGCTTGCCATTTGGTTTTTGACTTTTTCTTACATCATATATTTTCTTTTCCCAAATCTGAAGGGATAGGGGTTGACTCCATTGGGAATGGAGTCAAACTTAGATGCCTATTCTTTTGGATGCCAGCATTTCAGTCATAATGAGGAAGTTCTTGTCCAATCTAAGCATATAAAAGAATTCTCATCTCTTCATGTGTGTGTGTGTGTGTGTGTGTGTGTGTGTGTGAAGTCCTGGGGCTTGAACTCAGGGCCTGGGCACTGTCTCTGAGTTTTGTGTTTAAGGCTAGTGCTCTATCACTTAAGCCACAGCTCCATGTCTGGCTTTTTGGTGATTCATTGGAGATAAAAGTCTCACAGAACAGGGCACCAGTGGCTCACACCTATAATCCTAGCTACTTGGGAGGCTGAGATCTGAGGATCGAGGTTCAAAGCCAACCCGGGCAGAAAAAGTCCGTGAGACTCTTATCTCCAATAAACCACTAGAAAACTGGAAGTGGCGCTGTGGCTCAAGTGGTAGAGCGTTAGCCTTGAGCTGCAGAGCTCAGGGACAGTACCCAGGCCTAGCGCCTGGCCCCATAACCGAAAAACAAAACAAACAAACAGTCTCACAGACTTTCTTGCCCACACTGGCTTGGGACCATGATCCTGAGATTTCAGCCTCCCACCTAACTGTGATGACAGGTGTGAGCTATCATACCCAATTCATGAAGACTTTTTTTTTTTTTTGCCAGTCCCAGGGCTTGAACTCAGGGCCTAGACAATGTCCCTGAGCTTCTTTTGCTCAAGGCTAGCAGTGTGCCACTTTAACCCCAGCACCATTTCTGACTTTTTCAGTTTTTGTGGTACTAAGGAATCAAACCCAGGGCTTCATGCATACTAGTTCAGCACCCTACCTCTAAGCCACCTTCCCAGCCCCCATGAAGACTCTTCAACTGGATTCTGGCCACAAAGGGATAGAATCTTGTGTTGTACCCATTTATTTTGCTATCAATCAAAAACAAAACAAAACCAAAAAAACTCGAGGGGCTGGGAAGGTGGCTCAGTGGTAGAGTGCTTGCCTTGAATGCATGAGGCCCTGGGTTCTATTCCTCAACACCACAGAAGCTGAAAAAGCCGGAAGTGGTGTTGTGGCTCAAATGGTAGAACACTAGCCTTGAGCTGAAGAGCTGAGGGACAGCGCCCAGGCTTAGAGTTCAGGCCCCACCACTGACAACAAGCAAACAAACAAAAACTACCTTGAGTAGGAAAGTGTCCCCATGCTCTAAAGGGGTGCTTTGAAAATTAGAAGTATAAATGGGTGTGGGTGTACACATGCGGCTTAGTGAAAACAGGAAGAGAACCAACAAGAAAAAGGTAATGAAATCAGTCACCTACGTCCCACCAGGGTTTATGGGCAGACATGAGTCATGTCATTGCTACTAAATCGTCATAAAGGGCTTGCAGCTGACAGGTGCCAGGAGAGGACATTTAGGAGCCCTCACGCCCCAGCGAACCCAGAATCAATACAGGAATTAGAATCAATATGATGATAAAGAAGACAAAGGAAGCAAGGTTAAATATTGACTCGGTGGGTTTGGGGTTGTGGGGTCTGAACTCTGGGCCTGGGCGCTGTCCCTCAGCTCTTCAGTTTGAGGCAAGTGCTCTACCACTTGAGCCACAGCGCCACTTCCAGCTTATGTGGTGCTGAAGAATCGAACCCAGGGCTTCATGCATGAGAGGCAAGCACTCTACCACTGAGCCACCTTCCCAGCCCTACTCTGTGTGTGCCTTTATCCTAACTACACAAGAGGCTGAGAACTCAGGAGCTCAGTTCAAAGCCAGCCCAGACAGGAAAGTCGGTGAGATTCTTATCTCCAGTGAACCACCAAAAAGCAGGAAGTGGAGCTTTGGCTCAAGTGGTAGAGTGCTAGCCACACCGACATAACAGGTCAGGGACAGTACCCAGGCCCAGAGTTCAAGCCTCAGGATGGGCATTACATAAAGACATAAATGAATAAATATAACCAACTTCCTAAATGTATTAGCAGAACGTGGAGGTAGAGGAGACATTGGGGATTCTTGCTATAGAGCTGGAGTGAGATTAGAGTCCAGGATTACTTCTCTTCTCTTATCATGTCACTAGTGGGGAGGAAGGGGGCTTGTCCCTGGAGCTTCAGGATTGCTGTCAAAATTGCATTTACCAGCCGGGCTCCAGTGGCTCATACCTGTCATCCTAGCTACTCTGAAGGCTGAGATCTGAAGATCGTGGTTCAAAGCCAAGAAAGTCTGTGAGTCTCTTAGCGCTGAGGTATCAGCAAAAAGCCAGAAGTGAAGGTGTGGCTCAAGCGTTGAGGGGCGCGGGGGGGAGCCACGTGAAAGAAGGAGGCTATGAATTCAAGCCCCCGTACTGGCACACATACACAAAAAGAGGGCCAAACATTCTAGCTGAGAATAACAACAAATAAACTGCCTGAGAAACATCTAGTCCTGACTTATTGTCCTTTCGGTAATGTTACCATTATACCTTCAGAACAGGCAAAGTTCACAGACGAATTTTGGGGGGGGTTATTGCTTTCTTTTTGCATCTCTAGGGTTGGAACTCAGGACCTTTGCACTACCACTTGAGCCACCTCTCCAAAACTTCTTTTATTTTTCAAATGAGGGTCTCATACGTTTGTCCAGAGCCAGCCTCACACCAGGATCCTCCTACGTCTGCCTCCCACATCGCTACAATTCCCAAGGTGCCTGCCACTCCAGCCCAGCTTATTGACTGAGATGGCGAGATGGTATCTTTGCTAACTTGTTGCCTGGGCTGACCCCCTGACCCATGATCCTCCTGCTTTCCATTTCCCCGAGTAGCTGAGATGACTGGTGTGAGCCAGTACAACCAAACTCACAGAGCTGCTTCCCTGAGAGTGTTTCTCCATGGAGAAATTCATTGGTAATTCTAGGGAAGTCCAGGCCCAAACCCCAAATGGCCTGGCACGCATGCACACACTGAACTTGCAGCCTACAGGTGTGGTCTTTCTTTAGCAGGATAGGTTCTGACCCTTGTTGCTGCTGTTTGAGAGCTAATAGCCCACACCCTCTACCCTCTACTGCTTTTGTAAAAGCACTGCACGTGTTTACATTGTATAATGAACCCATAAAGGCATTACATCACTGGAAATCCCCCCCCTTTCATCTACTCTCAACATTCTGGGTTTCCAGGGAGCAGTGTGAGACAGGGTCTCACTATGGTCTGGAACTCACTGGATAGCCCCAGCTGGCCTCAAAGGTTTGATCTCCCTGCCTCAGCCTCCTGAGTAAGGGTCTTACAAGTGGGCACCACCATGCCTGAGCTGTTTGTTTGTTTTAGCCAGTCCTGGGGCTTGAACTCAGGGCCTGTGCACTGTCCCTGAGTTTCTTTTGTTGTTGTTGGTGGTGGTCATGGGGCCTGAACTCTGGGCCTGGGCGCTGTCCCTCAGTCTTCAGCTCAAGGCAAGCACTCTACTACTTGAGCCACAGCGCCACTTCCAGTTTTCTGGTGCTTTATTGGAGATAAGAGTCTCACAGTCTTTCCTGCCTGGGCTGGTTTTGAACCGGGATCCTCAGATCTCAGCTTCCTGAGTAGCTGGGATTACAGGCGTGAGCCACCAGCGCCTGGCTCCCTGAGTTTCTTTTGCTCAAGGCTAGCACTCTACCACTTGAGTCACAGCACCACTTTCAGCTTTTTCTGTATATGTGGTACTGAGGAATAGAACCGAGGGCTTCACGCATGTTAGGCACATTAGGCTTCTAGCACGTTACTGCTAGAGTGTTAGCACTAACCTACATTCCCAGCTGGGTTTTTGGCTTTGTTTGGGGATTTTTGTTGTTTGTTTTCCCATGATAAGGGGGATCAAAGCCAGGTCCTTGCACTAGGCAAGCACTGTACCACTGAGCTATACCTTCAGCCTCCGAGAAGAATTTTGAGCACTTTTTATTGCCTGGCATTCTTCCCCGCATGGAACAAGCAACATAGTCTCAGCTAGAAAAAGGCATTTGAGTAATAACTTGAATTAGATGAGAAAACTGGGTAGCTAGATGGGGAAGCAGCAAGTGCAAAGGCCCTGAGGTAGAAATGAGTTGGAGGAAGAACACATAAGATAATGTGGCCAGAGCCAACTGTTATGAGGAGAGGAGAAGAAATGAGAGGGCAGAGAAGATCACACAGGGCCTGGGTTGATCACGATGTGGACTTCCAATTCACCACCCAAAAGCCAGAAGTGGAGCTGTGACTTTAGTGGTAGAGATCTAACCTGCAGGAAGAAAAGCTAAGGGACAGTGTCCTGGCCCTGAGTTCAAACCTCAGGATACACACACACACACACACACACACACACACACATACACACACACACTACTGGGAACATAACCCAACTTTCCTCTTAGCGATGCCCTTTTAGGTACCCGGAGCAGCCCCAACCAGCTTCTTCCTTCTGAGCCCCGCAGGGCAAACTCTTGGCCAAACAAAGTAAGAAAGCAACTAAAATCTAAGAGCAGCTTCCTGGGGCCTTTGATCATCAGAATGGTTGAGGCCAGGTGACTCTGAACGTAGAAAGGCCTGCAGCCAAATGGATTCTGAGCCCCCCCCCCTTTTTTTTGGTCAGTTGTAGGGTCTGAGCTCTGGGCCTGGGCGCTGTCCCTCAACTCTTCAGCTCAAGGCTAGCGCTCTACCACTTGAGCCACGACACCACTTCCAGCTTTTTCTGCTTATGTGGTGTTGAGGAATGGAATCCAGGGCCTCATGCATGCAAGGCAAGCGCTCTACCACTAAGCCAACTTCCCAGCCCTCCCCCCCCACCCCCATTTTTCCTGGCTTGAAAGGAGAGTGTATGTGAGCTCCCCAGTCAGGGTGGCTGGAGAGAAAATGCTCCTCCCCCAGAGGGTGGCCAGGGTTCTGGAAAGAAAGCATGGGTAGGAGTGGAAGAGAGCCTCCTGCACCCCAGTCCACTAGGCCTGTTTGTGGGCCACACTAAGCTCTAAGTCCCTCATGACCTCCCAACCAGTAATACCAAGGCTGTTGGCCTAAACCTTTCATGGGTAAGACTTGGCATCACTCGGAACTTTCTAGAAACGGGTTCTTGTACCTTCCTGTGATTTACCAAACTCTACAAAGACAACCAAGTTTAGTGAGCTGGACTCCGTGTTGGAATCAGCCAGGACTCTGGGAAATAACCCCAGTGCTCACAACACTCCATGCCGATTACATCCGGGTCTGAGCAAAGCATTGACACATGAAAGCAGCCAGCCACCCCAGGGCGCAGCCTGCTCTGAGAATTGCTACACTCTTAGCCTATAGGCCCCAAATTGTGTGTGTGTGTGTGTGTGTGTGTGTGCGTGCACGCGCGTGTGCTGATCCTGGAGCTTGAACTCACAGCCTAGTCTTGTCCCTTAGCTTTTGCACTCAAGGCTAGTGCTCTACCACTTGAGCCACAGCTCTACTTCCAGCTTTTTGCTGGTTCATTGGAGATGAGAGTCTCAAGGATTTTCCCGCCCAGGCTGGCTTCAAACCTAGATCCTTAGATCTCAGCTTCTTGAGAAGCTTGGATTACAGGTGTAAGCCACTGATGCTGCTTGCCTACTGCTCCTATTTTATGATTAGGTATGGTAGTTCATCTCTTACTGCGTCTAGTTTGTAAATTAAACGTTATCATAGGTGTGTACATATAGGAAAACACATCCTATCTGTCAGGCTCAGGTATCCACTGCAGGCTTTGGATGGATTCCCGGTGGATTCAGGGGTGGGGCTACTGTAATGATCATGTATTCAACAACACTTATTATCTATGAACAGTTGGTCACTTTCTAGACATTATAATATCATTTGTATTCCCAGGGGGGATTCAAGATTTGAGGAATCCAACATCACAATGTAAAGAGGAAATTTTTACCACCGACAGCATTTCCTTTTTTTAAATTTTCTTTTTTGATTTACTACTGGGACTTGAACTCAAAGCCTCTCATTCAAAGTTCAGTTAAAACGAACATCTCTGGCTTCTTCAGCTGCAAACGAGGATCTATAGGCTTAGTGTTTAGGATAAAATTAGAGCAAAGTCCAAGACCTGTGCGGATTCATCCTTATTTAAAACCTTTGGAAGAGGAACAGTACCAAAACTCAGCTTTTTGGCTTACTCCTCCATCTAGTGGTAGAGCAAAATAATCCTGGGCTTATCTTAGAGAAAGAACCGAGGTAAGGTTAAACTGAGATGATTTCTGCTTCCTGAGTCTGGTAAAACCAGATGAATGGAGACTTTCTAAATTTTGGAACACACACACACATGAAAGAGAAGCCTGGAATCAGATCTATTCTTCACACTCCCAGAAATAACAGAGTGAAAAGAGGCAATATGCACAAACACACTTTTCCTGCAATCCGGTGTTAGAAGGGATCAATTCAGTGGTCACCAACATTCTGTGAATGTGGCTTGGTGGTAGAATGTTTGCTTAACAAGCATGAGGCCCTGGGTTCAATTCCTCAGTAACACATAAACAACAACAACAACAATTAGATTACTTCACCCATAATCCTAGCTTACTTAGAAGGCTGAGATGTTAGGGTCTCAATTCCCGGCAGACCTGAGCAGGAAAGCCCATGAAATTCTTATCTCTGATTAATCACTAAAGAAAAAAAAACAGAAGTGGAGCTGTGGCTCAAGTGGTGGAGCGCCAGCCTTGAGTGAAAAAGCTAAGAGGCAGTGCCCAAACCCTGAGTTCAAACCCTAGTGCCAGCACACACACACACACACACACACACACACACACACACACACACACTTTCTCTTTCTTGAGCAGGGGTGCTGGTTCTGGCGCTTGAACTTTTTCACTCAAGGCTAGTGCTCTACCACTTGATCCATAGCTCCACTTCTGGCTTTTTGGTGGTTAGTTGGAGACAGAGTCTCACAGACTTTCTTACCCAGGCTGGCTTCAAACCACAATCCTCAGATACTAACCTCCTGCCGGTGCCTGACCAGAAAACATTTCTTACCATCTTATTTTGGCCTCCATCTCCTCTCCCGCCACTTCCTCCATCTCCTGAGTGTTGCACTCCAAAGCACTTACCTGGTGTTTTTTATCCCCTCATTTATTTTCTTTGGTATTCACCTTTCACTATAGTGACCTCTCAATAAGGGTGGAATTTGTTGTCTGTTTTGCACTCTGCCATATCAGGGCAGAGCTGTGGGAGATCAGTATTATAGCTGCCTCCTGCATCTTCTACTTTCCTGCAATGCCCACTAGTGACTTCTTGGATACTTGTTCCCTGCTCTTAAAAATCAGGCCCCATGACCGGACCCAAAAAAAAAAAAAAATAAGGGTTGAGCTGTCGAAGCCTTTTTCTTGGTCCTGGATTCTCCCTCTTGTAAGCTTTATTGTTGCTCCCATTCCTGACTACAAGAAAGCAGCAAAAGCCCATGAATCTCCTAAGATTCAGGGAAGAGATGCCGTGGAACTGAACTGCAGGGAGGCAAATCCATGAACATCTTTGTTCCTCTCCCCTTCTGCGTCTCAGCCAGACCTTTGCTTTATTCGGGCCTCAGTCAAGCTGAAGTTTCACAAGTTTGAAAATACAGCAAATATAATCATCAGTGATCAGGAGCAAAAGTCATCAGATACCATCCACCATTGTCTGAGACACCCACCATAAACTAATTACAATCACTGGGCCAGGAATTTAGCTCAAAAGTTCTAGGCCTTCAGTCAGGGACAAGACTGGCCTATAATCCTAGGTACTCAAGAGACTGAGATCTGAGGATCTTGGTTTAAAGCCAATCCACGTGGGAAAGTCATTGAGGGGAAGATGGTCAGTCATGGGGCTTGAACTCAGGGCCTGGGTACTCTCCCTGAGCTTTTTCACTCAAGGCTAGCACTCTACCACTTTGAGCCACAGCATCATTTCTGGTTTTCTTATGGTTCATTGGAGATAAGAGTCTCATGGACTTTCCTGCCCAGGCTGGCTTTGAACCATGATCTTCAGATCTCAATCTCCTGAGTAGCTAGGATGACAGTGTGAGCCACCAGCAACCCAGCTTGTGAGACTCTTTTATCTCCAGCTAATCAGCAGAAGGTTGGAAGTGGAGCTGGGGCTCAAGTGGTAAAGTGCCATCCTTGAGCTTTCAAGGGACAGGGCCCAGGGCCTGAGTTCAAGCCCCAGTACCAACTCTCTTCCCTAAAGCAATTTACCAAAATTGAGCTTGCACCTCAGACTAAATTTAACAAAGCACACAGACCACATCCATGTTGGAAATGTTATTTTTTTTTTATTGCAAATTTGTGGTAAAAGAAAGAACTCGGAAGCTGATTGTCCTTGTAACTTGGGGAAGCAGAGTAATCTCCGGGTTGTAGCTGGGTAACCCCTCCCCTCCCCCACAAGGTCAGGGGGCCTTGACACACACTGATACCCGCCCCCTCCCCACAGACTCTGACTTGATGGGGGATGGGGGCTTCGGGGCATGAATAGCTTTTTAACCCCCACCCCATCGCACCCCCACCCCATCGCTCTGGATGGGGAGTTCCTAGAACAGCCCATAACATGGGGATGGCAAAATGGGGGGGCACACTGAGAAATTCAACTGAATCACCTGTTTACATCACCCCCTGGACCACCCTGCCCTCCCCCCACGCACCTCCTGCAGGCATCCGATATGCTGAGCCTCCCTCCATAGACCTCAGGGGAGAGAGAAGGGAAGGGGGCGTGGCGCTCTGATGTGGCTCATGCTGAATTGAGGAAACAGCCCTATGTCTATCTCTTTTTTGTCCTTGGAGTAGACAGAGATGACAAGATTTGGGCCAAGGAATGGTAAACCATACTGGATGACAGGGAGGGTCCATATATCACTTCTTCTGAATCCAAATTAGAAAAAAAAAAAAAAAAAGATCAAGTGATTAAGAATAAAAGAGCCCAGGAGCTGGCAGCTCACGCCTGTAATCCTAGCTAGTCAGGAGGCAGAGATCTAGAGGATCATAGTTCAAAGCCAGCCCAGGCAGAAGTGTCCGCAAGACTCCCATCTCCAAACTAACCAGCAAAAGAGCTCAAGCTAGTGCTATGGCTCAAATGGTAGAGTTCCAGCCTTGAGCAGAAAAAGCCAAGAGAGCGTGAGAAGCCCTGAGTTCAAGTCCCCCAGTACCTGCACAAAGACAAAACTAAATAAATAAAATATTCTGTACGTTACCAGCATATTTTATAGGAGTCAACAGTAAGAGCCAGTTCAATATTTCATTTTTAATTTGTCCTGAAATATAGAAAATGTTTTTATTTTCCTGAGTCCTTACAAACAGAATGACAAAATGGGATGGTTTTTATTGTTTCATTTTCACATAAAAAGGAAAAGCAGTGTTGTAAATATTTGTGTGCTCGCACAGTGCCCCGCCGTGAACCAACATCACAGGCCAAGTTTTCCATGACTTGTTAAATATGGTGTTTGACAGAACAGCCACACTCTACCAAGTTGCTCAGAGTGAACATTTTGACAGACATAGAAATGCAAATGCTGGGCGCTGAATGGTTCATGCCTGTGATCTTAGGGGAAACTTAGATCTGAAGATCACAGTTCAAAACCAGCCCGGTCAGGAAAGTCTATAAGACTCTTTATCTCAAATCACCAGCAAAATAGCAGTAGTAGAGCTATGACTCAAGTACTAGAGTGCCAGCCTTCAGCTGAAAAAGCCAAGCAAGAATGCAAGACCCTGAGTTCAAGCCCGAGTACCAGCACATAGTCTTTAAAAATGCAATATCCATTGGATTCATGGCCCATACAAAAAGTATGAATTTCTAGTTCATTAGTAATACTGAAAGATTTGCATCTTAACATTAATCAAAACACTAAGACATTAAAAGAAAAAAAAAAAAACAAGGCTGGGCACTGGTGGCTCATACCTGTAATCCTTCCTGTAATTTCAGCCTGAAGGCTGAGAAGTGAGGATCACGGTTCGAGGCCAGCTGGGGCAGGAAAGTCTGTGAGACTCTTCTCTCCAATGAACCACCAAAAAAGCCAGAAGTAGAGCTGTGGCTCAAGTGGTAGAGCACTAGCCTTGAGCAAAAAAGCTAAGGAACAGCGCCCAGGCCCTGAGTTCAAGCCCCAGTACCAACACACACACACACACACACATACACGCACACAATATGTATGTTCCCCCTTTTATGTAACTAGGATGCATTATCACACCTTTGACTTTGTTGGCAAAGCTTTTTATCAGGTATGGTGCTCTGGCATGATAAAACCAAGGCACAAGAACATAGTTACAGGGAGTATTTAGAAACCCCAGCACATTGCACCGATTTTGGAAGTATTTAGAGACATCATAAAGTCTGGAAAATTCTCCCATTCTGTTATAATAGAGGAATCACTGGTTGTACAATAAACTGATTGTGCAGCACGACTCCAATATTAAATATATGGCTATCATTATACAGGCTGTAGATAAATCAAAAATAGTTTTAAATATTAAAACCCAGTATATCTCTAGGTGGCGATAAACATTGTGCCTCCGATGATCTAGATCTTATGTTTCCATTTGGTTTACATGGCACTCATCAACTTTTTTAAACTATTTTCATTACATAAATGGTAGGCTTTTTGTTCTTGTTTAAAGTGTTAAATCTCTTCTTCTTTACAAAACACAGAAGATTTACAGGAAGATAATCAATATACAAAACACACACAAAACAGCAATAAAATCCAAACATGGCCTCAAAAATTGAGTTCTATTTGGGAATATTGTAGTAATTTAGGGAAAGGAGCAACACAATCTTGTGGCATCTCCTTTCGTTTCTTCATTTAAAAAAATTCCCCACAACATTTTTTTTTTCCAAAATAGCAAATTGTCTTGGCTAGAGCATCAGGCATTGAAAATCAATGAAGTCTTGTTGATCCTAAAATAAATAAGATTAAAGCCTTTCAAAATCTGATGGGAGCCAGGTGGCACCAGTGGCTCACACCTGTAATCCCAGCTACTCAGGAAGCTGAAATTTGAGGATGAAGTTTGAAGCCAGCCCAGGCAGGAAAAGTCTGGGAGATTCTTATCTCCAATGAACCACCAAAAAGCCAGAAGTGGAGCTGTGGTTCAAGTGGTAGAGCACTACCTGGAGCAAAAAAAAAAAAAAAAGCTCAGGGACAGTGTCCAGGCCCTGAGTTCAAGTCCCAGGTCCGGCACACACACACACACACACACACACACACACACACACCAAAAAAAAAATCTGACAGGGGTGAAGGAACTCCACTGAATTCAAAGAAGTCAAATCAAGTAGTAAAAATTGTATATCATATATTTATACAGAAAAAAAGAGGTGTATCCAAGACTCAAACATCGAGACCCATGAAAACGTATTTCTTGGCACATGCACGCCATGGACGGGACAGTCCTGAATGCAGAGGCGGCCTGGCTACTAAGGGATCAGGGTCCAAGCCTCACTAGCAAAACCATCTCTTCGGTCCCTGGCTGCGCTTTGTTCACATGGGCGCGTCCGGCTTCTGCATCTGTTGAATTTGCTTCTGTAGCTGGTCCCTATCCAGTTTCATCCTGGCCTCGAGAACTTGCCTGAGGGATCCTATGCTTTCATAGATGGCTGTAAACCCTTCAAGAAAAGAGAAATTTCAAAAGAGTTAGTGTTTGAAAAGGAATACATTAAGCCCAGCACTGGTGGCTCACACCTATATAGTCCTAGCTACTCAGAAGGCTCAGATCTGAGGATCGTGGTTTGAAGTCAGCTTGGGCAGGAAAGTCCATGAGACTCTTATCTCCAAGGAACCACCAAAAAGTCAGAAGGCGAGCTGTGGCTCAAGTTGCAGAATACCAGCCTTAAGCAAAAAGAAAAGGTCAGGGACAGCATCCAGGCCCTGAGTTCAAGCCCCAGGACCAGCAAAAATTAAAAAAATAAAGTAAAAGAGGATATGTGGGGGAGGGGGCTCAGTGGTAGAGCGCTTGCCTTGCATGCCTGAGGCCCTAGGTTCGATTCCTCAGCACCACATAAGCAGAAAAAGCCGGAAG
The DNA here is from genome assembly GCF_000151885.1 of Dipodomys ordii. Classification (NCBI taxonomy): domain Eukaryota; kingdom Metazoa; phylum Chordata; class Mammalia; order Rodentia; family Heteromyidae; genus Dipodomys; species Dipodomys ordii. The sequence goes on from NW_012267227.1 coordinate 6,695,961, forward strand.
TGGTGCTATAGCTCAAATGGTAGAGCGCTCACCTTGAGCTGAAGAGCTGAGGGACAGTGCCCAGGCCCAGAGTTCAGGCCCCGCAACCAACAAAAAAACAAAAGGAAGGAAGGAGGGAGGGAGGGGGGGGAGGAGAACAAAGAAGATAAAGCAAGTGTTTTGTTTGGGACTTACCGGCATTCACTTCTGCCCTCATTTCCTTTATGTCTTCATTCATCTGGAGCTCCAGCTTGCTGATCCGCCCCTGCACCTTCTCCTCCTCCTGCTTGCTCCTGTGTCCTTCCATATTCTTCTTTTGACTCTCTTCGATTTTGTCAAGCCTGGCTGACATCTGGCTGAGCTTCCTCTCCATGTCCCTTTCACTGGCTCCCTGAGGGGCCCCGGAAAGAATTAGACTTGGTTATTGCAGAAACACAGTCTACACAGTGTTGCCAGGCACTGGTGGCTCACACCTATAATCTTAGCTAATCAGAAGGTTGAGACCTGAGGATCACAGTTCAAAGCCAGCCCGGGGCAGGAAAGTCTATGAGACTCTTATCTCCAATTAACTACCCAAAACAAAATGCTGGAAGTGGTGCTGTGGCTCAAATGGCAAAGCACTAACTAACCTTGAGGAAAAGAAGCTCAGGGATAACACCCAGGCCCTGAGTTCAAGTCCCAGAACTGGCAGGCAGGCATGCACACACACACACACACACACACACACACACACAACACACACACACACAAATGTGAGCCATGAAAACAGATTCAAAGGCAAGAAATAATTGCCTGCTTAATTTAGGTGGTTACAAATAAATTAATGGTCAGTTGCTAGGTATGGGTCAATCTTGTAGCCACCCCCACCACTGGATATAACTGCTAAATCATTAGCAAACATCAATACCTACACTGTTTTCCTTTATAACCAAAGAAAGCTGATCTATTTTCTGTAAAAGTTCTTTTTCTATCCGTTCTTGCTCCTGTTGCAACCAACTCCGTGCAGATAAAATCTGGTTACTGAGTTCTTCCACTGTACCTTTAAATCTAAAATAAGATGATAAAATAAAATGAGAAGCAGATAAACAAGTTGATTGTTAAATGAATTTTAGGTAACATTGAACAACTTCAATATATGTCTATTGGGTTTTTGATGACTAATACACATACCTGCATAAAACCCTGTCCCACCAAAAATGACATTTATGTTTTCTAGGATTGCCCTTGGCACTAAGTTGGGAAGTTTGGAGGCCAGGAGGATAAAAAAGAAAAAAGAACCTGATGATTTGAGCACTAGTTGCTCATGCCTGTAATCCTAGCGACTCAAGAGTCTGAGGTCTGAATGTCACAGTTCCAGGACAGACAAGCAAGGAAGTGTGTGAGACTTTTATTTCCACTTAAGTACCAAAATGCCAGGAGTGGTGCTATGGCTTAAGTGGTAGAGCACCAGCCTTGAATGAAAAAGCTAAGAGACAGTGCCCAAGCCTGGAGTTCAAGCCCCAATATCATCATCAATCAATAAGAAGGAAAATAGGAGGAATTCTTCTAACCTTCTATTCCTCCAATCCTTTCCCTTTCCAAAGTCTTAGTATTTTTTCTTATTTTTATTATTATAATATACAATGGAAGCATAGAATAATATATACAGTATAGGTATGTGATTCAGTCATAATGATAACAAACACTCACTGGAGTGCAGCTAAGTCTTGTGACACCTGTTTTCTTGTTCTTTATAAGAAATTAGCAAAGTTGAGAGCTGGAAGTGGTGCACCACTTATATAGTGATAGAACACTAGCCTTGAGCAAAAGGATCTTAGGGTCAGTGCTTGGGCCCAAAGTTCAAGGCCCAGAACCAGAAAAAGAAAAAAAAAGGCTGGGAACCAGTTGATTATACCTGTAATCCTAGCTACTTGAGGCTGAGATCTGGAAATCATCGTTCAAAGCCAGCTTGGGCAGGAAAGTCCATGAGACTTTTTTTTTGGGGGGGGGGAGGGTCTGGTTGTGGGGCCTGAACTCTGGGCCTGGGCGCTGTCCCTCAGCTCTTCAGCTCAAGGATAGTGCTCTATCACTTGAGCCACAGCGCCACTTCCGGCTTTTTTCTTTTAGCTTATGTGGTGCTGAGGAATCGAACCCAGAGCCTCATGCATGCAAGGCAAGTGCTCTACCACTGAGCCACCTTTCCAGCCCATCTAGTCACATCCTTTAAAACAAAGCAATGGTCAGGCGCTGGTGGCTCACGCCTGTAATCCTAGCTACTCAGTAGGCTGAGATCTGAGGATCTTGGTTCAAAGCCAGCCCAGGCAGGAAAGCCTCTGAGATTCTTATCTCCAATAAACCATGCAGAAAACTGAAAGTGGCTCTGTGGCTCAAGTGGTAGAGCACTATCCTTGAGCTGAAGAGCTGAGGGACAGCCCCTAGGCCCAGAGTTCAAGCCCCACAACCGACAAAAAACAAAACAACAATAACAAAAAAAACAAAGCTATGGATCGATTCTTATATCCAGCTAGAGCTGGGGCATCAGTGAACACCACACTGCCATTGTCCTGGTTTCTTGCCTTGGAACCACTGATCTTAGAGTTACACTGCAGCCACAGCAATGGATCTAGCTCGTTCCTAAAATAATATCACCCAGTCAGCTTACAACCTTGGAACCATGTTTATCTGAAGAATTTCTCCATCATTTGATTCAAGTTATCCTTTGGCAAAAATATCCTCTGTGTGTGTGTGTGTGTGTGTGTGTGTGTGTGTGTGTGTGTGTGTTTTCTATCAGATTATCTCAGGTGATTTCAGATGGGGTGCATTCCATCAGATCACGTGATGTTGGGAGAAATTTAAAAAAAAAAACAACCTATAGTGTGGCATAAAGTCAGAGTTTATACAACTGACAACTGGTTTTAATGAACAGATTCCTTACTTAGTATCCAAAAGCTGAAGCTGGTGATTACTGTCTCTGTGAGACATCTTCAATTTGGTGCTCTGCTCGGAGATCGACAAATCCACTCTGTTCAAAAGCTGAGAAATCTGGAAGAGAAGGTTTGTTCGTAAATATCACACCTCAGGAAAACATCTCATAAGCTCTATGTGAACCAATGGCAGCAAGATCCAACTCAGTGAGTCCATTAGGAATTCACCTCGTGTTTCCACTTCCATTTTCCTATTTAAACACCCATGAAAAGCCAAAGCTGGGCGCTCTGCCAAAACACTGCACACCCTCAGCCCTAAACTTCACACTTCCCTAGCGAGGGGGCCACAGTGCTGCCAGGAGCAGCTCTTCGATCAATTGGCACGAACCAAGTCATCTTTACCTTGGGATTTCAACCATCGCCGTGGCTACAACTCACAAGGAGTTCAATTTCAGTCACTTACAAAAATCCATCCTAGTTAGGTACCTGTGGCTCACACCTGTAATCCTAGCTACTCAGGAGGCAGAGATTTGAGGATCATGGTTTGAAGCCAGCCCAGGAAGAAAAATCTGTGAGACTCTTATCTTTAGTTAGCCAGCAAAAACAACAACAAAAAAGTGGAGTTCTGGCTCAAGTGGTAGAGTACCACTTTGCCTTGAGCCAAAAAAGCTAATTGACAGAACCCAGGCCCTGAGTTCAATCCCCAGGACTGATGTATGCGGGCGCGCAAGCGCATGCGCGCACACACACACACACACACACACACACACACACACATCCATCCAGGTGACAGATTTAGTCTATATCAAGTCTATTCAGCAGTGAAGACCCCTGTACCCCTCCTGATCCTTTCTCCTACTGCCTACCCATGTCTCTTGGCTTTTGACCAAAATTCATGTGAAGTGTTCACATTTTCCACAAGAACTACAATGGTCCAGATGTGACATTCATCCTATTCAGAACAAAGAACAAAGCATGTGTCTGATGGTTTTCTGTATTTTACTTGGCTGGGTTGCGGGCAAACAAGATTTCCTTATTTCTTTGCATTTATTTTCTGGTATAATAATTGTAGCCTTACCTGTTCTTTAAAAACAAAAAGGACCTGTCTTTTAATTTTTTCGTCATAGTTTTATAGTATCTAGTTTTGTTTTTTATATCAGTAGCTTCAAATCTTTTTTTTTTCTTTTTTTTTTTTTTGGGTCGGTCGTGGAGCCTGAACTCTGGGCCTGGGCGCTGTCCCTCAGCTCTTCAGCTCAAGGCTAGCGCTCTACCACTTGAGCCACAGCACCACTTCCGGCTTTTTTCTTTTTGCTTATGTGGTGCTGAGGAATTGAACCCAGGGCCTCAGGCATGCAAGGCAAGCGCTCTATCACTGAGCCACCTTCCCAGTCCAGCTTCAAATCTTTACTGGAGGTAGTTAAGAGATAAGTTTATCCCTCCCTCTCTCCCTCCCTCCCTTTTTCCTTCCCTTCTTCCCTCCCTCCCTTCCTTCTTGCCTGCCTTCCTTTCTTTCTTTCCTTCCTTCCTTCCCTCCCTCCTTTCTTTCTTTCTTTCTATCTTTCTTTCTGTCCTAGGGTTTGAACTCTGGGTCTGGGTGCTGTCCCTGAGCTTTTTTACTCAAGGATAGTGCTCTATCACTTGAGCCACAGAGCCACTTTCAGTTTTCTGCATGGTTTATTGGAGATAAGAGACTCTCAGGCTTTCCTGCTTGGGCTGGCTCCACACTGCGATCCTCACATCTCAGCCTCCTGGGTAGCTAGGATTATAGGCGTGAGCCATTGGCATCCAGCTAGGAGATGGTTTTAGAGGTGAAATTTACAATTTGGGGGATATAATAATTGTCTTAGGAATCAGGGGAAAATAATCTTCACAATTAGAACTGAACTGAAAAAAATTTTTGGTAATTTGGTTGTCGGATTCAGGAAGGGAACGCCAAAGAAAGAGGAAAAGGGAGAAGGGAAATGAGATGTTTATGGTTTTTTGATTTGCATAAACCCATGCTGGGGGCCTCAGCCCATTTCTCCTGCATGAAATATTCCATGTCACGATATTCTTAGCTGACAATCAATTCCCCGCTTTTAAAAGCTACCTGAAACGGGCCTCACCTGTCCTTCGGCATCTTTGATTTTCGTTTCCAAGATCAGTTTGGCAGCTTGTTGCTCCTTGTTCAAATGCTGGAGACCTTCGTAGGTGGTCTTGTGTTCGGCTGAAAGTCTAGCTATGCTGGCATCACACCTGTGCAGGAAACAGTGAAGCTGTTTCTTGTGAAAGAAAGGGTTAACATATGCACAAAAGCTGCCTGACAGACTAGGAAGCGCAAAGCCCCATTCAGACAAACTGTACAGTCCTTCAGATTTTGTAAATGTGTGTGTGTGTGTGTGTGTGTGTGTGTGTGTGTGTGTTCACACATGCGCAGTCCAGGGACTTGAACTCAGGGCTTTGTAATCTTGCTTAGCTTTTGCACTCAAGGCTAGCACTCTACCACTTGAGCCATAGCCCCACTTCCAGATTTCTGGTGGTTAGTTGGAGATGAGTCTCACAGACTCAATCTAGGAAGGCTGGCTTTGAGCTGATCCTCAGATCTCAACCTCCTGAGTAGCTAGGATTACAGGCATGAGCCACCAGTATCTAGCTTCCATCAAGCGTTTTAACAAGGTTCGAGAGCTTTCACAGAGTTGCCCTCCATTCGATATCATAATCAAGGGAAAATTATTCCAGGAGTATGGGTTCATTTTGACAACAGGAAAGCAATAATTTAATATGCCAAAATAGGCCAAGCCACCCTTAGCACCTCAGTACATGGAGAAAAAGCATTTGACAAATTCCCACATTTCTCTCCCTACCCCCTACAAGTGCTAGAGTTTGAACTCAGGGCCTTAGAGTTGCGTAGCATTCTTTCTTGGCTTTCCTGCTGAGGGATGGTGCTCTACCACTTAGGCCACACCTTCAGCCCTGGTTTTTGTTATATAGCTCAAGTGGTAGAGTGCCAGCCTTGAAGTGAAAAAAAGAAAACTAAAGGATAGCATACAGGCCCTAAGTACCAGCACCAAAAAGGAAAAAACTTTTTAAATTCATACTCCTTTAAAACAATTATATAATCAATGCAAGAAAGTCAAACTTCTGCCAGACTTTTTATTTCACATATATTCATGTCAACCATCAAAGTCTCATTAGGATTCCAAGAGAAAGACAAATATAGCCACAAAACAAAGCAAAGCATATCTGGTGCTCATAATAAACATTTTTGATGGGTTTTGGGTAACATTTGTTACAGAAAGGAACAAGTTGACAAGAAAAGAATGACAACTTCAGAGAAACTGAAGAATGTACGATCCCTGAACATATTTCAAGCTGGTTTCTCTACTTTGTATTACATCCAGTGTCATAAGAATAATTGGAAGTTGGGAGCTGGTGGCTCATGCCTGTAATCCTAGCAACTCAAGGAGGCTGAGATCTAAGGATCCTGATTCAAAGCCAAATGGGGTAGGAAAGTCTGTGAGAACTCTTATCTCTGATTAACCATCTAAAAAAGCAGAAGTGGAACTATGGCTCAAGTGGTAGAGCACCAGCCTTGAGCAAAAAAGTTAAAGCCCTGGTCGTGAGTTCAAGTCCAGGATCTAGCATACACACACACAAATCCAACAATAACAAAAACCCCGCTTTTAGTCACGCATACCTAGCATTGAAGACCCTAATCCTGGAGTCTGCACAGATACACCCTGCTTCAACCCATCCTCTCCTTTCTTCCACCCTGACTCTTTGCAAGGACTCTTGGATCATCAAGGGCTGATTTCTTGAGCCCATTCACTCCACAAACAAGGACTTGTGGCTGCACTTGCCACCGAGGAACAGCAGGGGGCAGGAGAGGCCCATACGTAGCATAGATCATTAACTCTGGACTGTCCTTGTTCAGGAAGTAGTTTGTGAAGAAACCCTAAGTTCAAGCTCCATTAGCATCCAAAATAAATATTTTTTTTAAGTCCAACTCTGTATTGTTTGATTCAGTAAAATATGATCACCTTACTAAGTGGCACACTAGTGGAGGGAGCTTTCTCTCATTTTCCTCCAGCAAAGACAGAGCCAGCTCCAGAAACCCAAGAAATCGTGGCAGAACCACCACCAAGTCAGACTCTACTACCAGCCTTTATGGGTGAAATGAGAATGGATAGAGCAAAAAGAAGTTGGGAGCTGGCCGCTGCAGGCTCACGCCTGTCATCCTAGCTACTCCGGGGGGCTGAGATCTGAGGATCTTGGTTTGAAGTCAGCCTGGGCAGGAAAGTCTGTAAGACTCTTATCTCTGACTAACCAGCAATGGAGGTTAATTGGCTCTGTCCTTTTAAACTTTTTTGCTCAAGGCTGGTGCTCTACCACTTGAGCCATAGCTCCATTTCCACCTTTTTAGTCTGTGAGACTCTTATCTCCAATGAACCACCAGAAAACCAGATGTGGTGCTGTGGCTCAAAGTGGTAGAGAGCTAGCCTTGAGCAGAAAAGCTCAGGGATAGCACCCAAGCCCTATGACTGACCAAAAAACCAGGTACCATAGTTCACACCTGTAATCTAGCTACTCAGGAGGCTGAGACCTGGCAGTTCACAGCCAGCCTGTGTAGAAAAGCCTTTAAGAGTCCATTTTCAAATAATCAGCAAAAAGCTCGGCTAGAGGCATGACTCGGGGTAGAGCACCAGCTGTGAGCAAAAATCTGAGCAAGTACAAGGCCTTGAGTTCAAACTTTACTACCCCCTCCCAAAAAAAAAGAAAAAATGAAAGACTGTAGGGTACATGATTAAGGGGTCATTATTGTATTCCCCACTAAAATGTTGTTTATAGGAAACAAAAGTGCTGTTCATTGTTGTTGTCGCCGTTTAGGTTTTTCAAGACAAGGTTCTTCTCTATAGCCCAAGGCTGGCATTGAACTTGAGATCCCCCTGCCTTAGTTCCCCCAGTGCTAGGATGACTGGTTTGTACCAAGTTGAGAAACATCTTAATAAGCAGAAGCGCCCAAAGCTGAGCCTACCGTGCCACTCTTCCCCGGAGATCTCCCAAACCCGACAGCTGGCGCAGCTCCAGGGTCTTTAAGGCAGAATTCGTTCCATAGCTAATATTGTCCCTGGCTCGGATCTGTTCCTGGAGGACCTGGGCGACAGCAAAACCACACAGGGGGTTGTTTTGTGCATTCATAGACAAACAGAAGCATGGTGCGCGCGCGCTCATCCTGGGGCTTGAACTCAGGGCCCAAGTGCTGTCCTGTAGCTTTTTTTTTTGGGGGGGGGACTTGAACTCTGGGCCTGGGCGCTGTCCCTCAGCTCTTCAGCTCAAGGCTAGCACTCTACCACTTGAACCACAGCGCCACTTCCGGCTTTTTTCTTTTTGCTTATGTGATGCTGAGGAATCGAACCCAGGGCCTCAGGCATGCAAGGCAAGCACTCTACCACTGAGCCACCTTCCCAGCCCTTCCTTAGCTTTTTTGCTCAAGAGTTTCACTGACTTTCACCCCTAGGCTTTGAACCATGGTCCTCAGATCTCAGCCTTCTGAGTAGCTAGGATTACAGGCGTGAACCACCAGCATTGGCACAAAAGTTTCTTTTCTTTTTTTTGTCCACTTTGGGAAAAAGAATCTATAACCTGAGCCAGGGTTCAAGCTGAATGGTTGAACCAAATGAATGCCTAGCTTTCCTCCAGGTGATTCGGGTGGCTGTGAACGGCCAGGTCTCAGCCTCCTGAGTAGCTAGATCACAGGTGTGAACTGTGATACCTGGTTTCCTAATTATTTTTTGTCAGTCATGGGGCTTGAACTTGGGGCTTGGGTGCTATCCCTGAGCTTTTCTGCTTAAGGCTAGCTCTCTACCACTTTAAGCCACAGCACCACATCTGGTTTTCTGGTGGTTCATTGGAGATTAATCTCCCTCCTAGGGCCCCTGACGGCTGGCACATGAAAACTTGTACCATTTATTCGGGAGTGACATGGTGACTAGCCCGCCATCTTGCCGACCTCCAGCCCATGCAGGAGGTTATCTGAGCATGTTCTGCTTATCTGCCTGTGACTGCATTTCTAGGAATCATGGTTGGTAATGCTTCCCCAAACAAACAAGGAAGCCAACTCAAGGTGATGCAATTTTGCGGACATCAAATGGTTTTGTGTTCCTGTTCTTAATGACTTATGATTTTCTTTTGATTTGTTTTTTTTTTGGGGGGGTGGAGTTGCTATACATTCACAAAAAGTTAACTTACAGCCAGGTACCAGTGGCTCACGTCTGCAATCCTAGCTACTGAAGAAACAGAGTTGAGGATCACACTTCAAAGCTAACCGCAGGCAGGAAAATCCCTGAGATGCTTAACTCCACTTAACCACCAAAAACCCCAAAAAAGCTGGAAGTAGAGCTGGGGCTCAAGTGGTAGAGTGTCAGGCTTGAACACAAAAGCTCAGGGGCAGCACCTAGGCCCTGAGTTCAAGCCCCACAATGGCCACACACATCTTAAAAATTAAGAAGTGCATTTGGGCTGGGAAGGTGACTTAGTGGTAGAGCGCTTGCCTCACATGCATGAAGCCCTGGGTTCCATTCCTTAGTACCACATACACAGAAAAAGCCAGAAGTGACACTGTGGCTCAACTGGTAGAGTGCTAGCTTTGAACAAAAGCAGCTCAGGGACAGTGCCTAGGCCCTGAGTTCAGGCCCCAAAACTGGCAAAAACAAACAAAAAAGTACACTTATGTATATTTTTCAGATTTTGCAAACTTCCTAGTGAAAAGGAGAAAACGTGAAGATAACTGCTCTGATAGGGACCGCTGTGGACAGAGTGATCATGACAATAAAACATGTCTCACTCAGGTGTGGCTCAACTGGTAGAGCACCAGCCTTGAGTGAAAAAGCTAAGAGACAGTACCCAGGCCCTGAGTTCAAGTCCCAGGACTAGCATGAAAAAAAAATGGAATTCTGCACCTGTTCTTTCTTATTCTTTTAAGCTTTTACTTTTGTTTTGATGGTCTTGGAGTTTGAACTCAGAACTTTGGGCTTGCTAAGCAGGGGCTGTATTGCTTGAGCTATGTATATTTGTCAGTCCTTTTTTAACTTGTTGTGTGAGGGAGGGGTGTGTGTGTGTGTGTGTGTGTGTGTGTATGTGTGTGTGTGTGCTGGGCTTAAACTCAGTCTCTCCTTGCATAGTGTTTTTTGTTCAAGGCTGTCACTCTACCACTTAAGCCATGTCTCCACTTCTAGCTTTTTGCTAGTGAATTGGAGATAAGAGGCTCTCAGATTTGTCTGCCTAGGTTGGCCTCAGATCTTGATCATCAGATCTCAGCCTCTTGAATAACTAGGATTACAAGCATACTCCGGTTTCTCTTCTGATCGTAGAAATCTTTCGCCTTTTACAAGGATTACAGGCATGAACCCTCCGTACCCAGCTACTTTTTTCCCCCCAGATAGCATGGCTCTTTTTGCCCAGTGTTGGCTGGCCTCTGACCTTCATCCTCCTTACTCTAGCCTCCCACAGCTAGGATCACAGATGTATGACACTGCGCCAGCTTATTAACTGAGATGGGAGGCATCTCAATAACATTTTTTGCCTGGGCTAGCCTCAAACCTCAATTCTCCCAGGCTTCAAGTACTTGGGGATTTCCAATGCCCAACTTTTTCTGAATGAACTTGCTTAAGGAGTAAGAATGAAAAACGAGCTACAATCACCTCTGAATGACAAAACATTAGTCATCTGAACGCATTCCTGCAAGGGAACTTCAGATCTGACTAATTCTCTGGCACTCTCCCACTGGCTAGACAGCCTTGGTGAGCGAGCGCTCTCCCTTAATAGCAAGTGACACCTATACAGTTTATAGCAGGCAACACTAATTCATTCTCTGTGGAACTCTTTGAACATTTGTCCATAATATGACATTAAAACAGAGGCCCTCAGCTCCATGCTGGTGGCTCACGCCTGTCCTCCTAGCTACTCAGGAGGCTGAGACGTGAGGATCATGGTTCAAAGCCAGCCTGGGTAGGTAGGAAAGTCCATGAGACTTCCTTTTTATTTTGCCAGTCTTGGCTTGAGCTCTAGGCCTGAGCACTGTCCCTGAGCTACTCTTTGCTCAAGGCTAGCACTCTATCCTTTGAGCCACAGTACCACTTCCAGCCTTTTCTGTTTATGTGGTACTGAGGAATCAAACCCAGGGCCTCATTCGTGCTAGGCAAGCACTCTTACCACTAAGCCACATTCCCGGCCCTCTATGAAACACTTATCTCTACTAAACTACCAAAAGCCACAAGTGGAGCTACGGCTCAAGTGGCAAAGCACCAGCCTTGAGCAAGAAAAAGCTCACGAGACAGCACCCAGGCCCTGAGTTCAAGCCCCGGGATACACACACACACACACACACACACACACACACACACCAAGGAAGAATACATAGTTTTCTATTAAGCATAAAGGGCATGAAATAAAGCTACTGTGTGATGCCAGCTACCTGTTAAGAACCCTTCAAAGTACTAGAATGTTCCCATTTTGCTTTTCTCTGGAGGGAAATTATGCTGGATTCCTCATTTTTGCATTTCCCACAAAGAACATACATTTCTTTTATAACCAGGGGAAAAAAGAATGCTTTTTTTAATGCTTAGAAACAAGAAAATCCCATTTGATTTTTAGAATTCTTATGCAGAAAAACAAGATATTATATTAGAGATGCTTTGAACCATACAGAAATTAAATGCAATCACAAAACAAAAAGCACTAAATCTGGCTTCAAAGAGTAGTCACAAGAGTGAAAAAGATAAAAAAAAACAAAACAGAGCTTCAAATTTCAGGTAACTCTAAAATGAAGCATTAGAAAAGCAATCCTTGTATAAAGTCAGGACTGTGCCTGAATTTGTCATTGGACAATAATCCATCATGCTCACACACTCACTTGATAATTACTATGTCCATAAGTAGCTCGTTAAATCTCCATTATTGCCAGTAGTAGAAGCTGTGTTTTGCCCGCCTACTCTGCAGAGCCCTGGGTAGGAAACTGATTTGCAGCAGGAGAAACTACAGGTAGATAAGTGCACAACCACACCCATGCACAGAGAAGAGGCCACCATCTTGAAAAGCAGACACCAGTCTGGGGCTTGAACTCAGAGCCTGTGCACTGATCCTAAGCTTTTGTGCTTAACGCTGGTGCTCTACCACTTGATCCACAACTCCACTTCAGGCATTTTGGTGGTACATGAGAGATAAGAGTCTCATAGACTTTTCTGGCTGGGGTTGGTTTTGAACGATGATCCTCAGATCTCAGCCTCCTAAGGAGCTAAGATTAGAGGCGTGAGCCATCATACCTGGCTTAACAAGAAGATCACATGATAGCCATCATGCTGAGCCTCTCCCCTCTCCGTCCTCCACCCCTCCCCCCCTCCCCCCCCCCTCCTTCCCCCCTCCCTCTCCCCCCACCCCCAAGCCACCAGACAGGATGTCATCATCCAGAAACAGAGAACGAAGGAATGAGATAATTCCAATATGGCCACTGGAAGGCCCACCTGCAGGGTGCAGATCCTCATAGATCTGCTCCCCAGTTCCATACGGGAACTGGAAGTTCCCCACAGCTCCAGCCTTATGGATGGCATTTATTCCCACCTGGGAATTTGCAGAGCCGAGTGCCCAAATAGAAGTGTGGCCCTCCAACACACAGGAAGTCCAGTCATCCTTTCCTCCACACCCCCAAATCCACCCACTTCCTCCCCTGACTCTCACAGTTCCCTGAATTTCACCAGAGCCCCAATTCGTGATGCTGCATCCATTCCTCTTTCGTTTTTCTGAGGAGCCGGGGATGGAACCCGGGTACTGGAGCATGCCAGCCCCGCACTCTGCCTCTAGGCCATGGCCCAGGCCTCCCTGCTTCCTTCCCCCAACAACTTTGCAGTCGACACGATCAGTAACTGTAAGTCAGTCTGCAAGCTGGATGAATGCAAGGACTGTGTGTGTGTGTGTGTGTGTGTGCGTGTGTGTGTGTGTGTGTGTGTGTGTCTGTATGTTGGTTCTGAGGCTTGAACTCAGGGCCTGTGCGCTTTTCTTTTTGCTCAAAGCTGGTGTTCTACCACTTGAACCACAGCTCTATTTCTGCATTTCCTGGTGGTTTATTGGAGCTAAGAATCTCAAGCCAGGAGCCAGTGGCTCCTATAATCCTAGCTACTCAGGAGGCTGACATCTGAGGATCATGGTTCAAAGCCAGCCTGGGCAGGAAAATCTGTGAGACTCTTATCCCCAATTAACTACCAGAAAACCGGAAGTGCTGCTGTGGCTTAAGTGATAGAGTGCTAGCCTTAGACTGAAGAGCTCAGGGACAGTGCCTAGGCCCAGAGTTCAAGCCCCATGACTGACCCAAAAACTAAATAAATAAAGAGAATCTGACAGACTTTTTACCCAGCCTGGCTTTGAACCCAGATCCTCAGATCTCAGCCTCCTCAGTAGCTAGGGTGACAGGAGTGAGCCACCAGTGCCCAACTCCACAGTCAGTTTGAACATCCTGACCCATTCATGTGGGTGCCGAGTTCCTGACGCCATCATCTCCCTCCCCCTTCAAAGTCCCCACTGATGGGTCCCTCTGTGGGGATCCAGTCTGAACATGGATTTGGGATGAATACCATCTTTTGAACCATGACAAATGTTTAGGTAAATAAAGCCCCCCATTAGAATGAGCACCTTTATAGACATGCAAGTAGCAATAAAGGCCTAAAAGACTCTCAGAGGAAAGGCATGGTGGTATACACCTGTAATCCCAGCATTGAAGAGACTGAGGCAAGAGGATTAGGAATTTGAGGCCAGCCGGGGCTACAAAGCAAGACCCACTTCAAAGCACATCCCTTTCAGAGAGGCCCCACTTCAAAGCACATCCCTTTCAGAGAGGCCCCACTTCAAAGCACATCCCTTTCAGAGAGGCCCGAGGGAGTAGCCTGAAGGTTCAAGACCTGTTAGTGACAATACTGAGATTAAACGGTGAGATATTAAGCTCCTTAAATGTCCTTCCTTCCTTCTTTCCTTCCTTCCTTCCTTCTTCCTTCCTTCTCTTTTCTTTTCTTGTCTTTCTTTCTTTTTTTGCCAGTCCTTGAACTCAGGGCCTGGGCACTGTCTCTGCGCTTCTTTTGCTCAAGGCTAATATGCTACCCTTTGAGCCACGGCACCACTTCTGGCTTTCTCTGTTTATGTGGTACTGAAGAATCAAACCCAGGGTTTCATACATGCTAGGCAAACACGCTACCACTAAGCCACATTCCCAGCCCCCACTGCATTTACTTTCCCTTCTCTACTTTGCTTCTTGGGAGCTCTGTCAGAAGCCTGAGCCTAGATAACCAATGTGAGAGGCAGGGCTATGAACCATTCTCTACTTTTGCCCCTGCTGGCCATTCTAGGTGATGTGAAGCGAGGTGATTCTAGCTTGAGTTCTTAGTTTCACTCAAACTACTTTCATACTTAGGGTGATTGGATTCTTAGGAATCCAGAGTTATCAATCATTTTGTGATTTTGCCTGCTCCTCGTCCCTTCCACCCTCTCTCTCTGGCACACAGGTTTTCTTTCTTTTCTTCAGTGCTGGGGGTTAGAACCCAGGGGGATGTGCATGCTAGGCAAGTGCTCTGCCACTTAGCTACATTCCCAGACTAGCAATCATACTTTTTTAAGGTGCTTTCTCTTTGGCTTTTAGTACTAGGGATTGAACCCAGGACCTCATGCTTGCTAGACAAATGCTCTACCACTTAAGCTGAATCCCCAAGTCCTTTTAAAGACACTTTTTGAACAGTTTACAATGCAGTGAGTTTGAAATTGCAGATTTGTTGGTTTTCCCACATCCGAAACACATTTTATGTAATGATTATTCTTGCTGGTCCAGACAGCACTGCTTTGCATTTACTTGTATTTTTAGAGTATGCAAATTTTGCAGCTGAAAAGATGGTTTCTATTGTAGAGAGAGAAAACTGAGTAAAATCTAATTGGGGCAAAAAGTGCTTACTTTGGATATTTGAATGTTTACCTTGTGTGTATGTGTGTTAAGTTTTGTTGTTGTTTTCTAGACCTGAGGCTTGAACTCAGGGCCTGGCCACTGTGTTGTCCCTGAGCTTCTTTTGCTCAAGGCTGGCACTCTACCACTTGAGCTACAACCCTACTTCTGGGTTTTTGGTGGGAAGTTGGAGATAAGTCACCACAGACTTGAGTTCGAAGCCTTCAAACTGTGATCCTCCTGAGTAGCTTGGATTACAGGTGTGAGCCACGAGAGCCCAGCTAGGAGTTGCCTTTTGATGTAAAATGTATCATTAATTATTTAGTCTTCAGAAACTTTCCATAAAGCATCATCATTATAAATTTAGAAGAGCTGTCATCCAGGCAATGATGAATTATGGATTATCCACAGTGTCTGGTTAAAGTCATTACTACTCCCAAGAAGATCAGCCCTGGCGAGCAGTTGGTGGTGGTTGGGGATGGCCCCTTTGCATGCAGATCTGCAGACTTGGAGAAGTACTTTGGACTCCCCCCGGAGCCTTGGGGGCTCTTGCTGTGACTTTGGCTTTTGGGGAACCTGGGACATTTCGCCTATGAAATCACTGAAGACATGATCCAATGGATATGTGTTCTCATTGGCTGCCTGCTGCCATCTGTCTGTTTCTGTCTTCTTATTTTTCGTGCCAGCACTGGGGCTTGAACTTAAGGCCTGGGTGCTGCAGTCCCTGAGCTCAACACTGGAGAATCTTACCACTTGAACCACATCTCCATTTCTGGCTTTTTGGTGGTTAATTTAAAATATAAGTACATGGACTTTCCTGTCTGGGCTGGCCTTGCACCTTGATCCTCAGACCTCAGCCTCCTGAGTAGCTAGGATTACAGGTATGAGCCACCAGTACCTAGATCTAAATTAAATTTCTTTGTTTTGTTTTTGGTCGGTCGTGGGGCTTGAACTCTGGGCCTGGCTGCTGTCCCTCAGCTCTTCAGCTCAAGGCAAGCACTCTACCACTTGTCTAAATTAAATTTCTAAACAAACAAGCAAATATATATTGCTCAAAAAAAAGTCACAGTAAACTACAAATGTAAAGACAGTTTGGGCCTTTTCTTCCCTTCCTTTCCCTCCCCTTCCTTTTCCTTCTCTTCCCCCTTCTAAGGCTGGAATTGAACCCCTGCCCTTACTCATGCTAAAGAGGTGCTGCACCACTGCACAAACCAAGGAAAAGGAACCTGAGGTGCAGGTCCGACACCTAAGTGATTTGGAAACAAAACTGTAAAATATCTAATAATTGTATCTAGTAATTATGGCTAGAAACTTCTCATTCAGAGCAGTGAAGGCTGACCTAGTAATTCATTTATTTTTATTTACTTATTTTTTGGGGGGGTCCAGTCGTGGGACCTGAACTCTGGGCCTGGGCGCTGTCCCTCAGCTCTTCAGCTCAAGGTTAGCGCTCTACCACTTGAGCCACAGCGCCACTTCTGGCTTTTTTCTTTTTGCTTATGTGGTGCTGAGGAATCGAACCCAGGGCCTCAGGCATGCAAGGCAAGCACTCTACCACTGAACCACCTTCCCAGCCCCAACCTAAGATTCATTTAATGGCTGTCTTCATCTACTTTTTTTTTTTTTTGATTGGTCATGGGGCTTGAACTCTGGGCCTGGGCTCTGTCCCTGTGCTCTTCAGCACAAGGCGAGTGCTCTATCACTTGAGCCACAGCACCACTTCCAGTTTTCTAGTGGTTTATTGGAGATACAAGTCTCACAGAGTTTCCTGCCCAGGCTGGCTCTGAACCACAATCCTCAGATCTCAGCCTCTTGAGTAGCTAGGATGACAGGCATGAGCCACCGGCGCCCAGCTCTCTCTCCTAATCAGCAGGGGAAATGTGGAATATCCATAAATATAAGGGACAGGAACTGTTCTCCATTGCCAGAGTAATGTCATTTCCTTGGTGATCATTAAGATCAGATAAAGTTGCTGGCCGCTGGTGGCTCATACCTGTAATCCTAACTACTCAGGAGGCTGAGATCTGAGGATCATGGTTCAAAGCCAGCCCTGGCAGGAAAGTCTGTCTGATCTCCAGTTAACCATCAGAAAACTAGAAGTGGTACTTTGGGTCAAGTGGTAGAGTGCTTGCCTTGAGCTGAAGAGCTGAGGGACAGCGCCCAGGCCCAGAGTTCAAACCCCATGATGGAGAAAAAATAAAAAAAAAAAAAAAAGATCAGATAAAGCAAGGCATGGAGGCTGGGAATGTGCCTTAGTGGTAGAGTGCTAGCCTAGCAGTCATGAAGCCCTGGGTTTGATTCCTCAGTAGTACATAAACAGAAAAAAAAACCAGAAGTGGTATTGTGGCTCAAGTGGTAGAGTGCTAGCCTTGAGTAAAAGAAGCTCAGGGACAATACCCAGATCCTGAGTTCAAGCCCTGGACTGGGGGGGGCGGGGAGGAAAGCCAGGCATGGTGGCTCACTCCTATAATCCCAACTACTGAGGAGGCTGAGATCTGAGGATCAAGGTTCAAAACCAACCTGGACAGAAAAATCTATGAGACTCTAATCTCCAATGATAAAAGGCTGGAAGAGCATTATTAGCCTTGAGCAAAAATAAAAAGTAAGGGACAGCACCCAGGCCCTGAGTTCAAGCCTGGCACATACGAATCAGATGGTGAGGGGACTTGGACATAGACTTTTGGGGGCTCACCACAGTCTGGTGACTTGCACCACCTTACCTCGATATCCCGGTTGAGCTGCTTCACGATGGCGGTTATGTTTCTGATGTGCTCCTCCAGGAAGAGTCTGGCCAGCCGGTCGCCGCCACCTTTGTTCTGCATTTTCTGCAGGCTGCTGACGATGTCATCTTTAATCCGGAAGGCGTGCTCCACCAGGGCGGCCGTGGTCTTCTCGTGGCACAGGATCCGGTCCTCCAGCTGCTCCACCAGGCTCACCGACGGGTAGGGAGCCATGGAGAGGGACTGGCTGTGTCTCGGCATGGTTCTCACACGCCTGCATGGGGACACAGGGACAGGGCTGGTCATTGTGGGGAAAAAAGCCACAGATCAAGCCAGAATGAAGACTTTCCCCAGACAGCGGGCACTGTGGCTCACACCTGTAATCCTAGCCACTCAGGAGACTGAGATCTGAGGATCATGGTTCAAAACCAGTGCAGGCAAAAAAAAAGTCTGGAAGATTCTTTTTTTTCTTTTTCTTGCCAGTTCTAGAGCTTGAACTCTGGGCCTGGGCGCTGTCCCTCAGCTCTTTTGCTCAAGGCTAGCGCTCTATCACCTGAGCCACAGTGCCACAGCTGCCTTTTTTCTGTTTATGTGGTGCTGAGGAATCAAACCCAGGGTTTCATGCATGCTAGGCAAGCACTCTACCAGTAAGCCACCTTCTCAGCCCCTGGAAGATTCTTTTTTTTTTTTTTTTTGTCAGTCATGGGGCTTGAACTCTGGGCCTGGGCGCTGTCCTTGTGCTTTTCAGCTCAAGGCAAGCAATCTACCACTTGAGCCACAGTGCCACTTCCGGTTTTCTAGTGGTTTATTGGAGATAAGAGTCTCACAGACTTTCCTGCCCAGGCTGGCTTTGAAATGCAATCCTCAGATCTCAGCCTCCTGAGTAGCTAGGATGACAGGCATGAGCCATCAGGTGCAGGCTGGAAGATTCTGATCTCCAATTAACCACCCAAAAAAAAGCCAGAAGTAGAGGTAGCTGAGATCTGAGGATCATGGTTTGCAGCCAGTCCAGGCAGGAAAGTCCATAAGACTCTCATCTCCAATGAACCAGCAAAAAGCTGGAAGCAGAGTGTGGCCCAAATGGTAGAGGACCAACCTTGAGAAAAAAAAGCTAATGGACAACATTTAGGTCCTGAGTTCAAGTCTCCCCCCCCAACCCCCCCCCCACAGAGTTCCCAAAGAAGGAAATACAAATTATCTATCCCAGTGTTCCTGGCCCTTTTTTTGTGAGCCTGAGAGGGTATGCAGATAATTGTACCCATGGACTTGACAGGAGTCCATGATCTCTATGAACCAGAGGCTGGCACAATGGGGCACACGGAGATGTCTCCCCAGGAGAAGCTGTCTTATCAAGATCAAGCTGACTGCTCCTCTTCCTTCCCGCTGCGTGTTTACAAACAGAAATGCCTACAGGGATGAGGCAGGGGCCAGGAGTGGTCGAAGCCCTCCATGCTCAAAGCCATAGGGAGCGGTGGGGACTTGGGGAAAATGAAAGGGACATTCCCCAGCTAAAGGGAGTTACGATGCCTGGCCCGTGAATGGCTATCTGGAAATTCAGTCTTAAATGGTCACATCATCTCACAATTAGAAAGAAAGAGGGAGAGAAAGAAAGAAGGAAGGAAGGAAGGAAGGAAGGAAGGAAGGAAGGAAGGAAGGAAGGAAAGAAGGAAGAAAAAGGAAGGAAGGAAGGAAGGAAGGAAGGAAGGAAGGAAGGAAGGAAGGACAAGGAAGGGAAGATTTAGAGACTTGTGATTGAAGTAATCTCATTTTTGAAAGTTGACCCTTTAACCAGATGCTGGTGGCTCACACCTGTAATCCTAGCTATTCAGGAGGCTGAGATCTCAGATCACAGTTTAAAGCCAGCCCCAGGCAGGAAAGTCCATGAGACTTTATCTCCAATGCAACACTAAAAAGCCAGAAGTGGAACTGTGACTTGAGTGGTAGAGCACTAGCCTCAAGCATAAAAGCTCAGGGATAGTGCCCAGGCCATGAGTTCAAGCCCCAGCACACACACACACACACACACACACACACACACTTCTTGGTAGATATGGCAGCCACCAGGTTCCCTCTCCCGTGGGTACCACACCCGCTGTGAGCCCTCTGGGGTTGCTGGGAGGTAGGACTATACCTTAGATGCATATTTTCCAAATATTCTACCTTTCCTCAGTGACTCGAGTAGGAAGCGCAGTGTTCCGTCTGGCCATTTTCTTTTTAAGAATTCACATCTGTTGGAAAACAGGAACATTAAAAATGCCGAACAGTTCACATCTCAAGCTTCATGACCTCCCAAGCTTCTCATTGTGTTCCTGGAGCAGTTCATCCATCACACGCAGATCAAGTAGGTTAGAAAATGCTTTGTGTCTTACCTATGCAATAAACAGCACATGGACCCAGAGAAGAAGAAGACAATCTAGCAGAAATCAAATGCTCCTGAAATGAATGCTACTAATCCTTCCTAGACAGATCAACAAGGATACTGAAATGAAGTTTCCTTATACTACATCTGCATACCACACTTGAAAAAAGAAACCGTTCTGCACAAACATTTCTTTCCTTCCATCCTTCCTTCTTTTTTTCCTTCCTTCCTTCCCTCTCTTTTTTCCATTCCTCCCTCCTGCCCTTCCTTCTTCCTCCCCCTCCCTTTTTATCCTTGGTCCTGGAATCGAACCTAGGGCCTTGAACAGGCTAGGCAAGGGTTCTACCACTGAGCTATATACTGTCAGAGGCCAAAGCAGTCTCTAGAGTAGATTTTTTTTTCAATCTTGTGCCTCTTTGTAGAAATTTTCAGGAAAATATATTAGTAAATTGGATCTCAATGGCTTCCATGACAATTAAGAACACTTGTTTCTGAATTAATCTAAAATAAACATAACACATGATCAACAAGATCTGATCTGGCAGAATGTATCTATGAGAATTGCTTTCTTCCTGAACACTTCATTATGAGCTGGGTGCTGGTAGCTCACATCTGTAATTCTTTTTTTTTTTTTTTTTGT
>NW_012267227.1:6723778-6725474 GCF_000151885.1 Dipodomys ordii
GTGGTGCTGTGGCTCACGTGGTAGAGTGCTAGCCTTCAGAGAAAGAGCTGAGGGACAGCGCCCAGGCCCAGAGTTTAAACCCCATGACCAACAAAAATAAACAAACAAACAAACAAACAAACAAATAAGTTATGGCAAGCTGGGCATTGGTGGCTCATACCTGTAACCCTAGCTACTCAGGAAGCTAAGATCTGAGAATCATAGTTTGAAGCCAACTCTAGCAGGAAAGTCCATGAGACTCTTATCTCCAATAAGCTACTCAAAAAAGCCAGAAGTGGGGTTGTGATTCAAGTAATAGAGGTCTAGTCTTGAACCAAAGAAGCTCAGGGACAGTGCCCAGGCCCTCAGTTCAAAACCACACAATCAAAAAAACCTCCAAAAACTCAGAAAAAAGGGGGAAAAAAGCATCAAGAAATTAAAAAAAAGTTTCAATGTAGACTTTGTATATGACATAAAGATAGCAAAAATATAATTTAAATTAAAAAAAAATAGAGCTGGACACCAGTGGCTCACACCTGTAATCCTAGCTACTTAGGAGTCTGAGATCTGAGGATTGCAGTTGGAAGCCAGCCCAGGCAGGAAAGTCCCTGTGAGACTCTTATCTAGAATTAACTCCTCAAAAAACCCAAAAGTAGCACTGTGGCTCAGAGTGGTAGAGTGCTTAGCCTTGAGTAAAAGAGCTCAGAGAGGGGCTGGGGATGTGGCTTAGTGGTAGAGTGCTTGTCTTGCTTACATGAAACCCTAGGTTCTATTCCTCAGTACCACATACACAGAAATAGCCAGAAGTGGCACTGTGGTTCAAATGGTAGAATGCTAGCCTTGAGCCCAGGCCCCAGAACTGGCACACAAAAAAGGAGCTCAGAGGGGCTGGGAAGTTGGTTCAGTGGTAGGGTGCCCTGGGTTCGATTCCTCAGCACCACATAAGCAGAAAAAAGCTGGAAGTGGTGCTGTGGCTCAAGTGGTGTTAGCCTTGAGCTGAAGAGCTGAGGGACAGCATCCAGGCCCAGAGTTCAGAGTTCAAGCCACATAACCAACAACAACAACAACAACAACAAAAAAGGAGCTCAGAGACAGCACCCAGGTCCAGAATTCAAGCCCCACAATTGACAATAAACAAATAGATAAATAAAATAGAAAGAAGGAGACTATTAGTGGGGGGTGGGTAGAAGAAATGGGGGAGAACAATGGAACGGGTAACAATGATCAAGTTACATTGTCCTCATAGACTGACATACTGTTTTTGTTTTTGGGTCCGGTCATGGGGCCTGAACTCTGGGCCAGGGCACTTCCCTCAGCTCTTCAGCTCAAGGCTAGCGCTCTACCACTTGAGCCACAGTGCCACTTCTGGCTGTTTTCTTTTTGCTTATGTGGTGCTGAGGAATCGAACCCAGGGCTTCTGGCATGCAAAGCAAATGCTCTACCACTGAGCCACCTTCCCAGCCCTAGACTGACATATTGAATGGTAAACCAACCTTTGTACAACTAACTACTTAAAGATAATAAAAATAGCTGAGCGCTGGTGGCTCATGCCTATAATCCTAGCTACTCAGGAGGCTGAGATCTGAGGATCGCGGTTCAAAGCCAGCCCGGGCAGGAGAGACCGTGAGTCTCCTATCTCCAATAAACCACCAGAAAACCGGAAGTGGCGCTGTAGCTCAAGTGGTAGAGCGCTCACCTTGAGCTGAAGAGCTGAAGG
>NW_012267227.1:6725524-6726677 GCF_000151885.1 Dipodomys ordii
AATCCTCAGATCTCAGCCTCCTGAGTAGCTAGGATTACAGGCGTGAGCCACCAGCGCCCGGCTGCACATCTGTAATTCTAACTACACAAGAGGCTGAGATCTGAGGATCCAGGTTCAAAGCCAGCCTATGCAGGAAAGTCCATGAGATGCTTATTTCTAACTACCAAAAAGCTGGAACTGGCACAGTGGCTCAAGTGGTAAAGAGCTGGCCTTGAGCATAAAAGTCCAGAGACAGCACTGGGGGCCCTGAGTTCAAAAGAGCGAAAGAGAGACACTAAGAACTAGAAACCATCACATTTCCTCCATTTCCAAAGCAAATTCCTTGTATCTATTTATACTGAGTAAATATATACTTTGTATCTTGATACTTTGTATCTATTTATGGATGCACTTTGTATCTATCTAGTGTATGTACTTTGCATCTCAATACTTTGTAACTATTTCTTCATTTACTTTGCATTAATATCTGCATTTACTGACTGGCTATAGATATTTGAGGCACACATACCTAATATAGTGCTCGCTTATGAGATGAATTCAAGACCCTTCCCCGCCCCCTAAAGATACAATACTTTATTGTATGATATAATCATATCTCTTATGTTTCTTATATGTGAAGAGCGCCATTCAATTCCCCTAACTCATTTGAAAACTGGGGAATTTTTTTAAAGATTTCATGACTTAGTTTCTCAATCCAGCAGCTAACAGGCTTGCAACAATAAAAGCCTAGAAACGGTGATTGCACTCAGTAATTAGTTCTCCATTCCTTACTGATTTCACCCACCTTTCTGATTGACACCATTGTTTTGGCATCATTGTTTCTCTGGTGTTTTATTTTTAGAGTTGCAAAATGTGAACATTTCACTTTCCTAGACAAAAGAACTCCAAGATTTAAACAAATTACATTTAAGAAAAAGAAAAAATAATAATCATTCATGCCAAACAAACTACAATGCCCAAAGTAGATTTAAGTGTCAAAAAATTTTTACCAGTGACACTAAATAAAATTAACCCAAATGTGGAAAATGCTATTTGAACCGCAGATGCTTCTGACTTTAAGGGGCTGGGAAGGTGGCTCAGTGGTAGAGCGCATGTCTTGCATGCCAGAGGCCCTGGGTTCGATTCCTCAGCACCACATAAGCAAAAAGAAAAA
>NW_012267227.1:6739012-6744835 GCF_000151885.1 Dipodomys ordii
GTAGAGCGCTCACCTTGAGCTGAAGAGCTGAAGGACAGCGCCCAGGCCCAGAGTTCAAGCCCCACGACCGACAAAAAAAATAAATAAATAAAAAGATAATAAAAATATAACTTTTTTTAAAAAGTGAAAAGAAGAATGATTAAGAGACAGGACCAACTGGGGGAGAGAGAGAGAGAGAGGGAAGAGGTGACATGGTCCAAAAACAGATGTACTCTTTATCTGACTTATTGAACTCTAGCCCCTCTGTACATCACCTTTATAATAACAATAAAACATTAAGGGGAAAAAAATAAGAGGCAGGATCAGCAGGTAGAGGGGAATACCAGCAGGCCAGCAGGTGGTAGGTGGAGGAAGGGAAGGCAGTATGGCACAGCCCAGAGAAAGAGAGCAGACAACAAATAGAACAGGTGGCAGGGGGCTGTGCAGGAAAAAGTGAGCTTGCAAGAAGACTTTTCTCACATTCAGCTGCTCACTTGGGGTGTGAAGAGCTAGACGGGCCATTTTAATATGCTATGTTAGGCCTTCCCTATTCTATCTGTGTGTGTGTGCGCGCGCGTGCGCACCAGTACTGAGGCTTGAACTCAGGGCCTGGGCTCTGTCTCTAAGCTTCCTTTGCTCAAGGCTGGTGCCCTATTACTTGAGCCACAGCTCAAGTAACTTCCAGCTTTTGCGGGGTTTGTTGATTGGAGCTAAGAGTCTCACAGCCTTTCCTGCCCGAGTGTGGCTTTGAACCAAGAGTCTCCAATCTCAGCCTCCTGAGTATTTAGGATGACAGGCGTGAGCCATTGGTGCCTGGCTCACTCTATTTTTTTTTCAATTAAATAAGTTCATTTTTGGGGGGGTCTGGATAGCTATTGAAAATTAAGATACCATTAGGGAAAATCATTTCTTGCCCTTACAACAGGGAAATGCCTTTTTCAACATTATCCACCACTTTAGTGAAAGGTGCTATTTTGAGCCAACACCCACCTGATCATGGAAGGTCTGGGTCTCACATGGAAGTTCACACCAGACCGGAAGCTTGCAGGCTACTCCTGGTCAGCCTG
Source organism: Dipodomys ordii (assembly GCF_000151885.1). Taxonomy (NCBI): domain Eukaryota; kingdom Metazoa; phylum Chordata; class Mammalia; order Rodentia; family Heteromyidae; genus Dipodomys; species Dipodomys ordii. The sequence continues at coordinate 6,740,059 of NW_012267227.1, forward strand.
CGCTCCGGGTCAGCCTGCACCCTGGCTGAGTGATTGAACCAAACGCTTGAATCCAGTGAGCAGATATTCACTTGAGTCTCTGGAGTGAGCGCTGAGCAAGCCACAGCCCCCGCATCACAGGAGATCCAGCTTCATCAACAAACAACATCAGCCAGCCACCGTGTGGGAGCGGAGGGGCTGGGAAAGAACCAGGCCTGGAGGGTACGAATATGCCAGAATGTGGACTAAGTGAATCCAGAGCAGCATGAGGAAAGATGAAAGGGGAGAGGAAGCAGAACCAAGTGACAAGGAGCCAGCACAGTCAGATGCTGTGGCTCACACCTGTAATCCTAGCTACCCAGGAGGCAATCTAAGGATCGCAGTTCAAAACCAGCCTGGGCAGGAAGGTCTGGGAGACTCTAGTGAATCACCAGAAAAGTGGAAGTGGAGCTGTGGCTCAGAGTGGTAGAGCGCTAGCTTTGAGCAAAAGAACTCAGGGACAGTGTTCAAGCCCCATGACAGACCAAAACCAATAAACAGAGGAAGAAGATGGAGAATAGGGCACCGGCTTAGCAGGTACAAGGCTCCAAGTTGCATCCTCAATACTGAAACATAGAACGAAAAAGCAAGAAACATCAGGCACAGGAAAGAAGGAAGACACTGAAGGAGAACTTGCATGAAGAGCCTCAGAACTCAGCTGACCAAGGGACGTGGGTGTGTGAGGAGTACTGTCAGTACAACCCACAGTGTGGAAGCGTGGGCTGAGACCGGAGTGACAGCCCAGAACCCCGAACTGCCCTGCGGGGGACAACATGCCAGCCAGCCCAGTCCGAGGGCAGCCTTCCATAACATTCCACTCAAGAGATAGAACAGAGAGTGAGCTGCCCCGGATGAATAGATATGGAAGCAGGGTGAGATGGGAGGCTGAGGCAGGAATGGGAGTTGGAACCAGCTTGAGCTACACAGTAAGTCTCCATCTCAAAATAAATACATAGCCAGGCATTCAGGTGGCTCATGCCTGTAATCCTAGCTACTCAAGAGGCTGAGATCTGAGGATCACAATTCAAAGTCAGCCCAGGCAATGAAGTTCATGCGAGTCTTATCTCCAATTAGCCAGCAAAAAGCTCAAAAGAAATGCGGTTCAAGTGGTGGAGAGCACAAAGCTTTGAGCAACAAGCTAAGGGACAATGCTCAAGCCCTGAGTTCAAGCCCCAGGACCAGCACCAACCAACAAATGGAAGGAAGGAAGGAAGGAAAGAAGGAAGGAAAAGGGACACAGAAGCTAAAACAATATTGAAACCTGTACCCCCAAAAAAGTCATGTTTTGTTTTTTAACACCTTTTGTTTTTTAACATATAAAGGATGTTATTAGGACAACTGGTGACAGCTGAATAAAGGCTGTAGATTCTGTAATAGCACTAATTCAGTGTTAATTTCATGATTTTGACATCTTTTGTACAAAAAACGGCCCTTTTAAGGAAGGAAATGTATACTGGAGCATTTGGAAAAGTAAAAGTATATGACATCTACATTATTCTAAAATGGTTCAGGAAAAATTACTATATAGGCTGGGAAGTTGGCTTAGTGGTAGAATGCTTGCCTAGTGGGCATGAAGCCCTGGGTTCGATTCCTCAGTACCACAGACTCAAGTGGTAGAGTGCTAGCCTTGAGCAAAAGAAGCTCAGGGACAGTGCCCAGGCCTTGAGTTCAAGCCCCAGGACTGGCAAAAAATAAATAAAATTACTATATATATGTACACACATTGACATCTGTGTATGTACCATATATTCTTCTTCCCACATTGCTAGATAGTAGGAAAGATAAAAGCCAGAGTAGTTAAAAGTTAATTATTTAGAGCATTAAATTGAAATGTATATCAGAATTATTCAAGTTATTCCTAAAACTTTTCTGAAAATCTGAATTCTTTCAGGGCCAATAGTTAAGAATGGAGAACACAGTCGGATGCCAGTGGCTCACACCTGTCATCCTAGCTACTCAGGAGGCTGAGATCTGAGGATCACAGTTCAAAGCCAGCTCAAGCAGGAAAGTCCTCGAGACTCTTATCTCCAATAAACCACTAGAAAACTGGAAGTGGCACTGTGGCTCAAGTGGTAGAGCACTTGACTTGAGCTGAAGAACTGATGACAGTACCCAAGCCCAGAGTTCAAGCCCCACAACTGACACACACACACACACACACACACACACACACACACACACACACACACACACACAAAAGGAGGGAGGAAGGATGGAAGGAAGGAAAACACTGATGAACACAGCTTGGATGAACAGGGAGTTAGGATTCCCAGTTAAACACTGAATAAAATCTGGGGAGAGGTGAGGAGGAGGCTGAGCAAACCAGGGTTGAAGGCCCAGTTCCAAGGTCAGGTAGCCAGCCAGAGTCCTTTCTCAGATTGGCCTCTTACAAACAACGACTCCCCTAATGTATTCTTATTTCCCTCAACTTCAGTCTCTTCACCTTAAGTAACAATAAAAAGACTTGGCCCTCAAGCTGAGCACCAGTGGTTCACATCTATAATTCTGGCTGCTCAGGAGACAGATCTGAGGATCCCAGTTCAAACCCAGCCCAAGCAGAAACACATCTATGAGACTTTCATCCTCAATGAACCAGCAAAAAGCCAGAAGTGGAGCTGTGACTCAAGTAGTAGTGCACCAACTTTGAACGAAAAAGCTAAGGGACAGTACCCAGATCCTGAGTTCAAGCCCCAGGACACCCCCCCCCCACACACACATAGAGCCCCCAGAGAAATTAAAGACAGCATAAATTTGCAGTGTAAAAAAGTGGGAAGGTGTTGGGTGACTTTCTCCTGGATAATTTGGCAAGCAGTGGGGGCAGAAGGTGGAATGGGAGGGGTGGGGGGTCTGGCCACAGGGCTGCAACATGAGAAGCTAATGTGTCACAACAAAGGATTCCAGATTCGATACACTCCAAGTACAGACAGGGAGCCGGGAAGGGCTCGGTGGGTAAGGCACTCAGCCACAGCAGGTGGAAAGACTCAGCCAAACAGGCAGAAGTCCAAGCTCCAGATCTCAAGAGAAGAAAAATCCTGGCCCCACATTGAGCTTGTGGGAGATTTTCATGGTTGAAGTAAAGTGAACATGGAGCCATCAGAGCGGGTGTTGGCCAATTTCAAGGTCAGGGAATGAAGAGAGTCCAATGTCACTAGCAAGAAGCAAGCATTAGAATAGCTGCAAGAGCTGGGTACCAGTGCTGACACCTATAATCCTACATACTCAGGAAGCTGAGATCAGGAGAATGGAGATCCAAAGCAATTCCAGGCAGAAAAAACCTGTAAGATTCCCATCGCCGATTAAAACAGGTTAGAAGCATGGCTCAAAGAGTAAAGCACCAGCCAAGCAAGACGAGCAAGTATGAGGCCCTGAGCTTAAACACCAACACTGACAAAAAAAGAAAATGTGTGTGTGTGTGTGTGTGTGTGTCCTCTGCTATTTCTCCTTTTGAGGGTTTGGTTTTTAAATGAGTTTTTTTCTAGGATCTAACCCCACCTTGATGTGTGTGTGTGTGTGTGTGTGTGTGCGTGTGTGTGTGTGCGCGCGCATGTACACGTGTGTGCATGCATACATGCACGCCAAGGCTAAGTAAGGCTCTACTACTTGAGCCACAGCTCCATTTCTGGCTTTTTGCTGGTTAATTGAAGGTAAGTGTCTCATGGACTTTCCTGCCCAGGATGGTTTCAAACCACAATCCTCAGATCTCAACCTCTTGAAAAGCTAGGGTTACAGGCATGAGCCACCAGCCTTGGGCTAAAAACCTCTCACTTAAAAGAGCAAGCTGCTTAGAAGAGAGCTCCTAGGGATGCAGTGTCTAGTATTATTTTAGATTACGCCTATGAAATAATTTCTAGCCCTTGCATGCAGACTTTAAACTGAAAGTGCGCATGCGTGCACACATATGCATGCACACACACACACACACACACATACACACAACCTCAGGCGCATTGAAGAAATGACTCACTTAATTTGCTGCTGCCTGCCACTACGGGGTTTTGATTTTACCTGTTCAGACACAAAGTTTCCTATTAGATCAACTGCAGGAAAGAAGAACTTAAGGAACAGTCGCCCTGATTTTCTTCCCGACTTCAGGGCACCAACGTGTGCATCTTCCGAAGCCATGGTGACCACTCACTGACCGTAACTTCCCTCCCCCCCAAATAGAAACGTCTCTGGCTACTTTGGAAGCCAGTTAATGGAAACCCCTTGCAGAATAAATAGACATGGGTAGATCTTACATATCTCCACTGTCCGCAGAACGGTACTTGCAAGAGAGACAGACAGACAGAAACACAGACAGAGACAGAGAGAAGCAAATACACAGAACGCAAACGCCTCCTTGCAGAGATGAAAAGGAAGAGAAGGAGCGGAACGGTTCACCTGCCCAAGGTCAAGGGGTTGTGGGTGCCCAGGCTGACTCCCCCCTTCTCCGCACCCAGAAGCGGCCCCGGGGCCTCCCCGCTGCTGCTCGCAAGCAACGCAGCCGCTGCCAGGTGCGCTCCGTGCCCAACTTCACCCCTCGGCGTCAGCGTGCGCTTAACGGGTCTCACGCGGAACTCGGGGAGCCCCGTGTGCTCCCGGCCCCCCCCCACGCCGCCCGGTGCCCATCTATCCACAGAGGGGCGGCTCCAAGGTCACCAGCGACCGGCAGGGGCAGGACACCCCGCCGAGGGGCGCGGGGCGCAGCACTCACCGGCCCCAGGGGTGGGCGCCCTTGGGGTACCCATGTCCTCGGCCCGCGCGTCCGGGTGCGGTGGCC
>NW_012267227.1:6744885-6749864 GCF_000151885.1 Dipodomys ordii
CTCTACCACTGAGCCACCTTCCCAGCCCCGTGTTGGATTATTTTTAAGAAAAGAAAGGGAAGTGGAACTGTGGTGGAATGCCAACCTTGAGCAAAAGAGCTCAATGCCCAGACCCTGAGTTCAAGCTCCATGGCTGACAAAAAATAACAAAACAAAACAAACCCCACAAAACTTCTGGCTGGGAAGGTAGCTTCGTAGTAGAGTGCTTGCCTTGCATGCATGAAGCCCTGGGTTCAACTCCTCTGTACCACATACACAGAAAAAGCTGGAAATAGTGCTGTGGCTCAAGTGATAGAGTGCTAGCCTTGAACAAAAGAAGCTCAGGGACAGTGCCCAGGTCCTTAGTTCAAGCCCCAAGACCGGCACAAACAAACAAAGGGTAACACCTGTTCAAGGTCTATGAGGCAGAATCAAAGCATTGCGTGGAAATCCTCTGCAGGAGGAGTGCTCCTCAAGGTCTGAACATTGAGCACCTACATGATCCCTAACAAGGGATCCCAATACAGTGACTACAATACGCATCTGACAAGGTAGACAGATATGACCACCACCTCATGGTGTTCACTCTTCCCATCACCCTCTCCCTGCGGGCCTGTGGCTTCCTTGTGACCATCACAGCACACACCAGAGACTGGGCAGGTGACAGTTACCTGTGCTCTGAGGTCAACTATAGACAGCTATGCTTCAGAGGCCAATTCATACAGAATATGCTTCTGTTTAGGGGGAATCGAACAGCCTTTCTTGTTGATGTTGTTTTTGTGCTGGTCCTTGGGCACTGTCCCTGAGCTTTTCTGTTCAAGCTACAGGTTTACTTCTGGTTGCTCATTGGAGATAAGTGTCTCACAAATTTCCCTGCAAGGGCTGGCTTTGTACTGTAATCTTTAGATCTCAGCCTCCTGAATAGCTAGACTCCCTGGCATGAGTCACTAACACCTGGCTAGAATAGTTGTGGGTTTTTTTTAGAATGGTTATTTTATATTCCAAGTTCCAAGTCATTTCATAAATTTCCAAATGGTTGTCTTGCTTAGAAATATCTCAAAAGAATACTGAAGAAAGAATCAGAAGTTTAACACTTGTTGTTTTTTTTTTTTTTCCCACTTCATTGGCTCTGTTCTGGCAGAAAAAGCAAATTATAAAAAAAAAAATCTAATTTGCCACAGGAGAAATCATCAGATGCTATTTCATCCCACCAGATTGGCATAACTCAAATCCGGTAAGATGAACTACTGACAAGAATTCACATAGAAGCTGGGTGCTCACACCTGTCATCCTAGCCACTCAGGAGGCTGAGATCGGAGGATCACAGTTTGAAGCCAGGCCTGGCAGAAAAATCTGTAAAACTCATCTCTAGTGAACTACCAAAAAGCCAGAAGTGGAGCTGTGGCTCAAGTGATAGGAAGTTATCCTTAAGCAAAAAAGCACAGGAACAATGCCTAAGCCCAGAGTTCAAATCCAAGGACCAGCACAAAAACAAAGAATTTAATCCAGGTGCCGGTGGCTCACACCTGTAATCCTAGCTACTCGGGAGGCTACTCTGTAATCTGAAGATCACAGTTCAGAGCCAGGCCTGGCAGGAAAAGTTCATGAGACTCTTACCTCCAATAAACTACTAGAAAACCGGAAGTGCCACTGTGGCTCAAGTGGTATAGCACTTGTCTTGAGCTGAAGAGCTCAGGGACAGCACGTAGGCCCAGAGTTCAAGCCCCATGACTGAAAAAAGAATTTACATGATCAATAGGAAGAAGGAGATGAATGGGGGTGATATGCTTGTAAAACAATGTTCAATAGCTAGTAAAGAAGATGTACAGATCCTACCGCCCAATAATTCTACCACTAAGAAATACTAAAAAAAGGGGCTGGGAAGGTGGCTCAGTGGTAGAGCGCTTGCCTTGCATGCCTGAGGCCCTGGGTTCGATTCCTCAGCACCACATAAGCAGAAATGAAAAAAGCCGAAAGTGACATTGTGGCTCAAGTGGTAGAGCGCTAGCCTTGAGCTGAAGAGCTGAGGGACAGCACCCAGGCCAGAGTTCAGGCCCCACCACTGACCAAAGGAGGGGAAAAAAGGCCAAGAAACAAGGTTGCCCCTGGGTTTAATTAAAACCAATGTGCTGTCCAATTTGCTTCCATTTCCCCCTGTGGGCACATAATGAGGCTTGGATCTTGTCTGTTCTTCAAAGCTAGGACACTGGCCTGAATTGCCTGTCCCCAGGGACCAGGCTGGTGGCACAGATACAGTGCCACCAGCACAGAGGTAATGCCTTACATTCTTCCACAGGGTCTCGGGTCTACTCGGCCCTTTGGGACCGTGGCCTTGATTCCATGTAGCAAGGCTCCCATTTTTCCTTTGCTACCGTTACATTTCACCACAGGAACTTCACAGCTGGCGGGGGAGCCATGGGTGGGGTGATTGTGTTTGATTCCTAAGAAATGAGTTTGCGAAAGCTCCAAACATGCCCAGTCATCTACCCACCAGCGCAGTGGTTTTGCTGCCTGTCTGACAAGATCCTGTCATTCTTCAATCTTATGCCTGTCCTCTATTGAGTCTGCAGAGATTCACAAACAAACCCTCCGAGACGAAGGACTCATAGCTCATATCCCTTACCCACCCCCCCATCCCCCACCTCCCTTTCTCCGGAGCATGGAGTGTTCATGGTTTTTGGAGAACCCCTGGGAAAACAGATCAGTTTTCCTTCTCTGCCTATTAGTAACAGCTAGTTGGAAATGCTATTTAAATCTCCTATTGTTATTTGAACTTTGGGGGGGATGATGTCTGCCCAGCTGAGCTGCTCTGGGGTGGCTGAAAAGAATCACATCCCACATGAGCCTGTGTCTCCCATAAAAAAGGCAAGGGCTCTTCTCAGAGTTTTTGTTGTTGTTATTGTTGTTGTCTGCTTGTTTGGTTGGTTTTGGCTTAAGGTGAGTGCTCTAGCACTTTGAGCCACAGCAACACTTCCCATAGTCTGGTGGTTCACTGGAGATAAGAGTCTCACAGATTTTCCTGTCTAGGCTGGTTTTGAACTGCGATCCTCAGATCTCAGCCTCTTGAGGAGTAGAGCCACCAGCCAGGCTCATTTGCCCTTTATTTGTCTAATTTGTAAAATCTCCTTGCTTTAATAATCGAGTTGTTCTGACCAATAACATACTGGTGGGTGGCTCAAAGTGCCACTCAGGCTTCTGAGCTTGACAGATTATTCCAGGTTACCCCTACCCAGCAGGCCTGACATTCACACATCCCTTCATCCACAGCAGAAAAGAAGGGTTTTAATATAACTTGTTTTTCTTTGTGCCAGTCCTGAGGCTTGAACTCAGGGCCTGGGTGCTGACCCTGAACTTTTGTGCTCAAGGCTAGCACTCTACCACTTGAGACACAGCTCTACTGGCTTCTTGCTAGCTAATTAGACATAAAAGTCTAAGACTTTCCTGCTCAGGCTGGCTTTGAATTTCGACCTTCATATCTCAGACTCCTGAGTGGCTAGGATAATAGGTGTGAAGCCACTGGCACCCAGCCTTAATATTACTTTTATTGATGTCTATATTTGGCAACTTCTCTTTCTAGCATGAGAGAACGCACAATCGCCAAATGTTAAAAAGTGTGAATCTACCAAATGCTGGCAAGAACAGAAGAACCACAAATGTACATGTGTGTATGTATATATATATGTCAGTGTGTATGTATGTAGGCTCAGGCATGCAATTCTAGCTATTCAGAAGGCTGAGATCTGAGGATCTCAGTTTAAAGCCAACTTAGGTGGGAAAGTTCCAATTAACCATCAAAGAAGCTGGAAATGGAACTGTGGCTCAAGTGGTAGAGTGCTAGCCTTGAGCTAGCTCAGGGTCAGCACCCAGGCCCTCCTGAGTTCAAGCCTCAGGATTGGCACAAAACAAACAACAACAACAATACTGGTGCAAACTCTAGGTACACCCCCAGATATTTTTAGGGTTCACAAAAAGGCATGCCTTTCTCTTCTTCTTCAGGCAGGATGTTAGGTGTGAGACTTGGAGGGTATATCCCAGATGTATGTCCAATTAAAAAGTTAAAAAAAAAATGAGGGCTAGGAGGAAAGTCTCAGCCCCTAGCTGCTGCCCTTTTCCCCACACACAGAGGGAAGGTTACATTCCCCTGGCCACCCTGGGAGTCTCAGAGAGATTCTTTTATTTGGAGCAACAACTTGAGAGCTCAGCACATTAATTTTATAACTATTTAGAGAGATCAGGGGAGGACTCTTGAGCCCTTCCAGAGATAATTAAAAATGAGAGCGAAAGAAAAAAGGAAGATATCTGAAATAAACAAATAGAACAAGCCAAAGGCAGCAGGGGTTTGTGAATAACATCTTCCCGGTTAAACAATTTTAAGAATTCCATAACGCGAATGCAACCCCCACACATTCTCTCCCACACAAACACGCTCATCATTTAAGCCACACTCAAGAGCTGCAGCCTGCCTCTCCTTCAGGAGTGACATCACTCAGAGAAGACATCATTTCTACCAAAGCATCAAGGAGCAGACCGCTGACCGCTAGCCAGCAAGGGCACACATGTCCGGTAGGTCCTGATCATCTATCTCAATGAAACTCCCAAAGATCTGGTGTGTGACTCCGAGAACCAATGTTGGATGAGCAAAGGACTAAGAAATCTGGGCCATCTGAAAGTCCTGTCTAGCAGGACTTTCTCAGTGACCTTCGGTCTGCTATTCCAGAAGGAAGTTGTTATGATGAGCCAAGCATCAGTGGCTTAGGCCTGTCATCCTAGCTACTTAGGAGGCTGAGATCTAATGATCCAAATTCAAAGCCAGCCTAGGGCTGGAAACTCTGAGCGACTCTTATCTCATATTAACCAGTAAAATGCCCCAAGCAGAGCTATGGATCAAGTGGTAGAACACCAACCTTGAGAAAAGAAAGAAAGAGAGAGAGAGAGAGAGGAAAGGAAGGAAGGAAGGAAGGAAGGAAGGAAGGAAGGAAGGAAGGAAGGAAGGAAGGAAG
>NW_012267227.1:6762024-6766034 GCF_000151885.1 Dipodomys ordii
TCCGGGCGCGTTGCCTGGACGCCGTTGCCGTGGCAGCGGAGCCCGAGGCTTTCCCCGCGCACCGGCGCCCGGCCCCGCGCCGCCCCATCCTCCACCGCGTTCCCAACACCCCAAAAATAGCCTCTCGGCGGCGGCGGCGGCGGCTGGTTCCCCGCAGAGCTCGCCTCCCCCCCTCCTTCCTCCCTCCTTCCTCCTCCTCCTCCTCCTCCTCCTCCTCCCTGCACCCCGGAGTTGGTGGGCGGGGATTTCGCTTCTATTGGAAAAATAAATCCTGTCGTGATGGCAGAGGTATAGGGGTGGCGAGGACGCCTGGAAAGGGTCATCACCCGGGGACTGGGGTGTGGGGGGGTGGCCCTTTACCTCTCTCCCAGGTCCCCTGCACCCCCCAATTTACTAAACCACGGCCCCTCCCCCGCCGCATCTTTGGGGGACGCCCCACACCTGTGCAGGTGAAGGGCACCAAGCACCTTCTCTCCCATCAGCCCTGGCCCCGCGGCCCTCTTCTCTCCCCCCCCCGACTCCCCACCCCACCCCGGGGATGGGGTCTTGAGTGCCCAGGAAGGATGCTGCACCCCCATTTCTTCTCCAGCCCGTCCCCCTCCCCTCCCGCCTCCCCGGGAGTCCGTCTTCTGTTTCCCCTTCCCACCTGGCTCTCCGCCGTGTTGGGAGTCACTTTCGAATTTTGCTTCCTCTCTGTGGGGTGGGCGGGATTTAAGGGGAGTCCGGGAGGGAACCCCACCTTTGCCCGCCTCCTGGATCTGGTTCATACCTCATAATCCGGTGCAGGACAGGTTGCAGTCTGGCTCCAAAAACTGCCTGAGTTCCTCCAACCCAGGGAATGGAGCGTGACGCGGTAAGAAGGCGGGGAGGGGGGTGGGTGTGGGGGGGTAATGAAGTCAGAGTTGGAATCCTCACCCCAGCCATCATCTGTGTGCGGTATTCCGCCGCGGTTCCCCAAGTGTACCCTAAAATAATATCCCCTCCCACAAAGGGCGAATGCGTATGTCCACTGGGTGTATCTGTATGTATCTATCTTAATGCCTGCGCCAAGTGATTAGCTCTCAGACACAATGAAAACAAAACAAAAAACAAGGCAACAACCACCACCCGAGCACTGGTGGCTCAAAAAAACCATAATCCTAGTTATTCAGGGGTTTGAGATCTGAGGATCACAGTTCAAAGCCAGCATGGGCAGGAACCTCTGTGAGATTCTTTACCTTCAATGAACCACCAAAAAGCTAGATGTGGCTCACAAAGTAGAGCACCAGCCTTGAGTTCCAGCCCTAGGATCAGCACAGACAAACAAACAAAAAACCACTCTTCTCCCCCAGAGCTTACAACCTGACATTTGTTAATCACATAACCACAAAAGCACATCTTACCACCTGCTGTGACCAAGAGTCAAGGCGTTTACATCCTGTGATCTGGAGATCTGATCTGACAAATCCCTCTTCCCTCCATGATTGGGTTTTTTCCCCCCAATTCTCCATTGATTCCCAAGGCTTGACACATAATCTGTGTTCTGCAATATACTCAATTGAATTTTCTGTCTCAGTAATGACAGGCTCACTGAATTTCTCAGTGACTTTCTGCCACTCAGAAAATACTTGAAGTATAAGCAATGTCTGGGAGCTCGTAGGTAAGCAGAAAGGACTCATTCCAAACATTGGCCCATCATGCAGAGTTCAGTGAAAGGTTCAAATTGTTATTTCCTGTTTTCAGGTAGGATTGTGCCTACCAGGATGAGGAAGAGTGGAATAGGAAGGAGAGATGAAGAAGTAAGACGTTGCACACCTGTCTTTTTTTTTTTTTTGTCGGTCCTGGGGCTTGAATTCTGGGCCTGGGCGCTGTCCCTCAGCTCTTCAGCTCAAGGCGAGCGCTCTACCACTTGAGCTACAGTGCCACTTCCGGTTTTCTGGTGGTTTATTGGAGATAGGAGTCTCACGGTCTCTCCTGCCTGGGCTGGCTTTGAACCGCGATCCTCAGATCTCAGCCTCCTGAGTAGCTAGGATTACAGGCGTGAGCCACCAGCGCCTGGCGCACACCTGTCTTAAGACACTGCACACCTCCCTCTCTCCTTCCTACTCCACTCTCCCTAAACCTGCTCCATCATGACAACACATGCCCTCTCGGCTTCATAGCAAGGTGACAGGGGCTCTTTCTGTTCCTCTCTCTCCCAGTTCTGATCACCCCTAAAGTGTAGCTTGGATACTTTTAGTGTGTGAGTGCAGGTTTCTGTACTCTGGCTCTGCTTTAGGCATTTTGGTGTTTAATTGGTTATAAGACTCACAAACTTAGCCAGGCGCCAGTGGCTCCTGCTTGTAATCCTAACTACTCAGGAGGCTGAGATCTGAGGATCGCGGTTCAAAGCCAGCCCAGGCAGGAAACTCTTATCTCCAATAAACCACCAGAAAACTGGAAGTGGCACTGTAGCTCCAGTGGTACAGCGCTAGCCTTGAGCTGAAGAGTTGAGGGACGGTGCTCAGGCCCGTTCAAGCCCCATGACCGACCAAAAAAAAAAAAAAGACTCACTAACTTGACTGCCCTGGCTGCCAGGTTTGGAAGCATGATCTTCAGATCCCAGCATCCTGAGTAACTAGGATGACAGGCATGAGCCACCAGTATCTGGCAGGTTGGATATTTTATTTACCACAGATTCCTTCCTACTCACAGGTAAGGAAGAGGAAGACCCAGAAGATGAGTGGCTTTGATCACATGCATACACCCCTCTACTTAAGCAGACATTTATTTCCTTTCTAAACAATTATACCTAGGCACCCATGGGTCACGCCTATCATCCTAGCTACTTGGGAAACTAAGATTTAAGGATCAAAGGTTCAAAGGCAGCAAGGCAATAAAGTCCATGAAATTTTATCTCCAATTGGAGACAAATTTAATTACATATCTCCAATTAGCCTATCCCCTTCCCCCCCAAAAAAAAAAGCAGAAAGTAAGTGGGATGCTGGTGGCTCATGCCTGTAATCCTAGGTACTCTCAGGAGGCTGAGGATCTTGGTTCAAAGCCAGCCAGGGCAGGAAAGTCTGGGAGATTCTCATCTCTAATAAACTGCTCAGAAAAGGCCAGAAGTGGTGCTGTGGTTCAAGTGGTTTAGTGCTAGGCACACACACACACACACACACACATACACACTCCAAAAAAAAGCAGAAAGTAGAGCTGTGGTTTAAGTGGTAGAACAATAGCCTTGAGTGAAAAAGAACCAAGGGCTAGAATCCAGGCCCTGAGTTCAAGCCCCAGTACTGGCACAAAACAACAACAACAACAGCAACAAAACCCTTAGAATACTATCTTAGTTTTTATTATATAATATTACTTACTGCAGCTAATATAACATTTTTATTATTACTACTCTCCTGTAAAATCTAGTCAGAAGTATGAAGATCTCATTAATACTGACTTAACTATCTTATTACCTGTGGAGATGGAATTTGCCTCAACTCCTCACCTTCTTACTGGTACTGCTTGCCTTGGACCACATCCAACTACTCTTCTCCTGTCCCCCACACCCAGCTAACTTCCAGCTCTTCCCCTGCATGCTGTCCTAGGAACTCTTAACTTGGATCAATTTAGCAGCACCTAATCTAAATACCCTCTTCTATCTTCTCAAAGAACAATGCTGGGCTTTGTGGCAGTACAGTTTCTGTATTGTCTATCTGGATCCTCCCGCCCAGCCCACTTGAGTCAGCCTACCTAACTAGGCCCCAGAAAAGCAACTGCCCCTAGGAGCCAGTGCCTCACATCTGTAATCTAAGGATCACACATGTAATCCTAGCGACTCAGGAGGCTAAGATCTGAGGATTACAGTTCGAAGTCAGACTGGTCAGAAAAGTCTGAGACTCTATCTCCAATTAACAACTAGAAGTGGAGCTGTGGTTCAATTGGTTAAATGCCAGGCTTAAGTAAACATGCTAAAGGACATGCCTAGGGCGATGAATAAGAAGGAAAAGAGGGAGGGAGGGAGGGAGGGAGGGAGGGAAGGATGGAGGGAGGGA
>NW_012267227.1:6766084-6773690 GCF_000151885.1 Dipodomys ordii
GGAGGGAGGGAGGGAGGGAGGGGAGGAGAGAGAGGCCACAGTAGTTATGTATTAGGTGCATTTGGGTTCCAGCCTTCCTACTTCCACTGTGAAATGAAGTTGTCATCCTTGAGGATGAATGTCACCAGCACTGGCTGTGGAATCAGTGTTTGCTACCACCAGACTGGTACACTTAGTCCTTGATGTCAATAGTTTGGCTGGTGGTGTGTGTGTGTGTGTGTGTGTGTGTGTGTGTTTGCCAGTCCTGAGGTTTGAACTCAGGGCCTGGGCACTGTCCCTAAGTTTCTTTTGCTAGCACTCTGCCACTTGAGCCACTGTACCACTTCCAGCTTTTTCTGTCTATGTGGTATTGAGGAATCAAGCCTAGGGTTTCATGCATGCTAGGCAAGCACTCTTACCACTAAGCCACCTTCCCAACCTCTCCCCAGTTCTTTTTACTTATTTTATTTCTGTGATGTGCAGGGGATTAAATCGGGGATCTTGTATGCAATAGGCAAATGCTTTATCACTGTGCTGCACCCTCATTCCTGCATCAACCGCTAAGATCTCCCTTCCACCTGCCTACCCTATTCTCAGCCTCAGAGGTGGACCAGGTCCTAGCTAAGGACTTCTGCCCAAACATCTTACATCACAAGTTCAAGTTTAGTTTTTCCTATCCTATTTTTTTCTAAATTCAGTCAGAAGAGTGAGAGCCTAATGAAGCCTAGCTCAATGACTTTATGCGTGGAAACTGAATTTGTAGAAGGAAGGTGGCTCAGTGGTAGAGTGCTTGCCTTGCATGCATGAGGCCCTGGGTTCCATTCCTCAGCACCACATAAGCAGAAAAAGCCAGAAGTGGGGCTGAGGCTCAAGTGGTCAAGTGTTAGCCTTGAGCTGAAGAGCAGAGGGACAGTTCCCAGACCCAGAGTTCAGGCCCCATGACCGGCAAAAAAAAAAACAAACAAAAACTCAGAGCATGCTCTTTTGAAGAGGTATCGGTGACATATTCTAAGTTATTGCTAAAAATTGGTTGGAAGTTTAAAACCCAAGCATCTGCTTAAACCTCCCTGTGGGTTCTTATCTCAAAACCTAAATTCCAAGCTGCATGCCAGTGGCTCACATCTGTAATCCTAGCTACTCACAAGACTGAGATCTGAGTATCTCAGTTCAAAGTCAACCCTGGGCAGGAAAGTCAGGGAGGTTCTTATCTCCAGTTAACTACCAAAAAGCCAGAAGGAGAGGTGTGGCTCAAGTGGTAGAGCATTCATTAGCCTTGAGCCAAATAAAGCTCAGGAACAGTGCCCAGGCCCTGAGTTCAAGTCACCAGACTGGCATTAAAAGAAAATAGACTCAGGAGGCTGAGATCTGAGGATCATGGTTCAAAGCCAGCCTGAGCAGGAAAGTCTGTGAGACTCTTATCTCCAATAAGCCACCAGAAAACTGGAAGTGGTGCTATGACTCAAGTGATAGAGCACTTGCCTTGAACTGAAAGAAAGAAAGAAAATAGAATAGAAACTCAGGAGAGGCTTCTATGAGGAAGACAGACATAGAGATGGCAGAAGCGGAAGCAGTACCAAGGAGAGTTCCCAGCCAGCCAGCCCCATCCTCCTTATGGCTTCTTTGCCCAGTGTGTCCTGCCTTTGCAAGCAGCACCCAGGAGACTTCAGAGCCTCTGTGGCTTCCTGCGCTGGGCCCCACGCAGGCTCAGTTGCACTCTGGGAGACTCTATGTTGCTCCACTGACCTCCAGTTCCATGGAGTTCGTAATGACCCCTGAGGTGTGGTCTCGCATCCTGAGCTTGGGCCCCACTGCTGGATTAGGAAGGAAGAAGCAGGACTTTCACTCCAGAGCTACACGATCTGGAGCTGCATTTGAACAAAAAGCAAAAGTATTGGCTGAGGCCTAGCTCACACGCACTCATCAAGGCCTAGCTCACACCTCCATGTTTTTGGATAAAGGACGGTCCCGACCTTAGCCATCCAGAAAGAACATCAAGGAGTTCCTGGATGATATGACTGCTTGTATCGCCCCAGCTAGAGCACACACACACACACACACACACACAACAGGAGGTGATATTCATCTTGTGTTCTTGCCATATCTCCCTGTTTATTCTGGGTAAAGTAAATCCAGGGAGGAAGAGGAGAATGAGCAGGAAGGAAGGAAGGAAGGAAGGAAGGAAGGAAGGAAGGAAGGAAGGAAGGAGGAAGGAAGGAAGGAAGGAAGGAAGGAAGGAAGGAAGGAAGGAAGGAAGGAGGAAGGAGGAAGGAAGGAGGAAGAGGTGAGAGGGAGAAGGAGAAAGTACAGGAAGAAGAGGAGGAAGTAAAGAAGACCAAAGAGAAGAAGGAAGTAGAAGGGAAGAAGGAGGCTGAGGAGGAAGAAGAGGAGGGGAAGAGGAAGGAGCCAGAAAGTTGAGATCTGAGGATCCCAGTTTGAAGTCAGCCCAGGCAGGGAAGTCTGTGAGACTCTTATCTCCAATGAATCATCAAAAAGCCAGAAGCAAAGCCAGGTGCCGTGGCTCATGCCTGTAATCCTAGCTACTCAGGAGTCTGAGATCTGAGGATTGAGGTTCAAAGCCAGCCCGGGCAGGAAAGTCCGTGAAACTCTTACCTCCAATAAATCACCAGAAAAAACCAGAAGTGGTATTGTAGCTCAAGTGGTAGAGCGTTAGCCTTGAGTTGAAGAGCTGAGGGACAGCGCTCAGGCCTAGAGTTCAAGCCCCATGACTGACAAAAAAAAAAGCCAGAAGTGGAGGTGTGACTCAAGTGGTAGAGCGCTAGCATTGAGTGAAAAAAGCCAAACAAAGAATACAAGGCCCTGATTTCCAGCCTCAGTATTGGCACAAACAAACAAAATGAGAAGGTTGCACATGGTGATGTGTTTCTTGCTTGTGTTTGCTTTTTTTTGGGGGGGGGGGTCCGGTTGTGGGGCCTGAACTCTGGGCCTGGGCACTGTCCCTCAGCTCTTCAGCTCAAGGCTAGCACTCTACCACTGGAGCCACAGTGCCACTTCCAGCTTTTTTCTTTTTATTTATGTCGTGCTAAGGAATCGAACCCAGGGCCTCATGCATGCAAGGCAAGCGCTCTACCACTGAGCCACCTTCCCAGCCCCTTGTATTTGCTTTTTTCCTAGCCATTTCCCAGCAGGAACGTTTTTTGCCCTGGTTGTGTGTGTGTGTGTGTGTGTGTGTGTGTGTGTTCTGTCTTTCTTTGTTTCTTTCTTTCTATCCTTCCTTCTTCTTTCTTTCTTTCTTTTGTCCTTCCTTCCTTCCTTCTTCTCTCTTTCTTTCTTCCTTCCTTCCTCTCTTTCTTTCTTCCTTCCTTCCTCTCTTTCTTTCTTTCTCTCTCTCTCTCTTTCTTTCCTTCTTTCTTGTTGCAGCACTCCATAAGGATTGCTTCTCCATTTTCATCCTGCAATGGATTTTCTCAAACATCATTTCAGGTAAATCCTCCATGGCTCAATCACATATACCCAAGGCACTGGGTGATCTGAGTCAGCCCTGGGCTATGGAGGATAAAAGGGAAAAGGCCTGGGGAATGAGAGTCAAAATATATTTAAATACATTTAAACTGTAGTCTCTCATCTTGAGAGATTTCTTGTCAGAATAGACAGAGGTTTTTGTTGGAGTTGTTGTGGTGTGTTTTTCAGTGGTGGTGGTGGTGTGTGTGTGTGTGTATGTGCATGTGTGTGTATATGTGTATATGCGTGCTGTTTATGCTGGTATTAAGGCTTGAACTCAGAGCCTGGGTGCTGTCCTTTGCCTTTTTTGACCAAGACGAATGCTTTATCAGTTGTGCCACAGCTCCACTTCTGGCTTTTTGTTGGTGGTGGTGGTTGTGTGGCTTGGAATCTGGGCCTGGGTGCTGTCCCTCAGCTCTTCAGTTCAAGACTAGCCACAGTACTACTTCTGGTTTTCTGGTGGCTTATTAGAGATAAGAGTTTCATGGACTTTCCTGCCCGGGCTGGCTTTGAACCATGATCCTCAGATCTCAGTCTCCTGAGTAGCTAGGATTTCAGGCATGAGATACCGGCGCTCGGCTCACTTCTGGCTTTTTCTGGTTAACTGGACATAAGAGCCTCATGGATTTTCCTGCTAGGGCTAGTTTTGAACCTCACTTCTCAGATCTCAGCTTCCTGATTACAGATGTGAGGCACCAGCACCTGGCTTGCCTTGGCTTCTATGAAGCAAAACTTAATTCACACCAAGCCCAGGAACGCTCTCCCAGTGATTCAAAAGCAATGCCATGAAACCACACCCAGTGTCTCTCCTCAAGGCAGATTTCTAGTCTCTGGTGCTCTTATGATGAGAATTGCATCCATTTCTCCTCTAGTGCCATTTCTCCCCGACTGAATCATCAGTTAATACCACCAATAAACCCACAACAAATAGCAAAGCAAACACACACACACACACACACCCTTCATGTCTTCCAATTGACATCTATGGCTCAAAAAGTAATTTTTAACATTCTGATGGTTTGGCATTTGGAATATTGAAAGCAATCTGGAAAATCGTGATAGCCCCATATTTGTGTCTCCATCATTAGCTGCAGAAACAGATGGTCAGGACGAGTTACAGGGGGATCTGAGGAGCACTGGGGAATCAGCTCACTTGAAGCTCTGCAATGAGCTCTGAGGCCCTGCCCTGCAGCAGGATTTATCAGTAAGTCCAGGCCAATGTATTCGCATTTCTCCCATAGCCTACCAGAGGTATGATCCTGTGTGATGGTGATTCACAACTTTACAGCAAAGGTCTCTGCTTTCGTTGGCTTATCTGTAATGGATGAAGGCACCAAGGAAAATCAATACAAGCAAAAAGTAGTAATAGCCAGATATTGGTGACTCAAGCTTGTAATTTTAGCTTCTCAGGAGGCTGGGATCTGAGGATCATGATTTGAAGCCAAGAAAGCCTTATCTCTGATTAATCAGCAAAAAGCCACAAGTGGAGGTATGGCTCAAGTGGTAGAGCACTAGCCTTGTGCAAGAAAATAATACTAATGGACAGCATCCAGGCCCTGAGTTCACGCCCCAGTATCTGTACACCACACACACACACACACACACATACACACACACACTGAAAATACCCAAGAGGTAGAGACATGTAACCTAAACAATATCCTAGAAATCTGAAATAAAGTTAAAATAAACATTTTATCTGGGACCTGCTACCTAACATTTATAAGCCTCAGATTTCTTTATCTCTGTTTTGAAGAGTAAGAAATCACTATGTTCAAGAATACAAGAAGGATGGAAAGAGGAGACAATATAGAACACATCGAACACTACGCAGTTCATTGAGTGGGTGTCATTCTCTACTGGTGTCAAGAACTTTCCACGTTGATTGGCAGTCAAAACATGTGTTCTGATACAGGCCTATTATATGCCGAGAGAGTAAAGCACCAAAGTCTATCAAATTAGAAAAGCCTGTTGTGATACGAGATTCTCCACTTTTCTTTTAAAATGTTTGCTTGAAGCTGGTTGCTGGTGGCTCACACCTGTAATCCTAGCTACCGAGGAGGCTGAGATCTGAGGATTACAGTTCCAAGACAGCCTGGGCAGAAAAGTCAGTGAGACTTTTATCTCCAATAAACCACCAGAAAACCAGAAGTGGAGTTATGGCTCAAAGTGGTAGAGTGCTAGCCTTGAGCAAAAGCACTCAAGGATAGTGCCCAGGCCTGGAATTCAAGCTCCATGAGTGACAAAATAAAATATTTATTATTTTTTATTTTATTTTTTTGTTTTTTTTTTGGTCCGGTTGTGGGGCCTGAACTCTGGGCCTGGGCGCTGTCCCTCAGCTCTTCAGCTCAAGGCTAGCACTCTACCACTTGAGCCACAGCACCACTTCCGGCTTTTTTCTTTTTGCTTATGTGGTGCTGAGGAATCGAACCCAGGGCCTCATGCATGCAAGCCAAGCACTCTACCATTGAGCCAACTTCCCAGCCCCAAAATAAAATATTTTAAAAGTCTGCTTGTCACATAATAGGTGTATATGTTTTAAAGGTATAGTGGGATATTTCAAGCCATTTATAAATGGGTAGAGATTAGATTAAGTATAATGGCCTATGTCATCTTAGATAGTTGTCATTTTGTTTTGGTGATGAAGACTATCCAAAATTCTCTCTACTGAGATCACAGGCTCACGCCTGTAATCCTAGCTACTTAGGAGGCTGAGTTCTAAGGATTGTAGTTCAAAGCCATCCCAGACAAAAAAGTCTGTGAGACTCTTATCACCAATTAATCACTCAGAAAACTGGAAGTGGTACTGTGGCTCAAGTGGTAGAAGAACACTCGCCTTGAGCTGGAGAGCTGAGGGACAGCGCTCAGGCCCAGAGTTCAAGCCCCACAACTGACCAAAAAAAAAAAAAAATTTCTACTATTCAACTATGCCCAGGTGCTCATTAACCTTTTCTTCCTCCTCCTTCTCCTTCACTTTCTCCTTCTTCCTCTTCTTCTCCTTATTTTCCTCTTTCTTCTCTTCCCTTCTCTTTTTTCCTTCTATTTTCTTTTCCAGACAGGATCTCACTATATAACCTAAGCTGGCCTCAAACCCATAAACATGGGTTTATGTCTCAGCCTCTCTCATGCTGGGGTTGCAGGGATGTGCCACATGCCTATCTTTCCATTAACCATCTTCTGCCCTCCACCCTCATAACCTCTGGGGACCACTTTCATACTCTGTTCCTATAAGATCTCTTTTACTATATGGATATGCCTTCCATTCCTAATGTATTTCAGTTCATACAGTGTACCCTTGGTACTGGCATTTTGCTACGAATGGCAGAAATTTATTCTTGAGGGTCTCTGGGTTTTGATAACCATTATTCATTTCATTTTTTGTATGACCCATTGAACATTTCCTTATGATCTCAGATGTCCCTGAACTTACAATTCTACACATTTAAGAGCTTTTATTACTAAAGAAATCAAAGGAGAATGGAAGATTTGATAATACAAATAAAGGCTTGCTGCTGGACTTAGCAAACAAAAATCAAGATATCTTACATTTTATTTGAGAATCCCACATGGATGTCAGTTTATCTTCTTATAAAACTCAGGTTTGGGCTTGAAACTTGGCTCATGTAGTCAAGCACCTGCCTTACAAACACAAGGTTCTGAATTCAAATCCCAGTAATGAAAATATAAGTAAGCAATGAAAAGAAAAGGGAAACCTCAGGTTTGCCTAGGCTACATAATGTGTTGCAGTTTATCGTGGGGTACATAGTGAAATTCTGTCTCAAAAAAAACACAAAAACAAACAACAAAAAAAGGGCACTGGTGGCTCATGCCTGTAATCCTAACTACTCAGGAAGCTGATATTTAAGGATCACAGTGTGAAGCCAGCCTGGGCAATAAAGGTTATGAGACTCTTATCTGCAATAAACTATGCAGAAAAAAAAAACACAAAAAAACAGAAGTAGTGCTGTGGCTCAAGTGGTAGAGCACTAGTCTTGAGCAAAAGAAGCTCAGGGAGGGGCTGGGAAGGTGGTTCAGTGGTAGAGCGCTTGCCTTGCATGCCTGAGGCCCTGGGTTCGATTCCTCAGCACCACATAAGCAGGGAAAAAAAACCGGAAGTGGTGCTGTGGCTCAAGTGGTAGAGCGCTAGCCTTGAGCTGAAGAGCTGAGG
>NW_012267227.1:6773740-6780841 GCF_000151885.1 Dipodomys ordii
TGGTAGAGCGCTAGCCTTGAGCTGAAGAGCTGAGGGACAGCGCCCAGGCCCAGAGTTCAGGCCCCATGACCGGACCCCAAAAAAAAAAAAAAAAGAAGCTCAGGGACAGAGCCCAGGCCTTGAGTTTAAGCCCCATGACTGGGGGTAAAAGAGAAAGAAGGAAAGGAAGAAAGAAAGAGAGGGAGAGAGACAAAGAAGGAAAGAAAGAGAAAGAAAGAAAGGAAGGAAGGAAGGAAGGGAAAGAAAGAAGGGAGGGAGAAAGGAAGGGAAAGAAAGAACTAAACAGAAATACCAATAACAACAAACAAACTTCAGTTTGATTTGTGTCTTCTGCCTTTGTCATGTTGTAGAATATAAGTTTAAGAAAGAGAAAGAAAGGAACAAGAGAGAAAAAAGAACAAAGAATGAGGAGAAAGAGGAGGAGGAGGAAGGGAAGGAGGAGGAAGAAGAGGAGGAGGAAGAGAAGAAGGAGGAAGAAGAGGAGGAGGAAGAGGAGGAGGAGGAGGGAGAGAAAGGTGGGAAAGAGAAAAGAAGAAAAAGAACAAAAGAAAGAAAGGAAAGGAAAGGAGGAGGCAGAGAAGAATAAAAAGAGGAGGGGAGAAAAAACAAGGAAGAAGAGGAGAGAAAGAAGAAAGAGGAGGAAGAAAGAGAAAGAGAAAAGGAATAGAAAGAAGAAAGGGGGGTGCAGTGCTGGGAAGGTGGCTTAGTGGTAGAGTGCTTGCCTACATGCATGAAACCCTGGGTTCGATTCCTCAGTACTACATAAACAGAAAAAGCCAGAAGTGACGCTGTGGCTCAAGTGGTAGAGTGCTAGGCTTGAGCACTGAGAGATTTCAGGGATAGTGCCTGGGCCCTGAGTTCAAGCCCCAGGACCAGCAAAAAAGAAAAAAACACACACACAAAAGGAGGGGAGCAGAGAGCCGGGGAGGAGGCAGGCAGAACTTGAGTTCGTGACTGGAGGCCAGCACAGGCGCAGAGCCGTTTTTTCCAGGCATGAGACTCTGACTCCATCCCCGACATGGAAGCAGAGAACTTGGGTTTGATTCTCAGGGCAGGAGCTAATTGGGGAGCATCTTCTCCGTAAGTCCTGTTGGGCATTAGTCAAAGAAAAATGGAGGGTGGAGGGGAGATTCCAGGAAGAATTCCAGGGCTAGATTCATCCAGGTTGCTATTCACCATGTCCTGTCCTGTTCACCACGCTGGAATTCTGCTCATTAACCTCCAGCGCTGACACCTCGAACCCTTTCCTTGGCCTATGATAGTTTTGTCACCCATGGGAACCTTGCAGGCCTGCTCTCCACAGCCCTGGGGCGACAGCACAAGATCCAGCACACCTGGCCTCCCAGGCTTTATTTTAGCCAGCCCCTAACATTTCCCTTTCCAAATGCCAATGGCCTTTCCCATGGCTTCTCCTTGTGAAATAAAAATGCCAGTCTCAAATGAATGACCTTTCACTCAAAACCACCATTTCTGTGTCTCTGTGTCTCTGGGTGGGATCTGGGGTCTGACCTCAGCCGGGGGGCGGGGGTGGGGGTGGGAATTCTCCATCTGCCTCACTCCCAAACATGTTAGGCCTTGAGGCCAGGCAGCATGTGTGTGTGTGTGTGTGTGTGTGTGTGTGTGTGCTAGGGCAGTGAATTTACCCCAGGCTGGAGCTGAAAGGAAGCTGGGAGAAGGTGTGATGATTCCCCTGGTTTTGGAACACACCTATGTCCCTCCAGTCCCAAGGTAGGGTAACAGGAGATACTGAAGCAGGGGTACTTCCAAGACATCCCCCTCAGCTCTCCAGCTCTCATGCAGGCTTGGCTATTCCTGGTTGGGCCTGAATCCTGGGTTTTGGTTCCCAAAACCACAGGCTGCACACAAACCACAGGAGCAGAGATAGAATGAATGGATAGATGGATGGATGGATAGATGGAAGGATGGTCTTTCTCAAAGTTCTTGGCCTTCTTCATTTCACTCCCTTCTCTCAAACTCCTTTGCCTAGCCTCCAGATTAGGAAAGATTTGAATCAGGGAACAAAGGATTCCTGCCACCAAGCCAATGCCAGTGGCTCACACCTGTAATCCCAGCTATTCAGGAGGCTGAGATCTGAGGATTGCAGTTCAAAGCCAGTCCTGGTGGGAAAGTCTGTGAGACTCTTATCTCCAACTAACCAGTAAAAAGCTGGAAGTAGAGCTGTGGCTCAAGTGGTAGAGCATCATATCTCATTCTATAGGAATGACTCTGTGTGTGTGTGTGTGTGTGTGTGTATGTGTGTGTGTATGTGTGTGTGCATATGCACATGCATGAGTGTGTGAGTGTATGTGTGCAGTCCTGGGGCTTGAACTCAGGGCCTCAGCACTGTCCCTGAGCTGCTTTTGCTCAAGGCTAGTACTCTACCACTTGAGCCACACCTCCAATTCTGGTTGTTGGAATGCTTAGTTAGAGATAAGAGTCTCATGGACTTTCCTGCCTGAGCCTCAGATCTCAGCCTCTTAAGTAGCTAGGATTACAGGCGTGAGCCACCGGTGCCCAGCAAATGGGGAATCTTTTCCACTGAGGACCATTTGGCTATTGGGAACATCTAGTGTGAGCTATACAAAATGATTGATACCAGCAGAGGGCTGCAGGGAGCTGACAAGAAGCATTCCAGAAATATGTTAGCCAGGCCTCTGTGGCTCATACCTATAAGCCTAGATATTCAGGAGGTTAAAAACTGAGGCTCGAGGTTCAAAGCCAGCCTATGCAGGAAAAACCCATGAGATTGATCTCTCCAACCAACCACCACAAAATCACAAATGGAGCTGTGGCTCAAGTGATAAAGCACTAGCCTTAAACAAAAAAAGCCAAGTAAGAATTGAGGCCCTGAATTCAAGCCCCAGTACCAACATGAGAGACAGAGAGAGACAGAGAGAAGAAGGAGGAGGAAAGGGAGGGAGAGGAAGAGTGTGTATCCCGCCATAATGATCCTGTACCAAATGATCCTGTGGACTTAGCAAGCCCAAAGGCTGGACATTTAAGACATGCATCCTCCTTACTCAAGCTGCTCGCCGCCCCCACCCCTCCTTTTCTGGCCTCATCTGTCTCTGATACTTTTCTTTCTGTAGATGAAGCTGGGGTGGCTTATTTCCAGTCTCCGGCATGACTGAATTGTCAGCTGACAGTCTCTACTGACTGAGCCTTACTAACTCATCAGCCCTGCCATTTTCTAATCTCTTTTTTTTTTTTTAAGGTGGGGAGAGGCTTGAACTCAGGGCCTGGGCACTGTCCCTGAGCTTCTTTTGTTCAAGGTTAGAGCTCTACCACTTGGAGCCACAGTACCACTTCTGGCTTTTTCTGAGTAGTTTATTGAAGAAAAGAGTCATGGACTTTCCTGCCCAGGCTGGCTTCGAAAAAAAAATCCTCAGCTCTCAGCCTCCTGAGTAGCTAGGATTATAGGTGTGAGCCACTGGCACTTGGCTCATTTATAATCTTGATGGTAAGAGAAGAAATTCACCAGCAGCTAGAACAAATTAATCCAGAACACGCTCCACCAGCAGAACCTATTTGATACAATGATTTGTTAGCTCAGTTTAGAACTTTAAAACATTTAGAAATCAGGTTTGAAGCTGTGTGCCTGTGGCTTCCTGCCTGTAATATTAAGTATTCAGGAGTCTGAAGTCTGAGGATCTGTGTTCAAAGCCAGCCCTGATAGAAAAAAAAATCTTCCAGACTCTTTATCTCCAATGAACCAGCAAAAAGCCGGAAGTGGAGGTGTGGCTCATGTGGCAGTGTGGCTCCACTGGTATTGCCCTGGCTTTTAGCGGAAAAAGCCAAGCAGGAGTGCAAGGTCCTAAATTCAAGCTCCAATACCTGCACAAAAGGAAGAAACCCCAGGTTTGTAAGCTTCTGTTTGCACTCTTGTTGTTTTGTGTGTGTGTGTGTGTGTGTGTGTGTGTGTGTGGTGTGTGTGCTGTATAGCCAAAGTTCCTCTTGAACTCCCTACCTACCCACACACCTTGAGAGTGGGGATTACAGGTGTACACTTCCATACCCAGCTTTTACCTTGCAGGCTAATGTCTTGTCCGCCTACATTTTTGCCTACTTGACTCAGTGTCCAGCTGACACCTGTTGGGTGCACAGTGTCACCTCACTCCCTGTTTTGGATCCTCTGGGGACTCAGAGGAGTACTGAGTCCCTGAGCACTGTGAAGGACTCAGCCTTACAGTAATATGCAGTCTAATTACCAGGTCTGAATACCAGAATTTACCCAGCCCTCAGCAACAACCACAGCACTGAACTCGGTTGAGCAATGGGCTTTATGGAACTTGCTGAAAGAGCAAATGGAGATTGAGATCTAGCTTTGCAAGCAGACTTTGTTTTCGCAAATGTTGGTGTGAGCCAGGGGAGGAAAGAAGGGAGCCAGGTCAGGCTCAAGAGGCCCTGGGAGATGATTTTGGAGGAGAGAGAAAGGCAGGAAGTAAGTGCTAGGAACAGAGAAAGTTGAAAGAAAATGTAGAATGTATGCAGGTTGGTGGGTGGTTTGAGACAGGGTCATCATATGCAGTAGGCTGGCCTTGAACTCATGATTCTTCTGTGTTCATTTCTTGAGTGCTGGGATTACAGATGTGTGCTACTATGCCCATTTTATGTAGGCCTTCCTTCCTTCCTTCCTTCCTTCTTTCTTTCTTTCTTTCTTTCTTTCCTTCTTTCCTTCCTTCTTTCCTTCCTTCCTTCCTTCCTTCCTTTCTCTTTCTTTCTTTCCTTCCTTCCTTCCTTCCTTTCTCTCTCTCTCTCTCTCTCTTTCTTTCTTTCTTTCAACACTTGTACACCTTGAGGACCCTGGCTAACTTTCCACAAAGAAAACTCAGTCCTCAGCCTGGCACTGGTGGCTCACGTCTGTAATCCTAGCTACTCAGGAGGCTGAGATCCGAGGATCGTGGTTCAAAGCCAGCCCGGGCAGGAAAGACCGTGAGACTCCTATCTCCAATATAGCACCAGAAAACCGGAAGTGGTGCTGTAGCTCAAATGGTAGAGCGCTCGCCTTGAGCTGAAGAGCTGAGGGACAGCGCCCAGGCCCAGAGTTCAAGCCCCACGACCGACAAAAAAAAAAGAAAAAGAAAACTCAGTCCTCTGGCTTATGGAGTTGGATTTGTTTTAGAAGGCAAGGGAGGGAGGGAGTTCTGAAACACAGTGTTATGTTAGAGTAATAGCCGCAGCTACAGGGGGCCCAGGTGTTTTCAAGTGAACTGATTGAATGGAATTGGAGGCCCTCCTTATTTTTTTTTTTCTACCTCCCTAGAGTTGATAAGATAGAAACTTCTGGGTGAATGCTCAAATCTCCCCAAACAGGGCAAGCTTTGGGACTGCTTACAAACTGAGCTAGGCCAGACTCCAACTGCAACCATGGTTCTTGGCCTATGAAACAGGCGTATTTTCAGTCTTTATGATCCGAGATCCATTAGGTAATGTTTGGAAAATGCTGAAGGAATTGAAAGAAGAAATTCTCTAGGGTCTGACCACCTAAACCCCAGAAAGGTAAATACTTGTATTCTTTTCTTCAAAGCTGGTTTGCTGCTTACAACAAATGAGAGAGAGAGAAATTTTAATGTAATTAGTTGTCTTCCTTAAAGCTGTTTCCAAGGCTAAGGGTTAAGGTGATATTATTCTATTGACTATTCATATATTTATTTGTTGACAGTACTCATGGTCCCTTAGCTTTTTTACTAAAGGCTAGCTCCCTACTACTAAGCCAAAGCTCTATTTTCAGCTCTCTCTCTCTCTCTGTGTGTGTGTGATTAATTGGAGATAAGAGTCTCACAGATTTTCCTGCCCAAGCTGGCTTCAAACTCCATCCTCAGACCTCAGCCTCTTGAGTAGCTAGGATTACTGAGTCACCAGTGCCTGGCTTCAATTTTAGTCTTTATGATTAAAAACAAAAAACCTTGGTGTTCACTAAGTACTACTTAGAAAATACCTAAAAAGTTGAAAGAAAATACCTAAAAGTTGAAAGTCTAGGGTCTTGTTCAAATCCTAGCAGTATATTTTTTTTCTTTCAAAGCTGGTCTGTTGTTTACAAAGGTATGGGGGAGGGATTTAAGATAATTAGTTATCTTCCCAAAAGCTCTGTTTTCAAGGCAGCAGGGTTAATGTCACTTAAAAATATTAAAATGAGCTGTCTTAGTGTTATTGAGCAACTAACTTCATTCATTTGGTTAAAAAAAAAAAGTCGGTTTTCCTTAATCCTGTCATCAGGAGTAGCCAACTCTAATAGCTGCTTTTCTTTTGTTTTTTAATTTTGTCGGTCATGGGGTTTGAACTCTGGGCCTGGGCGCTGTCCCTCAGCTCTTCAGCTCAAGGATACCACTCTACCACTGGTTTATTCCAGATAAGAGTTCTAAGGACTTTCGGCCTGGGCTGACTTTGAACTGAACGGCCACCCTCAGATCTCAGCCTCCTTAGTAGCTAGGATTACAGGCCTGAGCCACGAGCACCCAGGTTAACAGCTGCTTTTCTTATGGTCCATGCTCAGGGCAAAGTGTAATAAGGTATAAGTCAGGGCTGGAAAGACGTAGGTGAGTGGCACACATCTGTAATCTCAGCATTCAGGAGATGAAGCAGAAGTATCTCAAGTTAGAGGCCAGCCTTGACTTCATAGTGAGAACCGGTCTTAAAATCAAGCACATTTAAATGATTAAATGATTACTTATGTCTAAAATAAACTTGAGCCTTTTAAAAAAACTTGTTCCCCCTGACCCCCCAGTTGTTTTTTGTTGTACTGTTGTTGTTCTGTTTGGGTGCCAGTACTGGCCTGGGTGCTGTCCCTTAGCATTTTTTGCTGAAGACTGGCACTTTACTACTTGAGCCACACCTCCACGTCTGGCTTTTTGGTGGCTAATTGGAGATAAGAGTCTCATGAACTATCCTTCCTGGGCTGGCTTTGAATCTCAATTGTTGGATCTCAGCCTGGTAAAAGAAAGAGATCATCTCCTGTGGCTATGGTCATTTCTTTTTTTTTTTTTTTTTGGGTCCGGTCATGAGGTCTGAACTCTGGGCCTGGGCGCTGTCCCTCAGCTCTTCAACTCAAGGCTAGCGCTCTACCACTTGAGCCACAGCGCCACTTCTGGCTTTTTTCTTTTT
>NW_012267227.1:6780891-6797425 GCF_000151885.1 Dipodomys ordii
TACCACTTGAGCCACAGCGCCACTTCTGGCTTTTTTCTTTTTGCTTATGTGGTGCTGAGGAATCGAACCCAGGGCCTCTGGCTTGCAAGGCAAGCACTCTACTACTGAGCCACCTTCCCAGCCCAGCTATGGTCATTTCTACATTTAGTTGTTTTTGTTTTTTTTTAATTTGTGCCTTCATTTTTTTCTGTTTTAGGCAATGAGATTTGAACCCACAGTTTCATGCATGTTAGGCAAACATTCTACCTCTGAATTACATCCCTAATCACCAACACCTCTACCTTTTTTATTTTTAGTTTTTGGTTGGTTGTGGGGCTTGAATTCAGGGCCTGGGCACCATCCTCAAGCTTTTCTGCTAAAGAATAGTGTTATACCACTTTAAGCCAAAGCTCCACTTCTGGTTTTCTGGTAGTTATTGGATATAAGAGTATAATGGACTTAACCTGCCTGGGCTGGCTTTGAACCATGATCCTCAGATCCTAGCCTTCAGAGTAGCTAGGATTATAGGCATGATTCACCGGCACCTGGCTTTATTTATTTACTTATTTGAGACAAAGTTCCACTATGTTGCCCAGGTTGACTTCAATCTCGAAATCCTTCTGCCTTACCTTCCCAAGTATCTGGGATTACAGGCATGTACCTCCAAGCCTGGATTCAGATCACTCTTTATAGAACCCTAGGCTTTTAGGCACAATTTCTCTGACAATATTTGCTTGGAATGTTTCTGGATAACACCGGCCTAAGCAGAGCCTTGAGGGTTTGCTCCTGACCTATGGCCTGGGTGGTGTGATTTGAAAGGTTGAGCAGAATCAAGTCATATTTTTCTTTCATTCTCTCTCTCCTTATCTTTCTAGAACTTAAACTAAAAGAAGGCCGCTTTGCCGGCTGCTGGTTGCTCACGCCTGTAATCCTAGCTACTCAGGAGGCTGAGATCTGAGGATCACAGCTCAAAGCCAGCCCAGGCAGGAAAGTCTGTGAGACTCTTATTTCTAGTAGAAACCACCAAATAACTAGATGTGGCTCCGTGGCTCAAGTGGTAGAGTGGTAGCTTTGAGCTGAGGAGCTGAGGGACAGTGCCCAGGCCCGAGTTCAAGCACCATGACCAACCCCACCCCCACCCCACCCCACCCCCAAAATCTTCCCCAAAGCAATCCACATACTTTCTGTCAGTCATGGGGCTTGAACTCAGGTCCTGGGCACTATCCCTGAGCTAGTGCTCTACCACTATGAGTCATAGCTCCATTTCTGGTTTTCTGGTGATTAATTGGAGATAGCAGTTTCATGGACTTTCTTGCCTAGGCTAGTTTTGAACCACAATCCTCAGATCTCAGCCTCCTGAGTAGCTAAGATTTTAGGTGTGAGCCACCAATGCCAGGTATACTTTCTGTTCTTTATTCCTGTAAGAGACTAAATTTAAGAACAGGAGAAAATAGGTAGAAAGTCTCTAACCACAGAGGTTATTTATTTATTTATTTTCACCAGTCCTGGGGCTCAAACTCAGGGCCTGGGTACTGTCCTTGAGCTTCTTTTGCTCAAGGCTAGCACTCTACCACTTGAGCCACTTCCGGCTTTTTCTGTGTATGTGGTACTGAGGAATGGAACCCAGGGCTTCATGCATGCTAGGCAAGCATTTTACCACTAA
Organism: Dipodomys ordii; assembly: GCF_000151885.1. Taxonomy (NCBI): domain Eukaryota; kingdom Metazoa; phylum Chordata; class Mammalia; order Rodentia; family Heteromyidae; genus Dipodomys; species Dipodomys ordii. Next base: position 6,782,534 of record NW_012267227.1, read on the forward strand.
GCCACATTCCCAGCCCATGGAGGGCTGGGAAAAAAAGAGAAAGAAAACTGAAGAAGAACAAGAGAATTGAACAGTGAATCAGCCCAGGACATAAAGTAAAACGCCAGTTACTTCACTGGATGGTGCCAGGCTTCTGTATGCAACCCTATGCAGGAAATTAGTGTATTTACTATGGTATGACCTGAGTTTGCAAGCAAAGTCTGCATGACAACATTTTGTTTTGTGTTTTTTATTTTGTTGTGTTTTTATTTTTGATTGTGAGGTTTTTTTTATTTATTTACTTATTTATTTGGTGCCAGTCTTGGAGATTGAACTCTGGGCTTGGGTGCCATCCCTGAGGGTTTTTTTTTTGGTCAAGGCTTGTGCTCTGCTGCTTGAGCCACAGCTCCATTTCTGCCATTTTGGTGGTTAATTGGATATAAGAGTCTCACAGTCTTTTCTTCCCAGGCTGGTCTCAACCTTGAGCCTCCTGAGTAGCTAGGATTACAGGCCACCAGCACCTGGCTTAGAATTCATTTTTTTGGGGGGGGGGTCTGGTCATGGGGCCTGAACTCTGGGCCTGGGCACTGTCCCTCAGCTCTTCAGCTCAAGGCTAGCGCTCTACCACTTGAGCCACAGCACCGCTTCCGGCTTTTTTCTTTTTGCTTATGTGGTGCTGAGGAATGGAGCCCAGGGCCTCAGGAATGCAAGGCAAATGCTCTACCACTGAGCCACCTTCCCAGCCCCTTAGAATTCATTCTTAAAAAAAAGGTCAAATCAAATTTAAACTAGATGAAAGAAAAGAAGCTATTGATTCAAATCAGAAGACTACAATAACAGATCTGTAGAGATGTGCTTTTAATACACAATTTAAGCACACATTGAAGTAATTTCTGTTCATTTATTTCAATCAAATAATTATCAGGGGAAAATTTATAGCAATTAGAAGCAGAATCATATTTCATTATCCATCTATGGAAATTCTCTTCAGTGCCCTTTTTTGTTTATTTTTTCAAATCAACAGCAACCTGTTTTTTTGTTTTTTGGGTCTGGTCGTGGGGCCTGAACTCTGGGCCTGGGCGCTGTCCCTCAGCTCTTCAGCTCAAGGCTAGCACTCTACCACTTGAACCACAACGCCACTTCTGGCTTTTTTCTTTTTGCTTCTGTGGTGCTGAGGAATCGAACCCAGGGCCTCAGGCATGCAAGGCAAGCACTCTACCACTGAGCCACCTTCCCAGCCCCCAACCTGTTGTTTTGAAGCTAGCATATCTGCAAGAGAGAGGCCAGGCTTTTGTGAGAACATACAAAATGTTACCCATGTGTGCTCACCGCATAGAGATGCTTTAGAGGCCCAGCTCTGTCCTTTTCTTTTTCTTTTTGGTGGTCATGGGGCTTGAACTCTGGGCCTGGGCGCTGTCCCACAGCTTTTCAGCTCAAGGTGAGTGCTCTACCACTTGAGCCACAGTGCTACTTCCAGCTTTTTCTGTTTATGTGGTGCTAAGGAATCAAACCCACGGCCTCATGCATACGAAGCAAGCACTCTACCATGGAGCCACCTTCCCAGCCCCAAGCTCTGTCCTTTTTACATGTTCTATGTATGATTTTTTTTTTGGGGGGGTACCAGTCCTGGTGCTTGAACTCAGAGCTTGGGCAATGACTCTCAGCTTTTAGTGCTCTACCACTTGAGCCACAGCTCTACTTCTAGATTTTTTTCTGTGATTCATTGGAGATAGAGTCTCATGGACTTTTCTGCCCAGGTAGGCTTCAGACCACAGCCCTCAGATCTCAGCCTCCTGAGTAGCTAGGATTATAGGTGTGAGCACCACCAGCACCAGGTTGGATGACTTTTCTAATCTGACCTGCAGCTCTGAGAGGGTAGTTCCTTGTGCAAAACTGCTGATGCTTCTCATTGTATGTCTTTGCTGTAATTGTTGGGGATTTTACCATTGACCAGGTTGGCCTTGAATTCCTGGGAGTAAGCCATCCTCCTGCCTGAGAAGGCAGGATTACAGGTACGCATTGCTATGCCCAGCTATTGTCTTTTTAATTTTATCATCTGGATCCCCAGTTTTAAAATCATAAACCCTTGCTGGGACACCAGTGGCTCATGCCTGTAATCTTAGCTACTCAGGAGGGGAGTGTGAAGGCTGAGGAAGAGATCATGGTTCAAAGCCAGCCTGGGCAGAAAAGTCAGTCATATTTCCAATTAACCATAAAAAAAATCAATGAAAACCAGGAGTAGAGCTGTGGTTCAAGTGGTAGAACACCAGCCTTGAGCAAAAAAGCTCAGGGCAATGTCTAGGCCTGAATTCAAGCCATAATATTGGCACTAAAAAAAAAACATGAACTCAGAGCTGGCAAGGTAGCTCAGTGGTAGAGTGCTTGCCTTGCATGCATAAGGCCCTGGGTTCGATTCCTCAGCACCACATAAGCAGAAAATGCAGGAAGTGGTGCTGTGGCTCAAGTGGTAGGGTACTCTCCTTGAGCTGAAGAGCTGAGGGACAGCTGCCCAAGCCCAGAGTTCAGGCCCCATGACAAAAAAAAAAATCCTAAACTCAAAGCTGGGCTCATGCCTGTAAATCTAGTTACTTAGGAGGCTGAGATCTGAGGATTGCAGTTCAAAGCCAGCCCAGGCAGGAAAGTCTGTGAGACTCTTATCTCCAAATAACCAACAGAAAACTGGAAGTGGCGCTGTGGCTCAGATGGTAGAGGGCTAGCCTTGAGCTGAAGAGTTCAGGGAAGTGGTCAGTATAAGCCCCATGACTGGCAAAAAAACAAAACAAACAAACAAAAACCCCAAAAAAACTCAGCAAAGGCAGGAAACAGTTGCATTTCTAGTGTCTAACCTATGTCCTCAGGAGGGTATTCAATTATATTTGTTTCCCTGTGTATAAGAATCAGGACAATATGGTTTTCTTTTAATTAAATAAAATTATAATATAATTATAATTCTCCCTTTTAATTTGTCCAACTCAGTGCCTGCCCCCTCCCCCCCCCCCCCAGTCCTGGGGCTTGAACTCAGGGCCTGGGTGCTGTCCCTGAGCCTCTTTGTGATCAAGACTAGTACTCTACCACTTGAACCATAGCACCACTTCTGGCTTTGAGTAATTTATTCACTGTAAGAGTCTCATAGGGACTTTTCTGCCTGGCCTGCTCTGAACTGGGATCCTCAGATCTCAGCTAGGATTACAGGTATGAGCCACTGGTGCCAGGCTCAGTGGCTTTATAATGTGTTCATACAGTTTTTAAATCATCAACTCTAATTGCAGAATGTTTTCATTGCTTCAAAGAAAAACAATGCATTTCCAGCCTCTGTCTTTCTGCTCATCACCAATCTGCTTGGTTTCCAGATAGACAGCCCTACTTATGACTTCCATATCTATGGAGTTGTACTTACTTTTTATGGTTGAGTGATATTTCACTTTGTACATGTACCACAATGCTTTGAAGGTGAACTGACCTGTTTTCTAAATGTTAGCAACTAAAACAGGAGCCTGTAGGGACAAGCTCCTATATTAATGCACTTTCAAAACATCCTTCCCCCATCTCTGTCTCTGTCATTCTCTTACTCTGTGGCAGTATTGGGGTTTGAATTCAGGGCTTCTTGTGTGCTTGGCTTGCTTGCCTGGCTGGTGCTCCACTTCTTGAACAACTACTCCAGCTCTGCTTTTTTAAAATTTACCAGTCCTGGGGCTTGAACTCAGGGCCTGGACACTGTCCCTGAGCTTCTTTTGCTCAAGGCTAGTGCTCTACCACGTGAGGGCTGTGAATAGACCAATTTCTGATTTCAGAATCTCAAGTGGGGAAAGGGGAAGAGAGAGAGAAGAAGGAGGGGGAGGAAGATGAAAGGGAGAGAAAAGGGGAGATTAGTTTAGGGATCCTTATCATCTCAGGAGCTGAGGAAATAAGCTTGGTGGGTCACAACTAGATAGCTACAGGACTTCTGCAGGTGAGATCTAAACATAGCATTTCTGGCTTTTTCTATTTATGTAGTCCTAAGGAATCACACACAGGACTTCGTGCATGCTAGGCAAGCATTCTACCAATAAGCCACATTCCCCCACACTGCTCTTTTTTTTTTTTTTTGCTGGTTAATTAGAGCTGGCATCTCATGGGCTTTTCTGCTGGGGTTGGCTTTGCACTGTGATCCTCTGGATCTGGACCCTTCTGAGTAGCTCAGATTAACAAGTGTGAGCCACCAGCACTCAGCTTTCCTTTGGCAACCTCTTTGGGCAAAGAAACTAAGCATGTCTGGAGCTTTTGGGGGGGGGAGGGAGAGGAGGGAGGGGGTCCGGTCGTGGGGCCTGAACTCTGAGCCTGGGCGCTGTCCCTCAGCTCTTCAGCTCAAGGCTAGCGCTCTACCACTTGAGCCACAGCACCACTTCAGTTTTCTGGTGGTTTATTGGAGATAAGAGTCTCATGGACTTTCCTGCCTGGGCTGGCTTTGAACCAAGATCCTCAGATCTCAGCCTCCTGAGTAGCTACGATTATAGGTGTGAGCCACTGGTGCCTGACTGGAGCATTTTTTTGTTGTTGTGGTTCATCTTTAAAAAAAAAACAATACCACATTTTATCCGCACAAATTCATTGGGTTTCATCATATATGCATATGCATCATATTCATATAATGCATTTTGATGATGGTAATACTTCACCACTGAACCCCCTTTTCTAGATGAGATTGAACATCCTTCTTAACTATGACCCCTATTCACAGCCCATCGTGCAGAATGCTTGCAAGTAAATGCTTGCAAGTCTTTTGAAGTGCTATGTTCAGAACTCACCTGCAGAGATCCTGGGGTGATCTCCTTCAGCCCCCTAGATGATTAGGGTCCCTAAACTAATCTCCCCCTTTCCTTCCCTTTCATCTCCCTCCCCCTCCTTCTTCTCTCTCCCTTCCCCTTTCCCCACTTGAGTTCCAGAAAGCAGAAATCAGTCCATTCGCAGCTCTGCCTGCACTCCTGATTGCTTTCAGCAGGTGTGTGGCCCGAGGCTGGAGAGTCTTCCCACACATTTTCCTCCTCTCCTCCCTCCTCTCCCCTCCCTCCCCCCTCTCCCTCCTCTTCTCCCTTCTCTTTCTCCTCGTTTGTGTCATGGAGTTTGAACTCAGGGCCTGAAGACTGCCTCTGAGCTTTTTTCTGTTCAAGGCTAACAGTCAACCAATCTGAGCCACAGCACCACTTCTGGTTTTCAAAGCCGGGCTGATTTGAACCGCTGATCCTCAGATCTCAGCCTCCTGAGAGTAGCTACCATGAGCCACCTGCGCCTGGCCCACTTCTGGTTTTCTGGAGAGCAGAGTGTCATGGATTTTTCTTACTGGCTTGGAACCTTGATCTTCAGACCTCAGCTCGCATTTCAGGCTAGCCGCCTGCTCCAGGCTTTTGCTCCCTCCCTTTTCTCCCTTCTCTCCTCCCTCCTCACCTCCCTCCCTCCTCTCCCCACTCTCTTTTCTTTCCTCCTCCCTCCTCCCTCCTCCCTCCCCTCTGGTACTCAAAGCACCTTGCTCCTAGCAGGGAAAAAAAGTTTCCCTTTGTTTTTCTAAAGGAAATCAGGTAAAGGGGGAAGGACATTGACATTTTTTGATTTTCCTTACAATCCAGACATAGGAAAGAAAAAGGATTTCCTTTGGGTGCTTGCCACCACTCTGATCTATGCTGATAAAATATTTCCTTTTTTTTTTAACCTTCTAGGAAAATCATGGGACTTCAGCTTCGAAGCTAGATTTCCCCCCCACCCCACCCCCAAAAGCTGGCCTCTACCACTGGAGCCACATGTCTACTTCTGGCTTTTTCTTTGTGGTGGTCATTGGAGATAAAAGTCTCTTGGACTTTCCTTGCCCGGGCTGACTTCGAACCCCGATCCCTGTGATCTCAGTCTCCTGAGTAGGGAGGATGAATGACAGGCGTGAGTCACCAGCACTCCGCTTGGATCTATTCGTTTCCACCAACGAAGTGGTGGATGGAGGTGACCCGGCCTCACCTGTGAGTCTTGGGGCGCCCGGCTCAGGTCCGGCCTCCGGAGCAGCCGGTGGGCGAGGCCGGCAGGCCGGACTACAGGATCCAGAGGCCTTTGGAAACTCCCCCCCGCAGCCGTCTGGTTGGCCAGCCGCGGTTTCCCCCAGGAGTGACGCTGCGAACACAGATCCTGATTGGCCAGGCCGGAGCTGAATTCTCCATTTATGGACAGATTGCCCGGCCCGAGCGCAGGCTGAGCCTGAGCGGACTTCACCGAGTTAACTTCAGTAGCTTGAGCAAAAGCGTTTAGAAGCGAGGGCTCGGGGCCGATCCCGAGCACCTGGGGAACGGGGCGCTTCTAGGCGATCCCTCGATCCTGCGATCCTAGCAGATTCCCGGGCGGTCCCCGGTTCCCCCCGCGCGCGCGCGCGCACCGAGCGCGCTCTGCTCCGCCGGCCGCAGCGCCCCGGGCTTCGCCCTCACCTAGCGCGCGGGGCGGCGGCGGATCCCGCCTGGATGGAGTCACCCCTGGGCTCCCATTGGCTCCTGTGAGCGCTTGGCTGTCCGGAGCCCGGTGCGAGTGGTTGTTTTTTCTTGGGGGGGGGTGCATTGGATTTTTTTTTTGTTTTTAATTTTTTGACCCTGGGAACCAACTTTGGAAGTTCACCCCGGAGTCTGCGTTCCAGTCCCAGCTCCCAGCCAGCCGGGCCCGGTCCCTCGAGTCACCATGGTGAGTTGGCCGCGCCGCCGCCGCGTCCCGGGACGCCTGATCCCAGCCGGGGAACGAGAATCGGGAAAGGGAGTGTGTGTGAGTGTGGGGGGGACAGGAAACCCCAGTGTTGGTGGGGCGGGGGGCACCCACCTTGGGCACGCTGCCCAGGCCAGGGGTGGAGAACGGTGGACGCGGGCGTCTGCACGTCTTTGGGCTCTGATTGCCTGCTGCTTGTCTTCAATGAGGGGGTGTGGGGGGGGAGGAAGGCAGCTTTGGGGGAGTTGGGGGGGTGCATGTGTGTGTGTGTGGCGAGGAGGGGAAGAGGGGAAGGATAGGGAGGAGGCAAGGAAAACTTTTTCAAGTCGCTTAACTTTTTGTGGCCGGGTTGCTATGGCTGCCAGCCGCGGGGAGCCCCAGTGTGGGCACATGTGTTTGCAGAGGAGGGGGTACAGCCCTGCCAGGGGGAACCTTTACTCCTGCTGGGAAGTTTGAGGGGGGTGGGGAGCCGCTGTGTGGTGCCACTTCCCCCCCCTTTAGCCCCCGGCTGCCCCCCCCCACACCCGGGCTGGGAAGGCCCAGCCTGGTCAGGCTGCCCCCCCCCCCACACTCCTAGCGCTTGGCATGGCCTCCCTGCCCTGTCCGGGGTCGGAGGCCGGGCAGAAGCCTCAGCTGCTCCTCCTGGTATCGCCCTGCCTCGGAGCCATGCGCAGCCGCACAAAGGCCAGGCAGGGAGGCAGGTAGGGCGAGGAGGACCTGGTGGCGGGCAGTGAGCAAGTGACCTGGGTGCAGCCTGGAACCGCCCCGGCCTGGCGAGGTGATTGCCACCACTGTGGATTGTATGCAAGAAGGACTCAAGATGTTGTTGTTGCTGGGATGGGTGTTGTGTGTGTGTGTGTGCCAATCCTGGAACATGAACTCAGGACCAGCGAGCTGTCCCTGAGTATTCTTTCTCTCCCCTTCTCCCTCCTCTCTTTCTCTCTCTCTCCTTCTCCAACCCCCCCCCCCCCGTTAGCTCTCTACCTCTTGAGCTCCAGCTTCACTTCTGGCTTTTTGAGGGTTCATTGGAGATAACTCTGGTAGACTTTCCTGTCTAGTCCAGCTTTGAACGTTGATCCTCAGATCTCAGCCCCCACGGGCCCGTTGCTCTTTTAACTCTGGCACTTTGGGAATCTATGGAGCTGGCCGCCTGCCTCCTCAATAACCTTCCTTCCATCCCTTGGGCTTTGGTGCCGCGGTGTAGCTTTCCTTCTGAAAGTAAGGATGCTATTTTTGCGAGAGTTGCAGTCTCGCAGAAAGAAAAAAGTTCTACAAGATTTTGTACTTTGCACACTTCCTTCCTTAAAAAGGAATCCTGATTATTATGAGGATGATGATTATGATTATTATATGATGGGGCATCCTCTGATTCCTTGTGGTTTAATGGTTTTAAGGGGGAAACTAAGTCACAGTGACACTTCCCTCCCTCGTCCCCCCCTCCCCCAGCAATTACATAAAAAAATTCTCCAGCCTCACCTGCTGGAAAGATCCACAGAGTTCCATGCAGCCCCTGACCTCCCTTCTGTTAATTCAAAAGAGTGATTAAAAAAATCCAGGGCTGGGAAGGTGGCTCAGTGGTAGAGTGCTTGCCTTGCATGCATGAGGTCCTGGATTCGAGTCCTCAGCACCACATAAACAGAAAAAGCTTGGAGGTGGGGGGGGGGAGATGGGTAGGGATGGGAAGGGGAAACAAAGGAGGAGGCAACAATGCTTGATAAGAAATGTACTCATTACCTTGCCCATGTAATTGTAATGCCTCTGTACGGTATTTTCACAATTGAAAAAAGAAAAAGAAAAAGCTGGAAGTGGCACTGTGGCTCAAGTGGTAGAGCGCTAGCCTTGAGCTGAAGAGCTGAGGGACAGTGCCCAGGCCCAGAGTTCAAGCTCAAAGACCGAGAAAAAAAAATCCTTTGTACTAGTACTTAAAGATGAGATAAAATGTATATATCAAGCTTCAACAACAACAAAATCTTTAAATGGTATCTTTGACTGAAGCTTTTACATATTTTACACAGTCCAAACGTGTCACCTTTGCCCCTAAGAGAATACTTCAACTATAAATAAACTTCCACCTCCGGTGGTTAAAAAGTCAGACTGCCATCTAGTATTTTTGGAATCCCTACCAAAAAGAAGAAAATCATTTATACCAAGCATGCATTTGGGTGGAACTTACTAAATTGGGCATCTGACCACTTAAACTTGAGCAATGTGATTCGTGATGCTCCTGGCACTTTAGAAGGGCTGTAATTATTTTCCATAGCTCGATATTTCTAAAATAAATAAATAAAAATCAATGTGCTTATGTGAAGAGTTTAAAGAATCTTACAGAATTTATTACTTAGATAATAACCATGACAAGACCCAATTTCTCTCATTGAAGTCTTTTTTCAGGACAGACAAAGTGTTCCTACATTTTCCCCTCCCTTTTATTTTTTTTTTGTTGGTTGTGAGGCTTGAACTCTGGGCCTTGGCACTGTCCCTCAGCTCCTCAGCTCAAGGCTAGTGCTCTACCACTTGAGCCACAGCTCAGGTTTTCTGGTGGTTAATTGGAGATAAGAGTCTCCCGGACTTTCCTGCCCGGGCTGGCTTTGAACTGAGATCCTTAGATCTCAGCCTCCTGATTACCTAGGATTACAGGCATGAGTCACCAGTGCCTGGCTTCTTACTTTTGTTTTTGATGCAGGTTCTGGGCCTTGAACTCAGGGCCTGGGCTCTGACTCTGAGCTTTTTTTTTTTAAACTCCAGGCTAGGGTTTTACCACGTAAACCATGGCTCCACTTTCAGCTTTTGGATATTTAATTAAAGATAAGTTTCTCTTAGACTTTCCTGCCAGGCTGGCTTTGAATAGATCTTCAGATCTCAGCCTCCAGAGTAGCTAGGATTAAAAGAGTCCTCCACCAGTACCGCGCCTCCCCCCTCCCTCCCTCCTTTTTTAAATAGAGATCTGGGAATACCTTGGTTTAGTTTGGTTGATTGCTGTTGAAGTAGAGTGATGATTGGTAAAGTGTGTGTAAAGGAAGCATTGTGGGAAGATGGCCGGGCAGGGTGTGACTTACCTGTGGCTGGGCTCCCAGCCATCAGTGCAGATGGGCATGTGTGTGGCCTCCCGGGAGACTGTGTATCGGATATACTTTCTGAAGCCACTATTCACTGGTGGGGAAAAAAAAATGGAAACAGCTAGGGGGCCTGAAATGGGAGAAGTACCATTGGTGAGTCTCCTGGATAGCCACAGAGTCATTTGGCCCAAGTGAAATGAATCATTTTGTCCCTGATTTGGAGGAAGAAAAAAAAAGCTTAAGACTGTTCATTAGAATCATGTGACATTGCCTTAAAAGACAGTATCATCAATGATTAGCAATCCCTGTTAGAATATGATGTTTCTTTAAGATGAAGTCAAGCCACAGGTAGCTTCATTTGTTTTTCTAGTGGTTGTCTGGGCCTGCCTCGCTGGTGAATGTCCTCAGCTGCCTAACTTAGAACCGGAAGGGAAGGGAAGGGACATTAGGTCAGTGGGTGTGGCCAGAAATTAGCGTGGAGAACAAACAGGCCCTTAGAGGAGCACCTGTATTGCGTTGTCATCTCTCTCCTGCTCACTCCTCTCTCTCCCCCCCCCTCACACACACACATTCACACACACACACACACACATTTTAGGAAGCTTAGTAGCCTATTAGAAAGCTTCTCCACCTGCGCCCAAGGCTCTGCCGAAAGTCGTTCTGTGGTGACTCATACGGAAGAAGACATTCTGATTCATGAACACCAGGCCCAGTTCCCAGTTCTTTCCTTATCTCTTGGAAAACTCACTGTGGGTCCTGGCTACCTTGGTCAACCCAAGAACACTGCCAGACAGTAGTTACTGGCATCATTTTCTTCATTTCTTTCTCTTTATTTGGTGCCAGTCCTGGGGCTTGAATGGAGGGCTAGATGCTGTCCCTTGGAGCTTTTTTTTTTTTTTTGCTAGTGCTCTACCATTTGAACCACAGCACCACTTCTGACTTTTTCGTAGTTTATTAGAGGTGTCTCTTCCTGACTTTCCTGACTGGCTGGCTTCAAACTGCCATCCTCAGATCTTAGCCTCCTGAGTAGCTTGGATTACAAGTGTGAGCCATCAGTGCCCAGATGATTGTGGCTTTTTTTTTTTTTTGCCAGTCATGGGCTTGAACTCTGGGCCTGGGAGCTCTTCAGCTCAAGGCGAGCACTCTACCCCTTGAGCCACAGTGCTGCTTCTGGCTTTTTCTGCTTATGTGGTGTTGAGGAATTGGACCCAGGGCTGGCCTCATGCATGCAAGGCAAGCACTCTACCACTGAGCCACCTTCCTAGCCAGCTTTTTTTTTTTTTTAATAGCACATAAAGGAACTTTTTGTGGGCATGAGCAGTGGAGATTTGACTGATAGAAAGTTTATGTCTGCAGTTCTGCTGAATGCTTTTGGCCTCAGAAATAAAGTCAAATTCATTTGGTTTCTGTGAGTTAAATGTGTAGAAATATTTGAATAAATATGAATTGGTGCTGGGTGCTGGAGGCTCATGTCTGTAATCCTAGCTATTCAGGAGGCTGAGATCTGGGCAGGAAACTCCATGAGACTCTTATCTCCAATAAACCACTAGAAAAATGGAAGTGGTGCTGTGGCTCAAGTGGTAGAGCGCTCACCTTGAGCTGAAGAGCTGAGGGATAGCGCCCAAGCCCAGGGTTCAAGCCCCACCACTGACAAATAAATAAAATATATATATACTGGCCACTGCTTCAGAAAATATCTAAGATTTTTTGTCCTTATTTGAGTATTACTGAGAATAAGTTACAGCTATTATGCACGCACACACACACACACACACACACAAGACTTGGAAAAATAGAAATCTGATGGAGTGCTGATTCTAGCTAAGCAAGTTCCTTGGAGGTGATTGCTGGCATGTATTTAGGGAGTGTAGAAATCCATTTCAAATATGTTTTCTGGGTAGGTAACTTAGTTCATTTCTCCTGATTTGCTTATCCCATTGTTAAGAAATCTCCTAGCCAAAAACAAATAGAATCCAACCAAACAAAATTTAAAAAGACTAAGCATTCAGAAAAATTGTTTTGTATCAGTTCTGGGACTTAAACTCAAAGCCTAGGCTCTGACCCTGAGCATTTATGCTCAAGGCTAGCACTCTACCACTGGAGCCACAGTTCCACTTACTAGCTTTTTTTGGTGGTTAATTGGAGAGTCTCACGGACTTGCCTGCCTGGTTGGCTTCAAATGGCAGTTCTCAGATCTCAGCCTCTTGAGTAGCTGGGATTACAGTTGGAATCCCAGCCATCAGCATCCACTTAACATACTGAAATATATTGGAAGCCTCACACAATTACAAGGTATTATGCATTTCATAGGGGAATGTATAAATATGCACAGCCATGATTTTTAAGCTGAGTCATGTACTAAATAAATATAATATACAATATGCTACATATTATGGAAAGGGCGCTGTGGCTCAAGTGGTAGAGCTCTAGCCATGAGCTGAAGAATTGACTGCACCCAGGCCCAGAGTTCAAGCCCCATGACTGACAAAAATAAAATAAATACTACATATTAGATATCAATAAAGTACATAATTAAAAGATATAATCTATAATGTACTATATATAATTATATATCACAGGTGACATAACTAATATTATATAATGTATAGTATTCACTATATATTATATATAAATTACATATATAATTATAATACTAGCAACAACTTGTATTTTTTACTTTGATGTGATGCAATGTTTCTCAGTGGTAGCTTAAAAGCATTTTTTTATTCATATGTACGTGTTGTATGGAGGGGTTACAGTTACATAAGTCAGGTAAAGAGTACAATTCTTTTTGGACAGTGTTTGCTCTCATTATTTGTGTGTATGTGTATGTGGGTATATGTGTGTATGTATGTATGTGTGTATACCTTGTGCATGAACTCTGGATCTTACATTCTCACTTAGCTTTTCCACTCAAGGCTGGCATTCTACCACTTGAGCCACAGCTCTACTTCCAGGTTTTTGGGTTTTGGGTGGTTAATTAGGGATGAGTCTCATGGACTTTCCTGCCCATATTGGCTTCAAACTGTACTCATAGCTCAGCCATCTAAGTAGCCAGGATTACAGGTGTAAATCATCAGAATCCAGCAATTTTAATCTAATTTTGTGGTGTTGAGGATCAGACTGGAGGCATTATGTAGGCTACACAAGTACTTTATTGTTCAGGTCATCTTCAGCCCCTAATATTTATGTATGTATGTATGTATGTGTTTGTCAGTTGTGGGGCTTGAACTCATCAGAGCCTGGACACTATCCTTGAACTCTTGCTAATTAAAATTTTTTTAACCTTGCTTGTGTTGGATATATTCAGAACAAAATGGGGGTTAAAGGTTAAATGCCAAAAGTATTAAAAATAAACATCTCAGCTTTGTAAGCACATTCTATAGTAATGGTGTGCAAAGTGTGTTTTGAATTTCAACGTCAGAATTTATTTTGGCAGAGAAAAGATTTTGGGGCATCCTAGCAAAGGTGGTCCCCACCTCACCAACCCCAGGTCTTGGGGCTTGAACTCTGGGCCTGGGTGCTATCCCTGAGTTCTTCAGATCAAGGCTGGCACTCTACCACTTGAGCCACAGCGCCACTTCCAGTTTTCTGTTGGTTTATTGGTGATAAGAGTCTCACGGATGTTCCTGCCTGGGTTGGCTTTGAATCATGATCCTCAGATCTCAGTCTGTTGAATAGCTAGGATTACTGGCATGAGCCACCATTGCCCATTTTTTTTGTTTTGTTTTGTGTGTGTATTTTTTTTAAATATATCTTTATGACAGCCATACTTAGGAGACATATTTGGTATGTGTTAATACACATTGGTAATACCTGGGACTTGAACTCAAGGCCCTGGTGCTGTCTTTGAGCTCTTTTGTGCAAGGCTAACACCCTACCATTTTGAGCCAGCTTCACTTCCAATTTTCTGGTTGTTAATTGGAGATAAGAGTCTCATGGACTTTCCTGCCCAGGCTGGCTTTGAACCATGATTCTCAGTTCTCAGCCTTCTGAGTAGCTTGGGTTACAGGCATGAGCCACCAGCACATAGCTCATCATGGAATTTTAATGACTGCTGACATCCCATCAAATCAGTAAAGTCCCACTGAATGTGGAAAGAGCCATTCAAGGCTACATCCTAAAAGATTCTATACATCTTAGCATCTTTGGGTTTACCAGATGATTCCAAACTTTGTGGCTTTTATATTTCTCATTTTTTCTTGTGATTCTGTGTATTGGCTGGCCAATCTCCCTGTAGACTATCTCATCTGACGTCTGTGGTCAGCTGGTGGCTTAGCTGGGGCCTCACCCACTGGTCTGGGAGTTGGCTGGCTTCCCACAGGGATCTCCTGTCACAACAGGCTGGGCGCAGCCTGTGTATGTAGTAATAACTAAACCACAGCCCGATTACCCAGCACAGCAAAACACCGTGAGCTTTCATAACAGGAATTTCTAAAACGTTGGTTTATGTTATATTTGCTGTTGTCTTCATTGGTTAAAGCAAGCAACATGGCTAAGTCCAAAGTCAATGTGAGAAATGAACGCTATGAAGATTCCATTTTTCTTCTTTCAGCTTTTGTTGTTGTTTTGAGAAGCGTGATATACATACATATATATATATATATATATATATACATACATACATATATATGTAACCAGATAGACCTGTATTTGCCATTTTGCATTAGACCTGTATTTGCCATTTTGTATTTTCTTTAACTTGCCTTTCTGCTTCTGTACCCATGCTTGCTAAACCTTGAAGAATGAAGCTGCTATTCTACCCGCCCTCAAGCCCCAGACACTCGGCAGGGAATACATGACAAAGTACACATTCCAGACCCTCCCCACCCAGGCCTGGGATCAGAGATAGTGGCCATCTGGCAACCTTAGAAGCCCCATCCAATTAGTTTAGAGCACAACAATCCGCTAGCCGACCAATTATTAGCCCCAGCCCTTTTCCCGCTTTGTATTGCGCCAATCATCCGCTAGAATTATCATTTAAATTTCCTGCGTGGTGTATTGATTCGTTGCCAATAAGACTGAGGCCTTACCCCTACCAAAGAATATATAAAAAGTGATGTAACCCTGTGCTGGGGGCCTCTCGTCTGCACTTGGACATCAGTGCACAGAGAGGTCCGTGCTGGAGCTCGTCAATAAACGACTCATTGCTGCT
>NW_012267227.1:6802235-6865821 GCF_000151885.1 Dipodomys ordii
TGCTGGGGGCCTCTCGTCTGCACTTGGACATCAGTGCACAGAGAGGTCCGTGCTGGAGCTCGTCAATAAACGACTCATTGCTGCTTGCATTGATCCTTGGTCCCTGGTGGTCTTTCTGGGCGCTCCAAGTATCTGGGCATTATAGTTTGTGTGCCAGTTGTGGGGCTTGAACTCAGGGCCTCACATTCTTGGTGAGCTTTCTCACTCAATGCTCTACCACTTGAGCTACCACCCCACTTCCAGGTTTTTTTTTTTTTGGTGGTTCATTGGAGATAAGAGTCTCTCAGATTTGTCTGCAAGTGCTGGCTTTGATTTGTGATCCTCAGATCTCCTACCTCCTGAGTAGCTGGGATTTTCTGAGTAGCTAGGATGATAGGCTTGAGCCACAGCACTGTGCTTAGCTTTCTTAATTGGATGAATACCTGGAGAGAGGAAAAATTCATCAGTAGTTCCTTAAGCCTGGTTGATCTTCCAAAGCTTTTGTTAGGACACAAAAGCCAACCATGTTCCTGGTTCATACTCAGTTGTATTCCCAAGTCCCGAGGATTACAGCCACACTTGTTTTGTGTTGATGGAAAGTCAGTGGGATTCCAAATTTGCTGAAGAAAGAAAGAAAAAAGTAAAAGCAAAACCTAACAACAAAAAGAAAAGAAATAAGCATTCACCCTCTGTTGGGGGGGGGGGCTTTTTGGAAATAAGGATTTAAAGTTCAGACTTAGAGCCACCTAGACTGGATTGGTTGTCTTATTTTTTTTTAGTGTTTTGTTGGTCATGGGGCCTGAACTCTGGGCCTGGGCGCTGTCCCTCAGCTCTTCAGCTCAAGGCTAGTACTCTACCACTTGAGCCTTAGCTCCACTTCTGGCTTTTTGGTGTTTAACAGTTTCACAGAATCTCCTGTCCAAGGCTGGCTTTGTACCTTGATCCTGAATAGCAAAAATTATACATGTGAGTCACAGTGCCCAGCTTAATTTTGCCTTTTTAGACAGCACCAAGCTATGTAGAAAAAGACATTTCCCTACAAAGTCAAAAATATATTTCTTGCCCCTTGATTGAAAGTCATGTCTTTGGGGCTGTAAGATGATTCTGAAAATAACCCTGTGTCAATTCCATAGCATGTGGGCCCAAAACCATCTGTGGGCGCCTGTAGAAGATGCAAATTGAATAGAATTAATTTAGCTTTGGGCTCAGGACTTTCAGAATTCATTAATCACTAAGGCAGAGGTAAATATCAGAGTTTGATCCACAAATATCTCCATTATCCATTGGCTTGTGTGTATGTGTGAGAGTGTGATACATTCATATGTACCAGCACTGGGACTTCAACTCAGGGCCTTGCATTCTTGCTTGGCTTTTTTGACTTGAGCCATACCTTCACGGTTAGGTACAATTAGTAGAAAGAATGCATGGCTTACTCTTGCTTGCTTGCTTTTTTTTTTTTGGGTCAGTCCTGGGCCTTGAACTCAGGGCCTGGGCACTGTCCCTGACCTTCTTTTGCTCAAGGTTAGCACCCTATCACTTGAGCCACAGTGCCACTTCTGGATTTTTCTGTTTATGTGGTACTAAGGAGTCCAACCCAGGACTTCATGCATGGTAGGCAAGCACTCTACCACTAAGCCACATTCCCAGCCCTATTATTGCTTTATTTCTCTCCATTTGTACCTTTGTCTTGAAGCGGAAAAGGACTGGATGCAGTCTGTACCTGCTCGGAAGGGAATCAATCAAGGCCACCATAACAAAGGACTCTCTTGTTCAGCCCAGTGCGTGTGGCAGGAATTGTTTCAAGACAAAGATGCCCTGTCCTCTTTGTTGGGCTAGGAATCAGAGGTTCCAGTGTCTTGTAGCAGTTGTAGTTGTC
Organism: Dipodomys ordii; assembly: GCF_000151885.1. NCBI lineage: Eukaryota > Metazoa > Chordata > Mammalia > Rodentia > Heteromyidae > Dipodomys > Dipodomys ordii. The sequence goes on from NW_012267227.1 coordinate 6,804,091, forward strand.
AGTTGGCAATGATGGATCTTTCTTTCTCTCCTTTCTTTCCTTTCTTCCTTCCTTTGTCCTTCTTTCTTTTCTTCTTTCTCTTTTCTGCTAGTCCTGGGGCTTGAACTTAATACCGAGGCACTGTCCCTAAGCTTTTTTGCTCAACCTCTACCATTTGAGCACACAGCTCCACTTCTGTCCTTTTGGTGGTTTACTGAAGGTCAGAGTCACATGGACTTTGCTGCCAAGGCTGGTTTCGAACCACAATCCTCAGATCTCAGCCTCTGGAGTAGTGTCTGAGGCACTGGGGCCCAGCCCTAAGGGTGTGCTTTCTAGCCTCAGCATAGAAGACGCTGGGAATTGCAAAATCCTACCAGTTGCCAACTTCTGCAGACCCCACCGTTAGCATGTGACTTAAATCTACCTTTTCCTGCGTTACTAGTGTGGAATCACCTGTGTGGATCGCTTCCTGCATCACTTCCTCTACTACTTGAGCCACAGCACCACTTCCCATTTTCTGGTGGTTTATTGGAGATAAGAGTCTCATGGACTTTCCTGCCTGGGTTGGCTTTTGAACCATGATCCTCAGATCTCAGCCTCCTGAGTAGTTAGGATTACAGGCGTGAGCCACCAGCACCTGGCTGCAATAATCTTATGAAGGAGAGCCACCTCCACTGCCACTGCCCTGCCTCCCCTTCCCCCTCCTCATCCTTGTCTTCCTCCTCTTCCTCCCTTCCCTCTCCCTCTTCCCTCTTGCTTTCTTTCTAGCTCTCTTGCTTTTGCTTTCTCTCATGTAGGTATTAGGGTCTGAACTCAGGGCTCCATGTTCTTCCTTAGCTTTTTTTTCTTGCTTGCTTAAAGCTGGCCCTCTACCACTTGAGCCACACCTCCATGTCTGCTTTTTGCTTGTTAGTTGGAGCGAAGAGTCTCCCAGACTTTTCTCTTTGACTGGCTGGCTTGGAGCCTCTATCTTCAAATCTTAGTCTCTGCAGTAGCTAAAATTACAGGCAGGAGCCTCTGTAGGATGAGTTTGAGTAGCTGGTGCTCAGCAGTGGAGAAATGCTGGCCAGTGAGATAATCTGGGGCCTACCTATCCATATTTAATTAAGTTAATTACTTATCCACTTATTTGTCTGTCTTCCTTGGTTAGTCAACTGTCATCCTGGTGGCTTGATTCAGTTTTTTCCCCACCCAGCACCACCTGTGGGGTGGCAGGGTGGCCCCAAACCTTTTCCTGTCTACCTGTTGCAATGACTGGTTCTCCAATGAGTTTTTCTTTTGGGGGGGGCGGGGGCTGGGTCATGGGGCCTGAACTCTGGGCCTGGGCGCTGTCCCTCAGCCCTTCAGCTCAAGGCTAGCGCTCTACCACTTGAGCCACAGTGCCACTTCAAGCTTTTTCTGCTTATGTGGTGCTGAGGACTCGAACCCAGGGCCTCATGCATGCAAGGCAAGCGCTCTACCACTGAGCCACCTTCCCAGCCCCGATTCTCCAATGAATGGCTGATGGATGACAGGCTGGGGATGAGGGGGTCATCTGATTAAACTGGAAATGTTTTTCCAAGATAAAAATAACCCCCTCATATAAAACCACACTGGGGCTTCCTTTCAGTTTTCTTTTAATAGAACCAGGATACCAGCCCGGGTGGCTGTGGGAGGAAGCCGTGTAGTCTGAGAAGGCTTTGAGTCTGACTTTTCCTCCTGTCTTTCCAGCCCTTCTAGTGAGAGCAAAGTGATTGCCCAAAGCCACCCAACCTGCCCCGTGTTGTCCCCTCCCTCTCCGTCCTTCCCCAGGGGATGGAGCTGCTCTTTGTGACTTGGCAGAAGTAGACATAAAATTCACCGAAGTCTATTGGACACTGGTTGATCATGCCTGTAATCCTGGCTACTCAGGAGGCTGAGATCTGAGGCTCATGGTTCAAAGCCAGGCCGGGCAGGAAAGTCAGTGAGATTCTCATCTCATTAACCACCAGAAAACCAGAAAGTGGTGCTGTGACTCAAGTGGTAGAGTGCTACCCCTTGAGCAAAATAAGCTTAGGGACGGCGCCCAGGCCCTAAGTTTAAGCCCTAGGACTAGCAAAAAACAAAGAGAAGAATTCACTGCCTTTGTTTTTCCTTCAGCAAAGTGTGTCCTAACCTTTGGGAGTGGAACCTGGGGCCCTGCACCTCCTCAGGGCCTTTGTCTCCCTGGAGTGAAGCTAATGGCTTAATTGTTCTGTTTGTTCCGCCCTGGAGAAATTTCCCATGGTCTTATTTCTATCTGGAGAACCTTTCCGGGCAGTCTCTACTTTTCATTTTGGGGTTGAATGGCTTAGTGTTTGCTCTTAAAAGTTTCTGGCCAGGTTTTAGAGCACTTAGTCTTAGGTGTGGTTTTGCTCTCCACAGGTATTTTCCTGAGACTGTGTAGAAGAAAGTGAGGGAATGATAGAGACCGAGAGAAGAGAATTAAGACAAATAACAAAACTTTTTACTGTGTTCCACTGCGCACAAATAGTCAGTGTATTCGAGGTTACTTCCTTACTTGGGATAAAGAATTTCAAATATAAAGCTATGCTGTGTGTTACATGTTTTCTTATTTGGGGAAATAGAGAGGGACCTGAATTCAGGGCCTGGATACCTGTCATTTGAGCTACAGCTGCTTCTTTTTTTTTTTTTTTTCCTGGTTAATTGGAGATAAGGGCCTGACTGACTTTTTCTGCTTTGGTTAGCTTTAAACCAGTGATCCTTAGGTCTCAGCCTCCTGCATAATAGCTAGGACTACAAATAGTATTACTTTTTTTTTTTTTTGCCAGTCCTGGGACTTGAACTCAGGGCCTGGTCTCTGTCCCTGAGCTTCTCTGTGCTCAAGGCTAGTGCTCTATCACCTGAGCCACAGCTCCACTTTGAGAATTTTCTGAGTAGTTTATTGGAGATAAGAGTCTTAGGGACTTTCCTGCCCAGGCTGGCTGTGAACTATGATCCTCCAATCTCAGCCTCCTGAGTAGGTGGGATTACAGGTGTGAGCCACTGGCTCCATTTCAATATAAATCCAAGGACTTCGTAATGTGTCAGGACAGCAGTACTTCTTTGTCTATTTTTGTGTCAGTACTGGACCTTGAACTCAGGGCTTTGCTCTTGTTTGTTCAAGGTTGGCTCTCTATCACTTTAAGCCACACTTCTATTTCTGGATTTTTCCTGGTGAAATGGCAATGAAACTCAGATCTGTCTACCAAGGCCAGCTTTGAACTTTGATTCTGAGATCCCATGAGTCACCAGTACTGTGTCTCCCTTTCTTGTTTGAATCACAGTATAACAAGCATTTCTTAAGGTATTGTCACTCTCCCCTCCCCCCCGCCCCCAATCCCCATGTAATGCACAGAAATTTAACATCTGTATAACCTTTGTAGTTAATACACCTTTTACCTATCATTCCTTTGTGTGTGTGTGTGTGTGTGTGTATGTGCGCGCGCGTGCCATTCCTGGGACTTGAACTCAGGACCTAGGCACTATCCCTGAGCTTTCGTGGTTGAGGCTAGTGCTCTGCCACCTGAGCTCCACTTCCTACTTTTTGGTGGTTAGTTGGAGTTAAGAACTTCACAGTTTCCTGCCCTGCAGGCTTCAAAACATGATCCTCAGATCTCAGCCTCCTGAGTATCTGGGATTACAAGAGTGAGCCACTGGGGCCAGGCTACTTGTCACTCATAAACTTATGTATGACCAAAAAAACAAAACAAAACAAAACACAACTAAGGCCACATACAGGTATAGCTCAGTGGTAGCGCGCATGCTTAGTCTGTGAGACTCTGGACTTAATTCCTCAATTCAAGAACCAAAAGAGCATCAGAATCTCAATGACAGCTGAGAGCAGGTTGAAGTAATCCTTCTGGACTGTGTACATTACAGCCCAGCAGCCTGAATGCCCTGTTCCTCTATTAGCTTGCATACAATAGGTATTCAATCCATTTTGGTTGAATAAATAAATGCGCTGAGTCTCCTGTGGAGGTTTAGGACCCCACTGCAGTATAGGCCCTAGTGGGGGCCATTTCTAGGAGCAGTTTTCCTGCCATTCATCGGAATCCTTAGAGGAGCAACACAAGGCTCATGGCCCACACACCTTGAATAATTTACATAGAAGAATGCGTCCATGGTAGTCTTTGCTGTGGTTTTTTTGGGTGATACAGAATGCCAGGGAATCTTGAATGGCCATCTGCTTGTGGGCAAGTCTCAGGGTCCAGCTAGACTTTGAGTTTCTGAGGTGAGGAATGAGTTACATGTTTTGGAATTTTCTAGAAATTAGCCTCATTTCCTGGTCTCCCAACACTGGGGTGGGGGCATTAAGTTTCCTCCAGGCATTCAAGTGACCCCCCCCTCCCAAGGCAGAGAGTGTATACTCCTTTTTTTTTTTTGTCGGTCATGGGGCTTGAACTCTGGGCCTGGGCGCTGTCCCTCAGCTCTTCAGCTCAAGGCTAGCACTCTACCACTTGAGCTACAGCGCCACTTCCGGTTTTCTAGTGGTTTATTGGAGATAGGAGTCCCACAGTCTTTCCTGCCCAGGCTGGCTTTGAACCGCGATCCTCAGATCTCAGCCTCCTGAGTAGCTAGGATTACAGGTGTGAGCCACCAGCGCCTGGCTAGAGAGTGTATACTCTTATCTCTCTCTCTTATTTATTCTCTCTCTCCCTCACTCCCTGCCCTTCCTCTTCCCTCCTTCTCTCTGTATCACCTGGTATTTCTGTCTCTGTTTCCCTCTTTTCTCCCCCTCCTCTTCCTTGTCTGGTCCCTCCCTCACCCCCCCTCAGTCTCCAGACAAGTGCTCTACCTCTGAGCTACACCCTCAACTTTGCTTCCTCGGTGTGCTATAAACATGATCCTTTACATTTGTGTCCACATTCTTTTCCTTCTCTCTTGCTTAGCTCTTCAAGCTGTCAGTTCTGGATTTCTACCAGTAAGATGACAGTGAATACAAACCAATGCACCTGTGAATGGGTTAGGCTAGCCTGGGCCAGTGGGATCTGTTCTGTCCCTGAGGGGTGGCAGGAGGCTGCCTCCTAACTGGACTCCCCCCCACCCCCATTGTTTCCTGGATCCGAATAGGCAAAATTATTGAACTCTCCAATTTCAGTTTTTGTGTTTTTATTTCTGTTAAAGTTAAGATGAGGTTGCTGTCTCTTTTCTAGAGGTTATATATAAAATGACCCTGCAAGAAATAAAATTGGACAGGGTGTTGTACAGCTGTAACCCCAGCTATGCGAGGGGAACACGGGAAGATTAAAGTCCAGGCTGGCTTGGATCGTCTAAACCCCATCTCTTGTTTGATCTGCCCAGCCTTCATCTTCCACATCTACTGCTTTAGGGAGATGTAAACACTTGAATTTTTGGAGAGCCATCATAGAGGGAGGAGATGAGAAGGAAATGAATGAGTAAAGTTTATGTTTTGTTTGTTTTGTTTTTCTCTTTTTGGAATTCTTTTTTCCATGCGGATACTGGAAATTGAACTCAGGGCCTCATTTTCTCATTCAGATTTCTTGCTCATAGTTGGTGCTCTACCATGTGAACCACATCCCCAGCCTGGCATTTTACTGGCTAATTGGAGATAGAATCTCATAAACTTTTTTTTTTTGCCAGTCCTGGGCTTGAGCTTAGGGCCCAGGCATTGTCTTTGGGCTTCTTTTTTGCTCAAGGCTACCACTTGAGCCACAGCACCACTTCGGGCCTTTTCTGTGTTATGTAGTACTGAGGAATCAAACCCAGGGCTTCATACATGCTAGGCAAGCAAGCACTCTACCCCTAAGCCACATTCTCAGCCCTCCTCTAGGCTATGAACAGAGATCCTCCAAGGTCTCAGTCTCAAGAGTAGTTAGAATTACAGGCATCAGTCACGGGAGCCTAGCTTTTCGGAAAATTCTTCCCCATCCTCAGTAATTTCAAGAAAGCTTTGAAATGACGTTCTCTAAATAGAGAGATTTCAGTTCACCTTTCCATGTCTGGTAGATAATTTGTCATGCATTACTAAGAGGGAAGAACATCCTTTTCTGTCTTCATATTAAGGTGTTGGGGGGGGGTACGCACATGACACTTGAGAAGGTATGGAAGAAAAGTGAATTACTAAATAATAATTATTAATAAAGTTTCAAATGGTTGTCCTCCCCCCACCCCCTCCCACCTACTATCATTTTACCATGCCCAAGTCTTAATAAATTCTCACAACTCCCACATTATATAACGAAATATATATTTGCTCCATATCTTGGAGGTCTATTAAAAATTTACGTCTTTGTGGCATCTGACATTTACTTTTGTGATGTGTGAGACACAAGTTTTTTCCAAATGGATCGCTTTTCTAAAAATAATAATTTATTAAAGAATATATTTCTTGGGCAAGGTGGAGTGGTGCATGCTTGTAATCCCAACTATGCAGGAAGCTTAGGTAGGAAGATTGTGGTCTGAGGCTGGTCAGGGCAAAAGTGTTAGACTGTCTGTGCAAAATAACTCAAGTATGAAGGGCTGAGCATGATCTGCCTAGCCAGCGTGAGACCCTGAATGCCACCTTGCTCCCAGTAAAGTAGACTATTATTTTTTTCTGTTCTGAAGTATCATCTTGATCATATGTTAAACTCCCACCTACACTTTGTTTCTAGTTGCTGCTGTTCCATAAATCCTCTCCTCTATTCTTGAATCCGTAGTATTGTAGCTATGTAATTACTCTAGTTTGAGAATACATCTTTGTATTTCTTTGGGCAAGACATCCCTAATTATGTTTCTTTCTAAATGAGTTCTTGGCCATTTCATTTTCCTTTTCTCTTCCAGTTAAAATGTAGTGTCAGAGTGACCAAGTTGCAAAGCAGAATGTCTTTAAAACTGTTGAGTTGGACTGGGAATGTGGCTCACTGGGAGAGAGCTTGCCTAGCCTGCATGAGGCCCTGGGTTTGATTCTTCGGCGCCACATAAACAGAAAAAGCTCCACTTCTGGCTCTTTTTGGCTGATCAGTTGGAGAGAAGAGTCTGACAGACTGTTCTCCTTAGCCTGGCTTTGAACAGTGATCCTCAGATCTCAGCCTTCTGAGTAGCTAGGATTACAGGTCTGAGCCACCCATGTCCAGCCAATCCTTTGTTGTTATTTCAACTTCTTATTGCTCCTCTTCTCCATGTCATTATGGCCAGGGGCCACTTCATTCTAATAGCTGCATCTGCAAATCCCAAAGAAGTTAGTTTGTTCACAAGGGCTTAGTTTAATTAATTTTCATGCACTCTTGGATGACATGTCTCCATTGAGAAGGAGAGAAAGAACAGCACTTCGTCTAACCACATTCACCCACCCGATCATGGAAGGCGAGAGGCAGCAATCTCGTGTGTGTAAGCAATTACTTAAGTGAGGATGTTTCTAAGCGTGGGTTCTATTTTGTCCTGTAAGAACTTTATGAGGAAGATATTTTAGATTTCTGGAGTGTGAATGTTCTTTTAAGTCTGGTCCTGTGGGTTAAGGCAGTTTTCTGCCAAAAGTTGAAATACTAGAGCCCAGTCCAAACCATGTGCTTTACATTAGGAAGAGTTTTGTCTGATGGATGTTCGTACTTACAAAACTCGTGGTCAAGTTCACCTTGGTTGAATAAAGTTTGTTTTGTCACAGCTGCCTGCTTTGTGTGTGTGTGTGTGTGTGTGTGTGTGTGTGTGTGTGTGTGTGTGTGCGCGCGCGCGCGCGCGTGCATTGAATGTTCTGGGGCTTGAACTCAGGGCCTGAGCCCTGTCCCCAAGCTTTTGTGTTCAAAGCTAGAACTCTAGCACTTGAGCCACAGCTCCACTTTTTGCTGGTTAATTGGAAATAAGAATCTCATAGACTTTCCTGCCCAGGCTGGCTTTGAATCGGGATCCTCAGATCTCAGCCTTCTGAGTAGCTAGAATGACAGGCCTGAGCCACTGGTGCCCAGCTGGATTCACTTTTAATTTTGACAAGGTCAGGGTGCTTTGTTAGTGCTATAGAAAACCCAAGAGTCCATTTCTGGCTTTTTTCTTTCTGCTTATGTGGTGCTGAGGAATCGAACCCAGGGCCTCAGGCATACAAGGCAAGCGCTCTATCACTGAGCCACCTTCCCAGTAAATGGGCTGAATTCTTGGACCTAGCCATCTTGTTACCTTCAGAAGGGATGTAGCAGTGATTCCAAGAGTTAACATTCTGCTTTATCGGGGATTTAAACAGCTGACCTGAGCTGAGTACTCAGGACCCCACCTGCCAATTGGAAATAATGGCTGCTTTGTCTACTTTTCTCCCAGGATGCTTTGAGGCCATGAGAAAGGTGCCACATTGCAAAATTGTAGGGTACTTCCTTGCTTTCAATTTTAATGTATACTTAGATGTCAGTTTTTAATTTAGCACCTAGATTTTAGGCTACCAGAGAGCTTTGGAGCTCATTGGACCAAATTAGCTCTACATCATCCTTACTTTAAAATTAGCCTTTTGATTCTTCTCCTGTCCTTTGAACACTACCAGCACCTACTCTGCAATAATGAAAGAGTTGTAAAGTAGTTAATTCAAACTATGAAATTATAGAACAGAAGAGTTAGAACTAGCTACATGGAAAGAAAAAAAGCCATGGGATTAAATTAATTCCCAGTTAAGTGAAAATGACCAACTGGCATATCTTTATCAGGGCTATTTATACTAGTTTTAGACATGCATTACTAAATTGTTAGCCATAGTACAATTCAGATTGTAATGGTGCAAGAGGCACTAATTATTTGGACCCATGTCTTTCCAGCACAATGAGTTATATGTCTACCTAATTTCACATTAAGAAACAATTTGGACTGGGTGCTGTGACTCATGCCTGGAATCCTAGCTACTCAGGAGGCTGAGATCTGAGGATCTTGACTCAAAAGTAGCCTGGGCAGAAGTGGAGGTGTGGCTCAAGTGGTAGAACACCAGCCTTGAGCCAAAAAGCTAAGGGAGTGCATTCGGGTTCTGAGATCAAGTCCCAGTACTGACACAAAGAAAAGGAAGAAAGAAAGGAAGGAAGAAAGGAAGGAAGAAAGAAAGAAAGAAAGAAAGAAAGAAAGAAAGAAAGAAAGAAAGAAAGAGAGAAAAGAAGAGAGAGAGAAAGGGAGAGAGAGAAAGACAAAGGAAGAAAACAGGAAACGAAAAGGAAAAAGAAAAAGAGGGAGAAAGGAAGAGAAAGAAAAAGAGGAGAGGAGGGAGGGAAGAAGGGAAGAAAGGAAGATAAAGAATTTGAGGCTGATGTTGACCATCTACAATCTGAAGAGGAGGTGTGTGGTTGTTTCCTTCACCTCTTCTAACCCTAGAATATTGGCAGGTGTCGGGTTCCCGAGGGTTTCTCTCTCTTCTGACACTTGGATGACATTAACTGCACACATCCTTAGCTGGGTGCTGCTGGGTCATACTTGTAATTCTAGCTTTCCAGGAGGCTGAGACCTGGAGGATAGATATTCAAAGCCAGCTCAAGCAGAAAAGTCCATGAGACACCATCTTGAATTACCCAGCAAAATGTTGGACTGGAAGTGTGACTCAGGTGGCAGAGCAGAGCCAAGCGAGCAAGTAAACTTAAGGCTCTGAGTTCAAACTTGGGTACCAGGCTCCCCCGCTCCCCCTCTCAAGCCAGTTTCTTCCTTCTAGTTAGTTTCCCTCAATCTGTGCATACATGCTGTCAGCAAACTTTTTCTGTAGAGGGCTTTGTGGACCATATAGCGTCCAGTTGCAACTACCCAACCTTCCATGATCACACAAAATTGACTGGAAACTACACCAGTGGCCCAGTGTGGTTATATATGTAAAACATTACAAGCTTTTACCAAAATAATCAGGGAGCCAATTTGGCTCCACTTCTATATTAATTTCATAAAGGAAGGACATGCAATTGTAATTTAAAATATTTTTGGAGAGGTTCAGACAAGATCTCACTATATAGTCCAGGCTGGGGCTTAAAAGTCTGCATCCTTCCATCTCAGCCTCCTGAATGCTGGAACTACACGCATTTGTCACCATCCTCTGCTCAAATATAGATTTAAAAAAAAAATCACATGCTTTAAGAATTCAGTTGGGGGGAAAAAGATCAGATCCTCACAACTTTCTTTCCTTTCTTGCCCTGTGTACCTATAGCTTGAATTAGACAAAGTTTGGGATCGTTTGCAGATTCTTGTGTTTCATGAGTAATTTCATCTATATATGTTTAGATTGCCATTTGTGACATGATGCCGTCAGATACACTTAATACGAAAAGACTCTCAGAGCTCGAGCTGATGGATTCAAGAGGGCAAGGAAATTTACCTTAAATGATCCTTGGAGTCCACATTGAGTACTCTGAGAAATGCAGGCAGCTGGATTTCTGGAATCTCTCATTTCAGTACTTGGGTTCTTAACCTTTAAAAGAAAGGGGGAAAAAAACCTCCTTGAAGCATTTCAAGCCATGCAAAATATCTATTACTGCTTAGGAATGTGTTGTGGTTTCTCATTGATCTTGGCCTCTGCCTGGCTAATGTATTCATTTATCTGGGCCGAGAATATGAAAATCCACATGCAGAAGTCTGAAGCTGGAACTGATTAATCCTTCTTCCCCTCCTTTCCCCCGCTTTCTTTTCTTTTCTAAGACCTATCAGCATTCATAAAGATTGGGATTTGAGGAAGAGATTTTAAGAGTCTGCTTCCTAAAGTGTTAGGGTAATCAGATTGACTTCCCATTGAAAAATGCCTGCTGTCCTCCCTCCCCCTCTCTCCCTCCCCCCCCTCCTCTGTGAACAATATTTGTTTAAGGTCATTGGTAAATTACTGGCCTTCATTTGTAATGTTTCATGTTTGAAATAACCAGTCCACCCTCTCTGTGGGGATGTGATCTCAGACTGTAATCTGGCAGAGGGTTCTGGAAAGCCAGAATAAGCTGGACTTTGCTCTTTTCCAGACTTTGCTCTTTTCCAGACCTTACGGAGAATCAAAAGGCTCTGTGGTTATGCAGGAAGTTGGCACGCTGGGTGTTTGACAACTGGTGGTGTCCACATCCGGTCACGTGATGCCTGTCATGAACTTGGAAGGAACATGACATTGTGGGAAAGTGTGGGTGGGATGCTGCCTCCCTCCCCCCACCCCAATTTCTACCATCGACTTCTAGAGGTTCTAGAATGTCCTCTCACTTTGCTCTTGCAGCTCTTTGGCACAGATGTCAAAATTCTTTTTTTCTTTCTTTTTTTCTTTTTTTGCATTTGGCGCAAGCCAAATGTTAATATTCTGTTTTGGAGTCCATTTCCCCCTCCAACAGTGTATATGTTGGGTTGATTATTTTGGTGTCTCATGAATTGGACTTTTTTATTATTAATAAGTTTTTTGTGAAAATACTGTGCAGAGGGGTTACAATTACATGAGCAAGGTAATGAGTACATTTCTTATTAAGCATTGTTGCCTCCTCCTTTGTTTCCCCTTCCCATCCCTGCCCTCCCATCACTCCCCCCCCCCCAAATTGGACTGCTTTATAAAGCTTTCAATATCTGTGGCCCTGGATGTGTACCATTTTTCTAGCCTTGGTGCATTATTAGGTGAGCCATTTACCTTGGTTGCTTTGTTCCTCCCTCCCTCCCTCCTTCCCTCCCTCCCTCCCTCCCTTCCTTCCTTCCTTCCTTCCTTCCTTCCTTCCTTCCTTCCTTCCTTCCTTCCTTCCTTCCTTCCTTCCTTCCTTCCTTCCTTCCTTCCTTCCTTCCTTCCTTCCTTCCTTCCTTCCTTCCTTCCTCCCTTCCTCCCTTCCTTTTGTGCCAGTCCTGGGGCTTGAACTCAGGGCCTAGGCACTCCCCGTGAGTTTTTTGTTTTTTCCTTTGTCCCAGGCAAGTGCTCTACCACTTGAGCCACAGCTCCACTTTCAGCTTCTTTGTGGGTGGTTGGTTGGGGGAGATGAGAGGCTCACAAACTTTCCTGCCTAAGATGACTTTGAACTGCAATCTTCAGATCTCAGCCTAGATCTCAGTAGCTAGGATTCCAAGCGTCTGTCAATTACCTCACTGATATCTACATGGGATGGTATGACCTCATCCGTCCTACTGTTGTGTGACGTAAGAGCAAGTCATTTGGCCTCAAGTCTTATATGCACTAGGATATCAGCTCTGCAGAGAATCTGTCACAGTGCCTAGAGCTCAGGAAGTAAGCTTGTTTCACCTCGAGTCTTAACCTTCTCATCAAGAAAGCAATCACTAGGACTGTAGTGATGCAACTGGTGGGGTACTTAGTTCAAATCCTGATCCCTTTCTGATTAGCTATGTGCACACTTGCTTTACTTCTCTAAGCTAGTTTCCTCAGCAGTTAAGCAAAGAGAGTAAGGCCTGGTCAAAGTGTTCAAATGGATAACAGTCTCTTGATCTTCATTTTCTTGGATCTAGGCTTACTGACTGGGCATGGTGGGTTATGTGTGTCATCAGGAGGTGGAGGTAGGAAAATCTAAGGCTGACTGGGAGAAAGCACAAGACCCTATGTAGAAAAAACACTAAAAGCAAAAGGACTGGGGGAGTGTGTGGCTCAAGTGATAATTTCCTTGCCTAGCAAATGTGAGGATCTGAATTCAGTTCTTACTACCAGCAAAAAACCAACCAACAAAGCCAACGTGCTATCTTCTCCCTGTCCAAATTCCTTGGATTTTCACATGCTTAACTCCAAAGAATTGAATATTGTCCACAGCCCATCACAGACTGCTCAGTACACCAAGTCCCCTCCACACAGGATACTTTTTTTCCCCTTCTGTCACAGTGGTCAGATGTTCCCTCAATATCAACAAAAACTATATGCGAGCCAGGCACCAGGGGCTCACACCTGTAATCCTTCTACTCAAAAGGGTAAGATCTAAGGATTGCAGTTCAAAGCCAGCCCAGGCAGGACAGTCTGTGAAACTCATTTTCTCCAATTAACCCTCAAAAAACCAGAAGTAGAAGTATGGCTGAAGTAGGAGAGCACTCACCTGGAGCACAAGAGCAGAAGAATAATGCCCAAAGCCTGAGTTCAAGCCCCAGGACGAGCACAAATAAAACCCCAAACAACAACAACAACAAAATCACTTCTATATTTCTGGGTTTGTGTTTTTTGCAGCACTAGGCATCACACATTTGTAGCATTAGGGCCTCACACATTGCCAAGGCGAGTACTCTGCCACTGAGCTATACCACCGGGCTAACACAGCCGCATTGTGATCAAGTTCAGAGCGGAACAGCCGGAACTGTGTCCTTGAATTTTCCATGATGTCGCCAACAGTGACACCACCAGGACCATCATGTCTGGCTATTTATGGAGGTGGTACAATGAACTTTCCCACCCCCCTCCACCAATACCTGTTGGGTTCAATGTCCAGGGCATCAATACTTCATTCAATTGAAGACAGGTCTTCCTGTGTTTACAAGTGTTGATGTCTTGAGTGTGAAAATGGCCTCTGTTCTCTCCCAGTGCACACTTAAAGCCAGCTCAGGCCTCGCCATTCCAGACTAGGGGATTCACAGTGGTGGTCCTCCTCTCTCCCCATTCATCTGTGCAAAGGCCTTGCTGCTGCTCAGGGCTGATGTTTCTGTCACTCTGTTGGGATGCCTCTGTCATCTTGCCCTGTGCCCACTGGGTGTAATGCATGACGGTTCTATCATAGCTTTGCAAGAGATAGTTCTGGAAATGGTAGCCCAACCCAGCTTTGTCTTCCCTCCTTTCCTTCCCTCACTCCCATGTCCAAGACATCAGCCTATCTTATTATTTCTCCGTATGTGCACATACATAGAAACAGTGTTGCATCACTCTTGAAAAAGTCATTGCTTTCTCTTAGTGATTCCTGCTAGAGTGGTGTACACTATTCTGAATGGGTCCTCCACTCCTGCTTTCTTGCAGTGTTTGGTTTTATTTATTTATTGTTGGTTGTGAGCCTTGCACTCAGGGTGCTCGGGCTCACGTGACTGAGCCTTTTTGCTCAATGCTAGTGCTCTACCACTTTGAGTCACAGCTCTACTTCTGGTTTCACTTCCAGTTTTTGGGTGATTAGAGATCAGCGTCTTACAGATTTTCCTGCCTGGGCTGACTCTGAACATCCATCCACAGATCTTAGGCTCCTGAGTAGCTAGGATTACAGGCTTGAGCTAGTAGTACCTAGCTCCTCTTGCTCCTGCTCCTCCTCCTCCTCCTCTTCCTATTCTTCTTCTTCTGGTGCTGCATCACTTTGAACAGTGATCCTCAGATCTCAGCCTCCTGAGTAGCTAGGATTATAGATGTGAGCCACCAGCACCTGGCCTCTTATTTTTTATTACATGTTTATTATTATTATTATTAGTCCTGGGACTTGACCTCAGGAACACTGTCCCTGAACTACTTTTGTGCAAGACTAGCACTCTATCACTTGAGCCACAGTGCCACTTCTGGCCTTTTCTGTTTATGTGGTACTGAGGAATCGAACCCAGGGGGCTTCATGCATGCTAGGCAAGCGCTCTACCACTAAGCCACATTCCCAGCCCATATATATATATATATATATATATATATATATATATATATTTGTGCTGGTCCTAAGGCTTGAACTCAGGGCTTTGGTGCTGTCTCTGAGCTTTTTTTGCTCAAGGCCAAGCTCTATAATCTGAGTGATAGCTCCACTTCCAGTTTTTAGGTGGTTAATCAGAGTTAAGAGTCTCAGACTTGGGGCTGGGAAGGTGGCTCAGTGGTAGAGTGCTTGCCTTGCATGCATGAGGCCCTGGGTTCGATTCCTCAGCACCACATAAGCAAAAAGAAAAAGCCGGAAGTGGCGCTGTGGCTCAAGTGGTAGAGTGCTAGCCTTGAGCTGAAGAGCTGAGGGACAGCGCCCAGGCCCAGAATTCAGGCCCCACGAGTGCCCCCCCCCCTAAAAAAAAAGTCTCAGATTTTCTGGCCTGGGCTGTCCTCAAACTGCAATCCTCAGATCTCAGCCTCCTGAGTAGCTAGGACTCTAGGCATGAGACACTGGTGCCCAACATCATCAACACCATCACCACCACCACCATCATCATTTTGAGACAGGATGTCAGTATGTATTTCAGGCTGCCCTCAAACTCTGTCTTCCTACCTCTGCCTCTTCATGCTAAGATTACAGGCTTGTTCCGCTTCAGTGCTATTTTTAAAGTAAATCAATGCAAATATTTACATAATGTGCACTCAGTGTCAGCATAGCGAGGAGTATTTAGAACTAAGTTTCCTGAAAATTTTACAAGATATATTTTTAAGGTCCCATGTATGAAAGCCAGGGGCCAGTTCTTGAAGCCTCTAATCTTAGCTACTTGGAAGACTGAGATGGGAAGGATCAAAGTTTCCAGATAGCCCTGGGCAAAAAAGTTCACAGGACTTCATCTCAAAGGCCATAGGAAAGCCTAAAGTTGGTGGATTGAGTTCCAGGTACATATCTGGGGGAAAAATAGTGAGACCCTATCTCCAAATAACCAGTGCCAAAAAAAAAAAATGTCTGCATGGTGTGGTTCAGTGGTAGCAGGCCCACCTAGCAAGCGCAAGACCCTGAGTTCAAACCCCAGTGCTAACAACAACAACAACAAAAATAGGAATAGGAGTTTTGGAGTGCAGCTTAATGTTAAGAGTACATGCTGCCTAGAGTCAGGTTCAATCCCCAGGAAAGAAGGGATAAAGGGGATCCCCCACAAAAGGGAGATGGGGTTATTTCTGTCTCCTTTCTAACTCAGACCCCACCTGTAAGCTCCACCTAGTTTCACATTCCTAAGGTGAAGGCAGCCAATTGCCTGAAGCCTGATGCTCATATTGCCCTTTGCTCTTTGTTCCCTGGCTGGCGGGTTCATATTGGTTAGGGAGGAGGGTGGGTGGGTCCTAGTTTCTCAGCCAGTAAGAGAGAGATTCTGACAATGGGAGGGACTTGGTGTGGGGGGGGGGAGGAGGAGAGATGACATCATCTTTAGTTAAAGCAGAGCTATAAAATACACAAGTGGGAATGTCTTCTTTGAACACAAAAGGAAGGTCTGTAGACAAAAATAGAATGATATAATCATGAAAATGTAAATCCATTGTGTGGGAGTCAGGCTCAGAATATTATTTAAACATCAACATTTAGCTTCTTGTGACACTGAAAAATAACTCATGATTTAGAATTGAAAGGTGACTTAGTTCTTACTTCATCTTCTCCCTCCCTAACGAATTCTACTGTGCAATTTTCCAAGGGAAGTGAGATTTGTATTTGTGGGTTTTTTCTTTCTTCTTTTACGCACCTGCTAAGAAATGTACCTAAGTAGAAGAGGAACTAAACCTTTGAGCTTGATTTGCATTTGGTGGAAAGGAAGACTGTGGACTGAGTGGTTTACATTTATCTCCATTATTTGGGAGGCTCTAGGTCTTGCCCACTGTGATTTCAGAAGATTCCAGCTGTTTCCACACTGTGACTCAGCAGGGAGGCACTCTTTTTGACAAATGAAAAATGAAGTCTTTTGTTTTTGTGCCAATACTGGGACTTGAACTCAGGGCCTGGGTGCTGCTGTCCTATAGCACTTTTGCTCAAGGCTAGGGCTCTACCATTGGAGCCATAGCTCTCCTTCCTTTTTTTGGGGGGGGGGCAGGAAGGTGCTTAATTGGTGGTGAATCTCACAGCCTTTTCCTGCCCAGCTGGCTTTTTTGAACCATGATCCTCAGATCTCAGCCTCCTGAGTAGCTAGGATTGTAGGCACCAGCCATCAGTGCCTTAATAATGACATTGAGAAAGAAAAACATTGAGAACTAAATTTAGCATTCCATCAGTTCTAAGGTACAATCTGATTTAAGATATGTGGGATGCAAAAAATCCAAAAAGACCAATGTGTTGTTGTTGTTTTTAAACAAATCAATAAAATCTGGGTCATGACATGATTAGATTTCACTTTCTCCCAGGCAGAGCTGCTTCTGTTTTGTTTGTTTGTTTGAAATAGCCAGGTAAGCAAGGTAATTTCCTCTCAGCCCTTCTCTGTCTCTCTTTCTGCTTTCTTTTCACTCCTGCTGGGTAAGCACTTTGAACTTCAAAAACACTTGACTTAAATGCTCATCTGGTCTGTATGGTTCATCACAAAAGGTTTGGCTTTTGTATCTAAAAAAAAAATATTGCGGGTTTCAATTTCTCCTTTAATTTCACTTTTTAGCCTGTAGAACTGGCTTTCAGAATGAATTGTCAAGACCATTTGTGGGTAGAGATTTAACCTCCTGGTGACAGTTTCTGGCATTAAAAGGTGACCTAAAAGACATTGAGTACTCTTTTCCTCTCAGAGTCAGTTCCCATTAGCTGAGCTGGCTGACACTAAAAACTGACTAGAGAAGGGGAGAGAAAAGCTGGAAGAATACATGAGTTAAAAGAGGTCTATTTCAGCTAGGCACTGGTAGCTCACGCCTATAATCCTAGCTATTCAGGAAGCTGAGATCTGAGGATCATGGCTCAAAGTCAGCCCAGGTAGGAAAGTTCATAAGACTCTTATCTCCAATGAACCACTAGAAAACCAGAAGTGGAGCTGTGGCTCAAGTGGTAGAACACAAGCCTTGAACAAAAGAACTCAAGGACAGAGGCCAGTCCCTGAGTTCAAGTCCCAGGAGGACTAGAACAAAAACAAAAAAGATGGGATCAACCCACATGAAGGACTTAGGAAAATTCCTCACTATATGTTTCTCCCTCCAGTCCCCCTCCCTCACTCTATCACAACAGCCCCAGTCCTGGGGCTTGAACTCAGGGCCTGGGTACTATTCCCAAGCTTCTTTTGTTCAAGGCTAGCACTCTACTACTTCCAGCCTTTTTTGTTTATGTGGTGCTGAGGAATCGAACCCAGGGCTTCATGCATGCTAGACAAGCATTCTACCACTGAGCCACATTCCCAGCCCTCTTTTCTCTTTTCTTTTCTTTTTTTGGTCTGCATGGGGCGGGGGGTATGTCAGTTGTGGGGCTTGAACTCAAGCCTTGGTTGCTATCCCTGGGCTCTTTTGCTCAATGCTAGCCCTTTTCCACATTGAGCCACAGCTCCACGTCTGGTTTTCTGGTGGTTAATTGGAGGTAAGAGTCTCTTGGACTTTCTTGCCTTGGGCTGGCTTTGCACCTTGATCCTTAGATCTCAGCCTCCTGAGTAGCTAGGATTACAGGCGTGAGCCACCTGCTTCAGCAGAATTCTTTTCTGGCATGCTTGTCTCTGTCTGTCTGTCTTTCTGTCTGTCATTGCTCATCTTTTGTAGTCTCCTGGCAAGCCAGTCAATTTTCTCTCCCAAACCTACAGTCCAGGACTGCCTCTTGTTTTCTATGAGATTTGGGGAGTAGGGATCCCATGCATACTCAGCAGGGAAACCAGTGTAGAACAATGAGCCAACCTCTGTGCTGCCCCTTGAATCACAGACTGAGGGCAGGAAGCCACCTGGAGTGGCCATTTGGTCTCTTTGAAACTCATTTCTACCCCAGGTTTACATTTGTGACTGTGAGTTTGCCTTGAGCATCTATCTAGCAGCTTGTCAGGACTCAACATCAGATGAACTTCTAAATTACAAGTTCTCAGCCTCTGTTACAGCTTTCTTAGGGGAGGGGAGAAAGGGAGAGGTGTGGGTGACCATACATGGCTGTCAGCTGTTGGAATGGTTTGTTGGTGGTGTCTGTCTATCTCATTGGACTATAAACAATCTGAAGCAGGTCAAGGACCTATGACTTGCGACTCATACATAGTAGGTATAATTGAATGAATTGGTGGGAGGATGGGTGGATGGTTGGTCAGATAGGTGGATAGCTAGGTAGATGGATGGGTAGATGGATGCATGAGTGGATGGGTAGGTAGGTGGAAGGAGAGGTAGATGGGTAGGTGGATGGATGGATGAGTGGATAGATGGGTAGATGGATATATATATATATATATATATATATATATATATATATTGGTAGATGTGTAGGTGGATAGGTGGGTAGGTAGATAGGTGTGGGGTGGATAGATGGGCAGATAGATGGATAAATGGGTGGATTTCACAGAGTAAGACTGGGATGTGTAATACTGCTTTTTTGTGTGTCCAAAATTACAAACATCATGTGCTTTCCTACCTAGGAGGGAAGACAGTCCTAGCAAGAATATACCTTTAGAAAAGTCTAGAATACTCCTTGGCTACTGAGATGATTCATTTGACTGGGCTGTTGATAAAACCATGAAGTTAATTCTTAACGTTTGGAAGTGCTCTCTCTCTCTCTCTCTTGTGTGTGTGTGTGTGTGTGTGTGTGTGTGTGCTGCTTTGCTCCAAAACCATGAAGTTCATTCTTAACGTTTGGAAGTGCTCTCTCTCTCTCTCTCTCTCTCTCTCTCTCTCTCTCTCTCTCTCTCTCTCTCGTGTGTGTGTGTGTGTGTGTGTGTGTGTGTGTGTGTGTGTGTATGCTGCTTTGCTCCAGATTAGCACTCTGCCACATCTGCTGTGATGGTGGTGATTGGAATAAAGACTCTTATGGACTTTTCAGCCCAGGATGGCTTTGGACTGCAATCCTCAGATCTCAGCCTCCTGAGTAGCTAGGATTACAGGTGTGAGCCACCAGTACCAAGCTGGAAGCCATATCTTAACACCTTTCACAAGGACTTGGGCTGATGAATCCCCTTACTGTAGTTTCCAACTTCAGCACCGGCCTTTTCCTCTGTATGCAATCCTCCTTACATAGCACCAGACTTTCATAGAAATAGTGAAATCGACATGCTAAGGGAGCTGGAAGAGTGATCAGAAGTCCTCTATGAATCCTCCCATGTACAATGAGCTATGCAGCATCGACTCCTACCTAAGGAGTTCAGATTCTGTAATTAAAGACCAGTTCATACTAACAAGAAATGTCAGAGACTGGGAAAGGATGAATGTTAACAATAAAAATTATGGGCTGGGAAAGTGGCTCAATGGTAGAGTACTTGCCTAGCATTCATAAAGCCCGGGGTTTGATTCCTCATTACCACATACACAGAAAAAGCCAGAAGTGGTGCTGTGGCTCAAGTGGTAGAGTGCTAGCCTTGAGCACGAGAGGCCCAGGGCCTGAGTTCAAGGCCCAGGACCAGTCCCCCCCCCCAAAAAAAAAACAAAAAACAAAAATGTGATCAGAATTCTTTCTGGTTTTTATTCCTTTGCTTTTCTTTCTCTTCTCCCTCTAATACTGGCAAGAAGAAAGAGTGCTGCTCACAATTTTTTTTTTTTTTTGGCAGACTTGGGGACAAGTTAATTAGCATTTTGGCCTCCCGTCTGAAGCTCAAGAGTCTATTCTCTTTGGAATGGGGTGATGGCCAGGCAGCTTTTGAAAGCAGAGAGAAAAAATGGCAGCCACTCTGCTGTCAAGGACTTTTATGAGGGTCAACTAGCTCTGGCAAGAATTCAGGCCAGAAAAACTTGGCTTTGGTAAAGAATGCCAGAGCCACCCCGTGTGACAGGTTAGATCAGCCACAAATCAGCATGCACGGAATTCTTGAGATAGTGAGAGCTTGTACTCTGGCCCAAGAATTTTTTTGTATGGATTTTCTTTCTTGGAAGTGGAGGTTTGAGGGTTTGACAGTTCTGTCCTGCCTGGCTTTCCTTCCTTCCTTCCTTTTTCTCTTTTTCTTTTTCTCTGGCCCTGGGGCTTGAAGTCAGGGCCTGGGGACTGTCCCTGAGCCTCTTTGTGCTCCAGGCTAGCACTCTACCACTTGAGCCACAGCACCACTTTTGGCTTTTTCTGACTAGTTTATTGTAGATAAAGAGTCTCACAGACTTTCCTGTCCAGGCTGGCTTTGAACTGCAGTCCTTAGATCTTAGCCTCCTTAGTGGCTAGGATTACAGGTGTGATCCACCAGTGCCCGGCTCCTAAATACTTGTCTACAAAATGTTCTAAAATAATCTATCGAAGTGATGGATGGTGATCAGCTTGTTTATCATGGAGAAAGTCTGAGTTAATATCCAAGTTCTACCTATACATTACTGTTCATATTTGTGCTGACACTACTACTACTACTACTATTTTGACTGTGTGTGTGTGTGTGTGTGTGTGTGTGATGGTATTGGGACTTGAACCCATGCATGCAAGGCAAGCACTTACCACTGAGCCACCTCCCAGCCCCCAAGGGTGAGGGGTTTAGAGGAGAGGTAAAGGTTGCTGTCTGGCTGATGAATTTCTGGTATTGGGAACAGCCCACCTGTGCCCCTCTGGCTAGCTGCTTCAGCCTCAGCCCCAGCAGCCCGTCAGACACCATCCATCCTGTCTCCTCTAGGGAGACTGAGCAAGAAGTCAGCACAGGTTTGCAGACAGGTTGGGCTGGCAGGAATTTTCCCTGCCTTCACTCTTGGCTCTGGTGGATGTGGGTGTAAGCCAGCCATTTTTGGTTTCCAATACACAGGAGCAATTTCGGGTACCTAATTTCGGGTGCTACAGAGAAGTCCCCAAGCCAAAAATAACCATCCTCGGTTCCTACTTTTAGGCTTTTTTAGGGTACTCTCTCCCTCCCACCCCTCACTATTTTTTTTTTCTTCCTGAAATTCATCTCCATTTCTTCTGGTTTTTTTCTCTTGAATGTACTGGCCAGACGCATAGTGCTGTTTTACTAAAGCCGGGGATGGGTGTGTGTGTGGGGGGGGGGGCTGCGGAGCAAACCCAAATGGAAATGCATCCAGCCTGGATAGTGCCGGCTGGAGAGGAGGCCCTCGTGCATACAGAAGCAGGATGCAGCGCTCATGTCTGGGGAGTGAAAGCAAATGATCACAAGGTGCTTACTGACAAGGGACTTGGCCATATCTACCCGCCTTTGATCATTTCTGGTGCCTAGCTAGCCACAGTCATTTCTTCTTAGTATGTGCAATTTCTTGTTCCCTAGGACAAGCTCTGCCCCCCAGGACATTTACAACCTGTGTGGCTGCCTTAAATAACTCTGTGTGTGTGTGCACCAGTCCTGGGATTTGAACTCAGAACCTGAGCTCTGTCTCTGAGCTTCCTTTTGCTCAAGTCTAGTGCTCTACCACCACTTGAGCTTCCGCTCTACTTCTGGCTATTCCTCGATCCTCAGATCTCAGCCTCTTGAGTAGCTAGGATTATAGTCACAAGCCACCGGTGCTTGCCACAAATACCTTTTGCAGATCTCCCTTAGACGTATATAATCATGACTTCCTGGTGGTCAGATGACACATACTTGTCTCTGCCTTCATGTGCCTCACCACTGAAGTGGTACCAAACCAGGCATGGTAGCACCTGCCTGGAATCCCAGCACTTGTGAGTCTGTGGCAAGCAGGATTGAGCGTTCATGGCCAGCTTGAACAACATGGTAAGACTCGTCAAACCAAAAGCAAAACCACAAAAATGAAGGGAAATGCATTCTACTTAAGGAATATTTAAGCATTTTTCTTCTGCGGGACTAGATATTACAAGTCTGTTTGTAGCAAGGGATCTCACCAAGCCGGGCCTTCTCAAAATCTTCAGCTGCTTCAGAATCGCCTGGAAGAGAGATTAAAGCACAGAATGCTGGCCTTTCTCTCCAGGCCCAGAGCCCCTCTTTCTGCAGGTTGATGGGGTTGGAGGGTGGTCCTAAGACTGCATTTGTAACAAGATTCCAAATGTTGGGGCTGGGAAGATGGCTCAGTGGTAGAGCGCTTGCCTTGCATGCCAGAGGCCCTGGGTTCGATTCCTCAGCACCACATAAGCAAAATGAAAAAAGCCGGAAGTGGCGCTGTGGCTCAAGTGGTAGAGCGCTAGCCTTGAGCTGAAGAGCTGAGGGACAGTGCCCAGGCCCAGAGTTCAGGCCCCACAACCGGACCCAAAAAAAAAAGAAAAAAAAAAAAAGATTCCAAATGTTACAGGAACTCTTAATCTCATGACATAGAACCATCCAGAAAGGTGCTCGGAGGCTGAGGGTATGTCTGTCTCTGGGGTGGAATGCTTGTCTCTCAGGAGACAACACCATAAAAAAAAAAAAAAAAACACATGAACTAAATAGCGATAAAATTGAGCGTGGTGGTACACGCCTGCCATACCTGCTCCTGGGGAGGTAGACAAAGGAGGACTCTATTTTGAGGCTAGCCTGGAGTTGGAGGGGAAAGGATGCCAAGCTCTTCCTAAACACACACCAAAGCAAAATATTAAAATAAATCAATGCGTTAAAAAGGGCTGGGGGGGGGGCGGTGGAGCTCAAATGGTAGAAGATTGCCTAGTAAGCATGAAGTTCTTGAGTTCAAACTCCAGTCCTGTCAGGAGATCATCAGACTAAAACTAACAATGGTGATGTGAGCTTAGGTCCCCGCACCCCACATAAACACCTGACCTTTTCTGCTTTTGTGACTTCGTCTTTGTAGCTCCAGGAAGTTCTCCCTCCAGAGCTAAGTCTTCTGCCTAGCCCAACATCCTTAAGTCCCCATGGCTTCCAACGGTGATACTCAGATCTCAGCCTCCTGAGGAGCTGGGATTGCAGGCTGGAGTTACAGGTGCCTGTCCCAGTTGTATTAAACTCATTAGACCTATTGACCAATGGCACATATACTTACAGGATACACGAGGGGTCTTGAGGACTAGGAAAGGGACTTGAGAAGGAGAGTAGGAAGTGCGTGGGATTATCAGAATGCATGCAGTGGGAACTTGAGAGGCAGATCCGCCTTGCTCCGGCTGGCTCTTTCCCACGGTGGCCATGCCATCTGGGGGTCCTGGCTGCCCAGCTGTCGCTCTCTGTCACTCATGGTCACTCACACAAGACCAGATGTCCAGGCAGCTGCTGGTAGATCTGGGCAAAGAAGCCAGGCTTTAATGTTGTTGGGCCATCTCCCAGCCTCTTTCTGGGGTGTTGTCCACTTAGGCTCAACGTCATTCTGAAGTTTAGAAAGCACTGGCTTACATTTTTCAGCCCTGCCCAGGCTGAAATGAGGCCAAGGGCCAGTGGCTTGGGTCTGATACACAAGAGGCTGAGGCCTAAAGATCACAGTTCAAAGTCAGCCCTGGCAGGAAAGTCTGTGAGACTCTTATCTCCAAGGAACCAGCAAAAAGCTAGAAGTGGAGCTGTGGCTCATGTAGTAGAACATCAACCTTAAAAGAAAAAAAGTAAGGGACAGCACCCATGCCCTGAGTTCAAGTCCTACCAACATACCACCCCCCATACTCACACATACAATCTGAAATGGATGATCTCATTAAGCCTCACTCCTGTACTGTGTCTTAGCACTCTCTTCATGTCCTTACTGACAATTATTTCCCAGAGTCTCGCTCTGCCTGCTTCCCTCCCATTTTCAAAGCTCTAGCCAGCAGTTCTACTTTGGAGACTCCCCAAATGATAGGTACCCCAAGGATGCCAAGATACAGGCAGCATTGTTCATAAATGAGAAACCAGAAAAGTAACTTACAGGGCTCTTCTCAGGTAAGTGGGTGGGTGTGGACGTATGGGTGTGTGCATGCACACTTAATAGTTTTGCACTCAGGTCCTGGGCACTGTCCCTGATTTTTTTCTCTCAAGGCTGGTGCTTTACCACTTTGAGCCTCAGCTCCACTTGTGGTTTTTCTGTCGGTTAATTAGAGATAAGAGTCTCAGCTTAGGCTGGCTTTGAACTTTGATCTTCAGATCTCAGCCTCCTGAGTAGTTGGGATTATTATAGGCGTGAGTCACCAGTGTCTGGCTACAAGAAGGTTGCTGGCTCAGTGAGTCTACACCTAGTTTTCTCCTACCCAGCACTGGATGTCCACAGTCCAAGACTGATGAAGAGCTCTGTGGGTTTCTGGGTACAGGCTGTCCCCATTTTCTGCTCAGCCCATGTAGGGTGTGGTCCTTGACGTTACAGACCCTAATGGAGCAAGCCGGAGGAAGCCAAGGCCCCACCCAACCCGCCCCAGATGATGATGGATCTCTCTCTCTCTCTCTCTCTCTCTCTCCCCTCTCCCCCCCCCACACCTAGATGCCTGGGTATCTGAGAAAGCTTGATTCTGAGCAGGCAGAGATTGTAGAACTGAAGGAATGGAAGTTATATTCACAAGCCAACTACTGGAGGAAGAGACAGGCCCAGGCAGGAAGACATCACTCAGAGCTTATCAAACCTGCCTAAGAGTAGGAAGACTGGATTTTATTTTCACAAAGGGGAGTTTCACTGAACTTCTAATGGAATGATCTTCCTAGATTCTGGGCTAGAAGTGAAGGGCACTTAGAGGTCATGGTTGGAGACTGGAAAAGGCAAACCTTCAGGTTCCTAGAAATGATCTGACGCTGCTAGCCTCTGGCTTTGGCTCTGAACTGGTCTGGTGGCTGGGTTGCATAGCTCACCCCTATCATCTCAGCTACTCTGATCTGAGGATCAGGGTTAAAACCAGTGCAGGTAGTCTGTGAGACTCTTAGATTCAATGAACTAGCAGAAAGCAGACAGTGAAGGTATGGCTCAAGTGATAGAGTACCAGCTATGAGTAGGAAAAGCTGAGCAAATACTTGAGTTCAAGTCCCAGGACTAGCATACGCATACACACACACACACACACACACACACACGTACACGTGCACGCGCACACGCACACACGCATACAGAAAAAAAATCACAAACTTCATAAAATTTCGGCTTTTAATTCTATTTATGGCAAAGAGAACAATAATCTTATTTTCCTAGGCTTTAATATGGGGTAAAGCCAATGAATAGCTCATTTTATAGCCTCAGTTATGTATGTATGAATTATTATTATCATTATTATTTATTTTGGTTGGTCGTGAGGCTTGAATTCTGGGCCTGGGTGATGTCCCTGGGCCTCTTTGTGCTCAAGGCTTGAGCCACTTGAGCCACAACCCTAGTTTTGGCTTTTCTTTTCTTTTTTTGAGTAGTTTATTGGAGATAAGAGTCTCCAGAACATTCCTGCCCAGGCTGGCTTCCAACCCTAATCCTCAGATGCTGAGTAACTAGGATAAAAGGCCTGAGTCCCGAGGCCTGGTTCAACTACAAGTCTTTTGAGCGTGATCATTCCTCCGCTTTGTGGAAAGCTGAAGGAAGGACCAGCCCTGCCTATTGCTTTGCTTGTGACCTTGACCAGATTCCTGACCTTTGTGGCCTGGCTGAAAGTGAACATGGACCTCGCTACAGTAAGACACGGTGTGGGACCACTGGGGTGATATCTGCAGAGTAGAGCTATGGCAGCTCTGCTAGGTTTTTCTTTTAGTGGGTCCCATGCCAGCAGCTGAGGGGAGCAAGCAGCTTTGGGGCTGGTGATTTATGCTGTTGTAGGAGTTGGAATATTTTCTATCCAAACAGTTGGCTTGAACAAGTTCCTCCTTTGGCCAGGTCACCTGGTTGATTGTTCCGATGATAAACCTCATGCATGCGTGCTCCAGTCCTAGGGCTTGAACTCAGAGCCTGAACACTGACCCTGAGCTTTTGTGCTCAAGACTGGTGCTCTACCACTTGAGCCACAGCTTCACTTCTGGCTTTTTTGGGGGGGGGGGGAAACTAATTATAGCTAAAAGTCTCCAGGACTTTCCTCTCCAGGCCATCTTTGAACTCAGATCTCCGCCTCCTGAGTAGCTGGGATTAGAGGCGTGAGCTGCTTATCCATGCCTGGCTGTGTTCCTCTCTCTTCATGTCCCTGTGAATTAGAGATTATGGCTTGAAATGACTGGTAGCCACTCAGCTAAGCGGCCTGACTTTCTCCACCATCTTGACATTTTCTGCTCTAACACATGCCTAGCCCGGACTCCTGCCTGGTTTGTGTTCTTTTGTCCAATTCTGGACCATAGCTACCTTTATGGAGATGGTCTGCTAAGTTTACTTGGAAAATAGGCTTGAGGTTTTCTTAAAAAAAATGTGTGGCAATTAATATGAGAATAATCAATGCAGTGTTAGAATCTCTTTCTCTCGGGGCTGGGAAGGTGGCTCAGTGGTAGAGTGCTTGCCTTGCATGCCAAAGGCCCTGGGTTCGATTCCTCAGCACCACATAAGCAAAAAGAAAAAACCGGAAGTGGTGCCGTGGCTCAAGTGGTAGAGTGCTAGCCTTGAGCTGAAGAGCTGAGGGACAGCGCCCAGGCCCAGAGTTCAGGCCCCATGACCAGACCCCCCCCCCCAAAAAAAGAATCTCTTTCTCTCATTCTCCATCTCTTTGTGCTGATCTTAGGGCTTGAACGTGGGCCTTTTTCTCTCAAACTTTGCTTTTTTCACCCAAGGCTGGTGCTCTACCACTTGAGCCACACCTCCACATCTGGCTTTTCACAGATTAAATTGTGGATTGGTCTGCCTGGGCTGGCTTTGAACCTTGATCTTCACACCTCAGCCTCCCTTACTAGCTAGGATAACAAGCTTGAGCTGCCATCTTGGCTTGGGTTATCTCTTTGTGTTGGATGTCAGAATCTCTCCATAGGTTTTCTCTCTTGGAGAGGGTGTGTGTGTGTGAAGGGAAGAGACACAGCAACCAGTCATTCCGCTAGGCAAAGAGGAAATAAATTCCTCTCTTCTCCAGGCGTCAGCCTTTTCTGCCTGGCTGGTCCAGGAGAAGTGTGGTATTTAGCAATCACATCTCTGGGCCCCCAGCAAGGAGGGAAGTGCTGTCATCTCTAAGAGGTCTCCATTCTGCACCTACAGGAAAAGTCCTGAGTGCTTTTACCTCTAGTAGGCTCCTGGCCTTGAGCCATTTCGCCTGGGGAGAGAAATGAGGCCATTAGGTAATAAGGCTGGTTTTCTGGGTAGCCGGAAGGCTGGTTTTCCCCGAACTGCTTGGAGGAGGGTGACTTGAGGCTGAGACCGACCTGCTCGCAGCACACTGGGGAACATTTCCTGGGAATGAAGACATTTTTTGAGGAAGGAGAAAGACTTCACTTCCTGTATTCTAAGTGGGGGAAATGCTAGCTTATTTCAAAGTGCTCAAATGTAACTAGACATTCTCGGTGATGGACCCCCACCCCTTTCCCCTTCTCCTCACAGAAGCTACTTTCTGCTGTTACCAACTATAGATGTTTATTTCGGGATTTGGGTGTTTTTATATGTGTGTATGTGTATGTATGGATTTAGCATCTGTGGGACAGATTCCCTCCCTCTCCCCCCCCCACCCCCCAAGCAAGTCATGGGGCTTGAACTCAGGGCCTGGGCACTGTCCCCAAGCTTCTTTTGGTCAAAGATAGAACTCTACCTCTTCAGCCACAGCACCACATTTGGCCTTTTCTGTTTATGTAGTACTGATGAATCAAACCCAGGGCTTCATGCATGCTAGGCTAGCACTCTACCACTAAGCTACTTTCCCAGCCCCACCCCAGATTCTGCATCTTCACTGCAGTCCCTGGGCTGATCTCTTTGACTCATGATATAAAAGAAAGAAATAAAAAGAAAAAGCCCTTTAAAAATAAATCCAGCCCTCCCGGGCAGGAAAGTCTGTGAGACTCTTATCCCCAATAAAACCAGAAGTGGCTCTGTGGCTCAAGCGGTAGAGTGTTTGCCTTGAGTTGAAGAGCACAAGGACAGTGGCCAAGCCCAGAGTTCAAGCCCCACCACCCACATAAATAAATATAAATCCGAAGCATGACAGGCACTACTGACATTTAAAAAGAAAGAAAAAAAAATATGCCAGCATGTGTGTCTCCTGCCTGTAATCCTAGCTAACCAAGGAGGCTGAGATCTGAGGATTGTGGTTCCAAGTCAGCCTGGGCAGAATAGACTGTGAGACTCTTATGTCCAATTAACCAGCAAAAAGCCAGAAGTGGAGCTGTGGCTGAACTGGTACAGCACCAGCCTTGAGCATAAGACTTCAGGGACAGTGCCTAGACCCTGAATTCCAGTTCTAGGACTGTGGTGTGGTGCGCACATGCATGCATGAGTGTGCATGCATGCGTACACACACACACACACACACACACACACACACACAGAATAAATTAAGCCCATCCCCCGGATTATATGATTATAGTTTTATCATTTGGGAATTCTTGTCCAGCCAGTCTCTGACCCCTTTATGAACACCAATCAAGAGTCTTCATAAACTGTGGAGCTGTGGCTTAAAATGGTAGAGCACTAGCCTTGAGCAAAAGAGCTCAGGGACAGTACCCAGGCCCGGAGTTCAAGTCCCACGACCAACCTCCCCACCCCTCAAAAAAAAAAAAGTCTTCACCATCATACATCCAACCACCAAAGAGGGGCAGTTTGAGAATGTCTTTTAAAAAGCCTGGAAACTTTAGAACTAGAAGATCAGAGCAGCAGTTCATTTCCACTTCCTTTTTCTGTCATGTGGCCACTTCCACATCTAAGTGTGGCAGCAGTGGGGACCGAACCACTTCCTCTAGTGGCTAATGTGGGGGTGGGGGGGGAGGGCAAGCTGGGCAATTGGGGCAGGCAGGGGCCATGCAGATGTTCAGAGCCTGAGCTAGGTGTTTGATGGGAATGGGGGTAGCTTCCAATGTGTGCCACAGACATCTCATCCACCCACAGCCTCTGTCCAGGGACCAACCGGTCTTGCTGGATGTACTGGTTGGGCAGAAATACTCTATATTTACATCTAGAAGAAATTCAAGAGGTCCCAAGGCCAGAACATTTAACCCTTCTATTTAACATTTTACTTGATGATTTATTACAAAGTAGCTAGCTCACTGGCATGTGGGAAAACTCTAGATTGAAACTCCTTTTAGGTTCTCTGGGTAACAAAGTATATCTTATAAAGATCTTGCATTACATTAATGATATCGGGATTCCAATTAGGATATTTAAAACCCCCTGGCTGGTGAGAAGGCGTGAGTATCAGATTCTTCACACCAAATTTCTGCTGGGCATTAAGAGGTGGCTCATAACAACTTTCAAATAGGAAAAAAGAAAACAAAAATGGCATTAGAGGAAATCTAATCAGCACAATTGGAATGGGAGCAGTGGTTCTTGTGTCTGTCTGGTGGTCAAAGCTTGGGCTGGTGTGTGTTTAGAATGAAATGAGAAAGAATTGTTTAAATGGGGTCATTGGGTTGGGATTCCGTGAGAAGATCAATGACTTGTGTGAACTCAGGTTGTCTTAGTTTACCTGGCAGCTGGGGTTAACATTTCACAGTTGGGTGTAAATTTCACTTGTACTTAAGAGTCTTATGTCAACCAAATCCATTTATCCATTGGAACTCTAAGGGCCGATTTAAGTAATTCATTTGTGAATCTTTGTATCTTTTTTCTTTCTTTTTGCCTTTATTATACTTCCTTCCTTCCTTCCTTCCTTCCTTCCTTCCTTTGTAGGTAGTGGGGCTTGAACCCAGAGCCTGTCCTTCAGCTTTTCTGCTTGCGGCTAGCACTCTATCACGTTGAG
This sequence comes from Dipodomys ordii, assembly GCF_000151885.1. Classification (NCBI taxonomy): domain Eukaryota; kingdom Metazoa; phylum Chordata; class Mammalia; order Rodentia; family Heteromyidae; genus Dipodomys; species Dipodomys ordii. The sequence continues at coordinate 6,834,201 of NW_012267227.1, forward strand.
TCACAACTCCACTTTCAGTTTTCTGGTGGTTACCTGGAGTAGCCATCTCCCATTTTCTGTTTGCTAAAACATAAATTATTGTAGGCAGGTGCTGGTGGTTGATACCTGTAATCCTAGTATCTCAGAAGGCTGAGAGATCTAAGGATTGTGGTTTGAGCTAGTGCTCTACCACATGAGCCACAGCCCCATTTTCAGTGTTTTGCTGATGTATGGGAAGACAAGAGGCTCATCAACTTTGCTGCCTGGGCTGGTTTTGAATCACAATCCCAGATCTCAGCCTTTGAGTCTCTAGAATTACCGGTGTGAGCCACTGGTCCCTGGCTTAAAATCACATTTTCTTGATCCATTCACTGGTGGTAAGGATCTGGGCTGTTTGCATCCCTTGGCTATGGTGAATAGTACAGCAATGCACATGGGTGTTCCAGTGTCTTTACAGTATCTTGACTTGTGATCTTTGGATAAGTGCCCAAGAGTGGTATGGCTGTACTGCAGAGAAGTTCTATGTTTTAGTTTTGGATGAACCTCCAAACTGCTTTCCATCAACAGTTCAATACAGTTCCTTTTCCCCCACATCCCTGCCATCATTTGCTGGTGTTTGTATTCTTGATGATGGCCATTCTTTACTGGGGTGAGATGGAATCTCAGTATTGTTTTGATTAGCGTTTCCTTTATATCCACAGATGTTGAGCATTTGTTCATGTATTTATTGGGTTGGCAACCTCTTTGAGTCAACTGATGAGACTTAATCCTTTTCGTTCATCTGTGTCTTAGTTTTGCTCTCCTTGTCCCCATCAGACTGGAAGCAAATCAGGTCTCAGTCAGCACCATGGCTGGGGGAGAAAGAAGGAATGGGAAGGGGGAAGGGGTGAGACTCTCAGCATGCTAATGAAGGCTATAAGAGATAAATGTTCTACATAATAGCTTGGTCTTGCTTGCTTACTCCTTTCCACCATGCTGTCTGGCTATTAAGAAACACTTTGACTCATGCTGCTGCTGTTGCTGCTGCTGCTGCTGCTGCTGCTTGTTCTTCTTGTTCTTGTCCTCCTCCTCCTCCTTCTTCACCAGCCCTATGGCTTGAATTCAGGGTCTGAATGCTGTCCCTTAGCTTCTGTACTCAAGATTGGTGCTCTACCACTTGAGCCGCAGCTCCATTTCTGGCTTTTTGGTGTTCACTGAAGATTTTTTTTCAAACAACTCACAGACTTTCCTGCCCAGAACTGGCTTTGGTTTGTGAGCCTCAGATCTCAGCCTCCTGAGTAGCTAGGATGACAGGCCACCAGCCTCTGGCTCCCTTGCAGCTTCTTGAGCACCTGTTTCATGACCTGTGGAGCCCGGTAATAGTGTCACATCAGAAGAATAGCAATCCAGAAGTCTCAGCCTCTCTGGGGCCCAGCAGGCTGTGAGAAAGGAAATAAGCTAGTGTGGCCTCAAGAGGCTCATATGGATATTTTATGCCCCTGTCTACAAAAGTCAGACTGTGATTGGTGAAGCTTAGAATGCTAAATCAGTGAATTTTTTTTTTTTTTGGGTCCGGTTGTGGGGCCTGAATTCTGGGCCTGGGCGCTGTCCCTCAGCTCTTCAGCTCAAGGCTAGCGCTCTACCACTTGAGCCACAGCACCACTTCCGGCTTTTTTCATTTTGCTTATGTGGTGCTGAGGAATCGAACCCAGGGCCTCATGCATGCAAGGCAAGCACTCTACCTCTGAGCCACCTTCCCAGCCCTAAATCAGTGAATTTAAACTTTTAACTTGATCAAAGTTAAAGTTTGAGAACCAGGGTATTTATATAGTCTCAAAGTATCACCACACACACCAAAAAAACTCAGCAGTTGCAATGGGGACTGGCGGGGTAGGGGGGGGGGAGTGGTGGTGGATTGAAATTGTGCAGTGGAGAAATGGGCCCAGACTTAGCCAAATGATGAGAATGGATATCACTAGCTCACACCTGTAATCCTAGCTGTTCTAAATTCTAAGAACTCAAGGATCCACTGGTGAAGCCAATCCTGGCAGAAAAAATCTGCAAGATTCCATCATTCACACAAACAGCAAAAATCAGGGCTAGAGGCATGGTTCAAATGGTAGAGTGCCATCCGAGGAAGCAAGTTGAGCGAGCACAAGACCCCAATATTATCAAAAGGGGGGAAAAAAAGGAGGGAAGAGGGGTACATAACAGGATTTTTTGGGCATGGGATCTCAAAGCTGTAATCCTAGCTACTTGAAAGGATTGAGAATTGAGGCCAGCTCTAGAATTCAAAACCTTGGTTATAAGAGATGTGTGTGTGTGTGTGTGTGTGTGTGTGTGTGTGTGTGTGTGTGTGATTATATATATATATATATATATATATATATATATATATATATATATATGGGAGATATAGATATAGCTATATCCCTAACCAATTTCCCATATCCCTGGATGTAGCAATCTGAGAGGAACCCAAAATTGCTTGTCTAGAATTCTCACCCCCAATGCAAAACTGAATCTAATTGCATTGAAATAATCAGAGAAACCCAAGTAGAGGGGAAAGACTAAATAATAACTGGCCTGAGCCTTTCAAATGTCAACATTACAAAAGCTAAAGCTGAGCAATGATTACCGATGAAAGGAGCTGAAGGCAACCTGACCGCTTAATGCAACGCTAATGTGATGCTATGTGGGAAAAAATAATTGTCGTAAAGAACATTCTCAGGATAATTGACGAGATTGACTTGCATCAATGTTAAGTTTCCTGGCACTCTTCACTCCATGATGGTTAATGAGAAAATTTCCCTTTGTGGAAAGTATACACTGAATTATTAAGGTGTTAAAAAGAAGCAGCAGCAGCAGCAGCATAAACTAGGTGCTGGTAGCTCACACCTGTAATCCTGGCTACTCAGGAGGCTGAGATCTAAGGATCTCAGTTCAAAGCCGTCCAGGCAAGAAAGTCCATGTGACCCTTATCTCCAATTAACCACTAGACAACCGGTAGTGCTATGGTGGTAGAGCACTAGCCTTGAGCCAAAAAGCTCAGGGACAGCACCCAGGCCCTGAGTTCAAGCTCCATGACTGACCCAAACTATAAAAATAAAAAAGCATGATGTAGCCAATCAATTTTCAGTTGTTGGGGTGTTGCGGGGGGGGGGGACAAAATTCCAAATACATCTGCCTTAAATAGACAGAAAAAAACATGGCAGAGGACAGGAAGCCAGTGTCACAAAATACTGCAGCCTGGTCAAGAGACTAAGAATTCCTAGAGTATTTATGTAGCTTTTCTGTAGTTTTGAAACTATTTCAAAAATAGAGGGCTGAATGCCTCACACATTCACTAACTTGTAGGCAAACCCAAACAACAGCAAAGAAACAAAGAAAAAGAAAAAGGCAGGGTTTCCTTGAGGATGAAACAGCAAATAAACTGAAAGGGCTGGAAAAAGATGTCTCTGTTCTCTTTTTGTCCCCCATTCTTCCTCCTGAGTCAAATCCATGCGGCCTGATTCCTGCAGAGACTGCCAAACATCCCAGGATTTTTAAAAAAAATTTTTTTAATTTTTTGATAGGTTGTGGGGTTTGAACTCAGGGCCTGGGCACTGTCCCTGAGCTCTTTTGCTCAAGGCTAGTGCTCTACCTCTTCGAACCACAGCACCACTTGCAGTTTTCTGGTGGTTGATTGGACATAAACAGACTTTCCTGCCTGGGCTGGCTTGGAACCGCGATCCTCAGATCTCAATCTCCTGGGTAGCTAGGTTGACAGGCTCTCAGCCTCCTGGGTAGCTAGGTTGACAGGCGTGAGCCACCAGCACCGGACTAACCAGCCCATTTTGACTGTCTTAAAGCTATAGGCCCAAGGAACTTGGATACAAAGGATCTAGTCCCTGTGTAGGCCTTAATGCCTTGTCATTCACCAGAGTCCCTGCTCTTCCTCGTAGAGCCAAGAATTCCCTCAGCCATGGTAATGGTGGCCACAAATTGAGGTCAGTAGGAAAACAGATCTGTTTGTGGGTTGTAACGTTGCACACACAACGTGCTGAGTGAACAGAAAAGAATGTACTCCAGTGAAGAGATGGTTTGTGAACCCGGGGTTGGGTTCTGAAAATCCTTGTGATGCCCAGTGGTAGAAAACAGGAAACATCAGTTAAAATGGGAAACGGCTGTGGGCTGAATTACTGTAATTCCTCATCTTGCTGAGAGGTTGGCACAGATTCTACCATCCATGGGGTGACGTCTCTGCCTTTTTTTGTGCCTTGATAATTTTGCCCTTTGTTTGGGGGGAGGGGAGAGGTTCGTTATGAAGCACAGAGGCTTTTAGAGTTGGAATTGCAAACAGTAAATATGCTTTTTTTTTCAAATTGTGTTCTTCAAGGGCTGGTGGTGGTTGGTGGTTAAAGGCATTCTAGCTTCACAGCTCTTTCAGATTCTTTCTTGTTAAATCCTCTTGTTTCTATCTTTTCTTCTTCTTTTTTTTAATGTGGGTTGTGGGGCTTGAACTCTGGGCCTGGGCACTGTCCCTGAGCTCTTCAGCTCAAGGCAAGTGCTCTACCACTTGAGCCACAGTACCACTTCCAGTTTTCTGAGTGGTTTATTGGAGATAAGAGTCTCACAGACTTTCCTGCCCAGGCTGGCTTTGAACCGTGCTCTTCAGATCTCAGCCTCTTGAGTAGCTAGGATTACAGGCCTGAGCCACTGGCGTCCAGTCCCTCTTGCTTCTAAGTAGGCAAGATGGAGCCCACAGCTGGGTGTCAACTCACACCTAGCTATTCAGGAGGCTGAGATCTGTAGATTGCTGTTCAAAGCCAGCCCAGGCAGGAAAGTCCCCATGAGACTAATTTTTTTTTTGCCAGTCCTGGGACTTGAACTCAGGTCCTGAGCACTATCCCTGAGCTGCTTTTTGCTCAAGGCTAGCACTCTACCACTTGAGCCATAGCACCACTTCCAGCTTTTTCTGTTTATGTGGTACTAAGGAATTGAACCCAAGACTTCATGGATGGTAGGCGAGCACTCTACCACTGAGACACCTTCCATGAGACTCTTTTCTCTAATTACCCACCAGGAAACCAGAAGTGACACGGTGGCTCCAAGAGGTAGAGCAGTAGCCTTGAGCAGAAGAGCTCAGGGCCAGTGCCCAGGCCCTGAGTTCAAGCCCCACAACTGGAGGAAAAAAATGCACAGTCTCACCCTGTAAAAAGTGACATAGCATTTACACAGAAGATAGGTAAACACAGGTATTTTTCTTCTCTCCCTCCCTCCCTCCCTCCCTCCCTCCCTTCCTTCCTTCCTTCCTTCCTTGCCTCTCCCTCCCTCCCTCCCTTCCACCCTTTCTTCCTTCCTCCCTCTCTCTCTCCCTCCCTTCCCCCTCCCCCCCCCCCCCCCCCCCCCCCCTTTTTCCTCCTCCCTCCCCCCCTCCCCCATGCCATAGCAACACTTCTGGTTTTCCAGTGGTTAACTGGAGATAAGAGTCTCATGTACTTTCTTACCCGGATTGGCTTCAAACTGTGATCCCCAGATCTCAGATTCCTGAGTAGCTAGAATTACAGACATGAGCTCACAGATACTTTTCTCCAAAAAGGAAGCGCTACCCTGCCCCCAAAGGATGAGAACTTTGTTCCCTGCTGCCACCCCACCCTCCACCCCCACCTCCAGCCTCACCTCTCATTTGTATTTCTTTGAAGTAGAAGGGGGAGTTTTTCTGGCCTGGATTGTTTCCAATTGTTTCCTCCCTTTCCAACTCATGGGATAATGAACAGTACTGGCAAGCTCGTGGCAGTGGTACAATCTTGCAAGGTGGTATATAGCACTAAATAGCTGGGGAATCTGGCTACAGTGGCTTGGGCTCTTCCCTTTGGAAGGGAGGGAGTTATTCTGGGTGACCTGGGTTGCACTCTCTGATGGCGATTCCATCTTGGCCGCCTGTTTCCTGTCCCCAATGCCAAGTATTCAGCCATGCCTTCCTGGCTTTCCTGTGCAGGCTGGACTTTTCTGAGTGAACTTGGTCTACGATTTCTATTTCTTCCACACACGTCTCCTCTTCTAGCCCAGCTCGTGTCCTCAGGTTGCTCTCTTACGAAGAAGAGTTCACTGCAAACCCAAGCCATACTTTATTTATGGGCTTCTCATCTGAGCCTTTGCTTCTCTCAGGAATGACCCCTTCCTTTCTCTCCTCCCTCCTTTCTTCCAATTCATTGCTTCAATTTATTTAATCCTAAACTCAACTCTGATCTCATTGAAGCCTCTTAGGATGATTCAACCCATAATGATTTCTTTCAGCCATTATTTCACTGAATGGGCATTTGTAAAACTATTTGTGTGCAGGGGTTTTGTTTTTTGTTTTTAATTACAAGAGAAGTTGGGAGGAGGGTGATCCAAACCTATAATCCCAGCATTTTAGGAGGTTGTCGCTGGAGGATTATAAGTTTGAGGCCTTCTTCATAAGGTAGATAAGAGAGAGAGAGAGGAAATAGAAAAGAAAAGCTGGGTGTCAATGGTACATGCCTTGTAATCCTAGCTACTCAGGAAGCTGAGATCTGAAGATCATGGTTCAAAACCAGCCCAGGCAGGAAAGTCTATGAGACTCTTATCTCCAGTGAATCACCAGAAAGCTGGAAGTGGTGTTGTGACTCAAAGTAGTAGAGCCCTGGCTTTGAGCAAAAGAGCTAGGCCCCAAGTTCAAGCCCATAACTGAATCCCTCTGGGGGGCCCCCCCCCGCTGTTACCCCCCCCCCCCAGCCTGATCATTTTGCATTCTTGTGTGCAGCCCAAGTAATGTCAGAGTTGGGTTGAGATTTTCATCGCTCTGGTCAGGAAATTCATAGCCAAGGTTACTACAGCAACCCGAACTCTGCTCTGCATAGCTTGGTCCTTGACAATGGAACCTTTCAGAGTTGGGGCCCAGTCCCAGAGCAGGGTGGTGATTCAGTCTCTTGCAAACACAATGGGTGAAACAGAATAGAAAGTAACTACACATTGTTTCCTGCTTCCCCCTTGCTGTCTGTGGCGGAGTCCTGGTGGTTGTACAGTCTTGTGCCCAGCTGCAATTATGTTCCTCCACTGGAGACTTTTAAATTTGCAGCTTTCCAGTTGCGACTCTAGTTGAAGTGCGGCTCACACAACTTCAGCTGCAGGCATTCTCTCATGGTGCACACACTCTAGGCCACAAGTTGCCACAGAAGGAGCTCAATGAGGAAAAGGGAAGAGAGACCGGAGCAGGATTGATCTAAAGCACTTCTGCACAGCTAGTGACTTTGTCTTGCACTCCTGTCAAACAGCCATGCCCTGTCTTTAAAGGGCAGAAATTGTAAGTGACCAAGAAATAAAAAATAAAATAGATATGACAGGGAAATGAAATAAAATCATACTTTCACCTATTGTAGTAGTAATAGTAGTAGTAGTAGTTGTGTTATTATTATTATTTGCCAGGCCTGGGGCTTGAACTCAGGGCCTGGGCACTGTCCCTGAGCTTCTTTTGCTCAAGGCTAGCACTCTACCACTTGAGCCACAGCACCCCTTCTGGCTTTTCTGTTTATGTGGTGCTGAGGAATCAAACCTAGGGCTTCGTGCATGCTAGGCAAGCGCTCTACCACTGAGCCCCATTCCCAGCCCTACCCATCATTTTTAAAGCAAACCTACCTACCACACAAAATTTACCCACCTGTAGGAAATGTCTATTTCACATACTTTTCTTTCCCTCCTTCCCTCTCTTCCTCCATCTTTCTCTCCCTCCCTTCTTCCTTGCTTCCTCCTTCCTTCTCTCCCTCCCTCTTTTCTTCTCTGCTTCCTCCCTCTCCCTCTCCTTTCTTTTCCTTTGTTCCTTCCTCTCTCCTTTCCTTTCTCCCTCCCTCCCTTCCTTTTTCCTCCTCCCTCCATTCCTTCCTTTCTCTCTTGTTTCTTTTTGTTTGCTGTTGCTTTCCCCTCTTTTGCTATACAGCTGACCTTCCTGCCTCAGACTTCTGAGTGTTGGGATTACTGGTGTACATCATTACATCCGGCTCACACACATTTCTTACTCCAGAGAGTATTAGTATTTTATTAGTATTTTTTCATATAAAGCTAAGTTTACTATGTAGCCCATGGACTCTAATTATACCAACTTCCCCCAAATCCCCTCCCTTAAAAAAAAAGCTACAGTTTTAGTAGAGTGGAGACTGGAAAGAAACCTTTTCTCTTCCTTCTTTTGAAAACTTTATTTATTGGTTAGAGCATTTATGGTATTTTATTTATTCATACAGCTTGCTCTGTGAGCAAACAACTTTTTTTTGTTGTATGTTCGGATCACTAGGGTTATTTATTTCCTTCACTGCTTTAATACTTTCCTCATGTTTAACTTAAATCATTTGCTTTGATAGCTTTCTCAGCATCTCAATCTAATTTTCCCCTCTTTTCTGACTTTTGGTCTCTTCCTTGCTGCCTTAAAAAACATCAAAATAGCCAGGCGCTGGTGGCTCACACCTGTAATCCTAGCTACTCAGGAAGCTGAGATCTAAGGATCACGGTTCAAAGCCAGCCTGGGCAAGAAAGACCGTGAGACTCATCTCCAGTAAACCATCAGAAAACCAGGAGTGGCGCTGTAGCTCAAGTGGTAGAGCGCTCGCCTTATCTGAACAGCTCAGGGACAGTGCCCAGGCCCAGGGTTCAAGCCCCACAACCGACAAAAAAAAAAAAACAAAAAAAAAAACCATCGAAATGAGCTTATTTGCTACATTTAAAGGGTGATGTTCATCAAACAAATGTACAAATCTTGGCTCTTTAATTCCAATAAACTTGAATGGATATGTAGTCACTGGCAGGTATTTCTGGGGAGTGGCTTACTTAATTAGTAAGCAATACCGTGCTGTTGGCTTAAATCCCCAGAGGGGAGACACACACTGACCCTGGTGAATGCTGGGATGCTTGCTTCTGCTTCTCTTCCTATTTTGGGACTCCCATTAACAAGAAAACAAACAAAAAAAAAGAGGCATTTGTGCTCTTGGCGAGTGTAAAAGCACAAATTCAAAAGCATGTTTGCAACCAGAAACCATGCAGATATTTGTGCAAATAACTGGTGTTCCTGCCGACCATTTTGAAGTCCAACCCATTGGGTAAGGGGACTGCTGACCTCTGCTATAGATTTGCAGGGGGAAGGAGTAGGAATGGAAGCCCCATTCTGAAAAAAAAAAAAACCAAAACATTAGGGCCCATAGTGTGATAAAGTTTGGGCTCCTGACTTTGTCAATGAGCCCTGTTCCCTAGAGGTGCAAAAACCAAAATCACATTTACATGTGCGTTAGGTTGTCTTCAGGGTAAAGAAGAGAATTCCATGAACACTGGCAGCGAGGTTTATACCCACATCTGTCGATTCCAATCCACTGTGAGACAAACACTGGTGAATCGGATGATTGTTCGGTTCTCGACTCACTTGTTAAGGCTGGCAGGGCCCCAGATGAGAAAAGTCATCAACATGGGTATGACTGCTCCAGCAGGAGCTTGGCGGTGGAAATAAATGGGGTGTATTTGTCCTAAAAATGGATTTCAGCCATTTTGATGGGGTTCAAATGTGGCTTGAAACATGCTCATGATCTAATCAAGTTTGTCTGTCTCCTCTTTAGCTGGATGAGAGGGTGATACCCACCGCGATCCCCAATCTTTAGGGGGGCAGGGGCATCTCTTCCCCTTCACCCGCCTGGGTTGGGATCAGTAGCACAAAATGCCTTATATTTATGGTGGTATTGAACAGTGGTTGGGGTTTGTAAAGTGTTCATGGCAGCATCTGGTCATGAGTTGGGTATCATCTACCCCATTGCACCCAAGATGCTCTTGGCTGGAAGAGGGCCATCATTATGTATTGATTCAAAATAGCCATCAGCTAAGCCAACGACAAACCACTGACTATGGTAGACCCAAAACACAGTGTCCAAGTTTGAGAAACTGCATCTTAGAGAATTGATGGACTGTATTAACTCTTTATGACATCTTAGGGCTGGGAATGCGGTTTAATGGTAGAGTGCTTGCCTTGCGCGCATGAAGCCCTGGGTTTGATTCCTCAGTACCATAAACAAAAAAGCCAGAAATGGTGCTGTGGCTCAAGTGATAGAGTGCTAGCCTTGAGCAAGAAGCAAAGAAGCCCAGGGATAGTGCCCAGGCCCTGAGTTCAAGCCCCAGGACTGGCCAAAAAAAAAAAAAGAAAGCTATTTATGACATCTTGGATTTGAACTGCTCATTGATCTAGGAAATCATCTTGTACTGTTGACATTTCAGGCAGAGAAAATAAAAACAAGCACTGGGCTGGAATTCAAGGCCCCACACTCTTTTACTTGGCTTTTTTACTCAACGCTAGTGCTCTACCCCTTGAGCCACAGCTCCACTTCCAGGTTTTTTTAAACTGGTTCATTGGAGATAAGAGTCTCATGGACTTTTCTTTCCAGACTAGCTTTTTTTTTTTTTTTTTTTTTGTCCATTGTGGAGCTTGGACTCTGGGCTTGGGCGCTGTCCCTCAGCTCTTTAGCTCAAGGCTAGCATTCTGCCATTTGAGCTACAGCACCACTTCTGGTTTTCTGGTGGTTTATTGGAGATAAAGAGTCTCACGGACTTTCCTGCCCGGGCTGGCTTTGAACCACGATCCTCAGTTTCCTGAGTAGCTAGGATGACAGGTGTGAGCCGCTGGCATGTGGCAAAAACCTCCACTTCTTAAGCGTCACCAGTGAGACCCCTGGCCCATGCTGGCTCTTCCTGCATGTGAGACGGACTTTAGCAGTCTGGTGGTACTTCCTATGTGTGAGCAACAGTCCAAGCCATTGTGTGGGTGTGGGTGTGCCTCCTTTCTAGAACTTTCGTATGAATCAAATGCATTTTTTTCCTAAGCTGATTCATCCTTAGAAACTAAATGTAGGTCCAAAGAAAGTCTGTGCAGAACCCTTAGCACATGGGAAATTTCTCTTGTCATCACTGCCAGCCATCACCAGAGTGACAAGTAGCATTTGGTATTGGCATTGCCATTCTTGGGTCTTGGCACACAGCTGGCTACAGCACTGGGCCCTCTGGCCTGCCCAGTGTCCTGATTTGGCTGAAGAGGGGCGGGGAATGGAAAGGGGTTTCCTCAAATAGGGAGGGGGAGCCTTTCTGTTGAGGTGACATGGATGGGGAAAGCAAAAAGTCAGAAGTGGTGTTGTGATTTAAGTGGTAGAGTGCCAGCCTTGATTGGGGAAAATAAAAAAGCTAAAGGACAGTACCCAGGCCCTGAGTTCAAGCCCCGTATAATGGAGGGCACACACACACACACACTGAACCAGTAGAAGAAAGGACTTGGAGGTGTGGTTCAGCAGTAGAGCACCTGCCTAGCAAGCATGAAGTCTTGAGTTCAAGCCTCAGTACTGCCAAAAAACAAATGTGAAATTAAAACCCAACAAACTCCAATGGTAGAAGGAAGAAATTCACCAGGATCGCCTGTGTAAGTGCATGGAGAAAGGTTGGCTTGGTGCCCAGCAGGCTTGGGCTACTTTCAGAGATCATTTCTGTGTAGCAATATTGGGGTTCAAAGCCAACCAAGATGGGTGCTGGTGGCTCACGCCTGTAATTTTAGCTCCTCAGGAAGCTGAGACCTGAGACTATCAGAGAATCACGGTTCCAAGTCAGGCCAGGCATCAAAGTCTGAAACTATCTCCTCCAACAAATTACCCAAAAGCCAGAAGTGATGCACTGGCTCAAGTGGTTGAGTACTAGCCATGTGTGAAAATGCTCAGGGACTGTGTCCCAGGTCCTGAGTTCAAATCCTAGGACTGGCACCACCACCACCACCAAAAAAAAAGTGAACCGAGCAATTCCGGATTGGTTCTCTAGGACTTTTGGCTTTCCTTGTTGATTTAACTTTGTGGGTGACAGAAAGCAGGAAGGGAGGCTAGGAGATGAGCCTCCAGGACTTGTGTTGGGAGAGGACCATGCTCATGAAAGCTAGTAGCCCAGGCTGTGGCGAGAGCTGTTCTTCTGAACTTGGCTGGTGGAGGAGGAGGGGAAAGGGGAGGGGGGAGAGGGGGAGGATCAGGAAATCTGTGGTCACTTTGCAGAATTGAAGCTGTGGGTGGTTCTGGGAAAGCCAGATACATCACACGGAAGGTTTCCCTCTGCAGGATAGCGAGATGGTGGAATCTTCTAGAACCTCTTTCCAAGTTTGGGCCTAGTGGCATGGCACACTTTTTCTGGGATGGCTTCCTGCATTTTGAAGGGCTGCTTTCCCTGGATCCTCCTAGAATTTGTGCGTCACAAAGTGACAGTCTCTTTCTCTGAGAAATTAAAACAAAACTAAACAATAACCTTTTATGCTGATACTGGGTCTTGAACTCAGGGCCTTGCACACAACTTTTTCTGCTTTAAAGTTGGTGTGCATGGGCTGGGAAGGTGGCTCAGTGGTAGAGTGCTTGCCTTGCATGCATGAGGCCCTGGGTTCGATTCCTCAACACCACATAAGCAAAAAGAAAAAAGCCGGAAGTGGCGCTGTGGCTCAAGTGGTAGAGCGCTAGCCTTGAGCTGAAGAGTTGAGGGACAGCGCCCAGGCCCAGAGTTCAGACCCCACGACTGGACCCAAGGAAAAAAAAAAAAAGTTGGTGTGCACACCTCTGCTTCTGGCTTTTTGTTAGTTAACTGTAGGTAAGACTCATGGATTTGTCTGCTAGGCTGGCTTTAAACTGTGATCCTCATATCTCAGCCTCCGAATGGCTAAGATTACAAGCATCCTGAAGGCTTTGGATAGAGTGACAATGGTGACTTAGGGGAGGGAAGATGTTTCAGGTGACATCAGCAGTGCTGACCTCATGATCATTCCATAGTCAAATTTGATGGAATAGATCAGAGACTGGTTTGGGCTGCAGTTGTTTTAGTTGTTGTCCTTTATGTTTAGCAGCAGTAGGGCTTGAACTTAGAGTCTGGTGACAGGTGCTCTACCACCTGAGTCACACCCTTAACCTTTCTTTGGCTTTATTTTTCAGGTAAGGTCTCTCCTTTTTTTTTTTGTCTTAGACCAGCCTGGACCACGATCCTATTTATATCTCCCACCTTGCTAGGGTGACAGGAGCAGAGTTTTTATATTGAGATGGTGTGGTCTTGCTATCTTTTTACCCTGGCTGGCCTCAAGTCAGGATTCTCCGAATCTCAGCCTCCCATGTAGGAATACAAGAAGGATCTATCATGTCCAGCCTGTATGGTGTGTTAGGTCATTCTTATGCTGACTCTGAAGTGGAATTCTCTCTCTCTCTCTGTCTCTCTCTCTTTCTTTCTCTTATACAAATGAGCAAAAGAGAAGCTTCAATGATTCAGTAAGGCTGGAAACTTGAATCCAGGTCTACGATGGTGAAATCGCCATGTGCGCGTCTCACTGCTGTTGTGTGGTTTGGTCCATAGGGAAGCAAAGGTGCCTTCCGGTACCATTGGCAGAGTCACAATGTCAAACACAGCGGTGTGGACGACATGGTCCTCCTGTCGAAGATCACCGAGAGCTCCATCGTGGAGAACCTGAAGAAGCGATACATGGACGATTACATCTTCGTATCCTTTACATGTCCTGGGACAGGAAGATTTAGTAATATTTAATGTTAATGTGTATCTCTGGGCCTGGAATTTGAACTTGGATTCTGCTATGCTCTGTTTTGCTTATGGTTGATGCTCTACCACTCGAGCCACACCTCCAATACAGCTTTTTTTTTTTTTTTACTGGTTAATTGAATCTCAAAGACTGCCTAGACCCTCTAGATCTCATCTTCCTGAGTAGCCAGGATGACAGGTGTAAGCCAGCTGGGCCTGGCTCAGCTTCTGCACTTTTGTTTGGTCACATGGTCCAGGCTCAAGACATTTCTCAAGGTCATTGGCTCTTCATTCCATCACATTGTTTCCTTGATGTGACATTGCCTGTGTGTGTAGCGCTTAAAATTTCTGCAGGCCTGCCTTCCAGAATTTTGTTGATTGCACAGCACAGATTTCCCAGTCAAGATTTGAACAGGTTTAAGTAAGATGGCCTTGGAGCCACCAGAAAACTGGAAGTGGAAAGGTAGATCAAAGTGGTAGAGCACTAGCCTTGAGCACAAAAGCCCAAGGACAGTGCCTCAGCCCTGAGTTTAAGCTCCAGCATGCGCGCGCGCGCACACACACACACACACACACACACACACACACTTGCCTCATGCACATTGTAAAAGCAATTTAGCCATTTTTTCCCTGCAGCTTTCCTAAAGGAGGTATTACAAAATGAAGCTCAAGCCGGGTGCCAGTGGCTCACACCTGTCATCCTAGCTACTCAGGAGGCTGAGATTTGAGGATTGTGATTCAAAACCAGCCAGGACAGGAAAGTCCATGAGATGCTTATCTCCAGTTAACCACCAGAAAGCTGGAAGTGGTGCTGTGGCTCAAGTGGTAGAGTACTTGCCTTGAGCTGAACAGCTCAGGGACAGTGCCCAGGTCCAGAGTTCAAGCCCCATGACCAATCAAAAAGAAAAAAAAAAAAAAAAGAAAGAAAGACCAAAAAAAAAAAAGAAATGAGGCTCAACTATGGAAAACACCTGATATTCTGGAGTTTTTCTTTCCATTTCAATGTCAGCCTTTCTTCAGATGACATATTCATAATGGCTTTAAAAATGCAACATAAACTCCCTGCTTAGTGGCAACCCCTTTGTACAACTACTTAAAGATTCAAAAAATTCCCCAGAGAAAAACAAAACAACAACAATAAAAAATGCCAAATGCTGCTTGATGTCAGAGGCTCACGCCTGTCATCCTAGCTACTCTGCAGGCTGAGATCTGAGGATCCCGGTTCAATGCCAGCCCAGGCAGGAAAGGCTGTGAGACTCTTATCTTCAATGAACCACCAAAATGCTGCAAGTGGAGCTGTGGCTCAAGTGGTAGAGCACTAGCCTTGAGCACAAAAGCTCAGGGATATCAACCAGGCCCTGAGTTCAAGCCTGAGGACCTCAGGCACACATGTACACACTTAACAAGGTATAATGAGTAGTCTAAATAACTTATAGTTTAGTGCAGTAGTTTTAAAAATAGAAAATCATGCAAAGAAAAATATTTATCATTTGAGAACAGAAGCAACCCCAGTCTCACCATTCCATGGCTTTTCTGTTCTGTTTTGCTTTTTTCTTAACGGGACTCAGCACCAGGTCTAGAAAGAATATGCTTTGGTTTAGTTTATTTAGAATAATGATTTCTTTCCAGTACAACCTTGGTAATTCAATTCATTATTGTTTCTGGAAGGAAGTAGCAGCTGGGCTCATTAGGTAATTGCTTTTGTCTTTGGATTCATTTGAAAACTACAAACAGGAACTTTCCATCTATGCTGAGCAATCTGTGTGAACTCTTTTTACATTTCTTCTTCTTCTTCTTTTTTAATTGCTCATGGGACTTGAACTCAGGGCCTGCACACTGTCCCTGAGCTCTTTTGCTCAAGGTTAGCACTCTACCACTTTGAATCCCATTGCTCCTTCTGGTTTTGAGTGGTTAATTGGAGATAAGAATCTCATGGGGACTTCTCTGCCCAGGCTAGCTTTGAACTGTTATCCTCACCTGTCAGCTTCCTGAGTAGCTAGGATTACAGGTGTGAGCCACCTGCTCCTAGCTGACTGTGAATTCTTGATAACATCCTGTCACTGCAGGGGACAATGGATTACTAGGAATATTAAGGATGGTCCTTAACCAGCTTAAATCCAGACCTACATAGGGTCTGTGCTAATCTCAGTCAACCCTTTTAAGCAGATGCCATACTTCGGAGAGAAGGAGATTGAAATGTACCAAGGAGCGGTAAGTAATGAGCTACAAGTAATGAGCTACGTCCATTATTACCAAGTCTAGAGCTTATACAATGCAGAATATTTTTCTTCCTTGCAATTAATAATATAGTTGCATTGCCCATGAATGATTTTGTGTGTGTGTGCCCATTCTGGGCTTGAACTCAGGGGCCTGGGCACTGTCCCTGAGCTTTTGTACTCAAGGCTAGTGCTCTACCACCTGAACCACAGCTCCACTTCTGGCTTTTTTGCTGGTTAATTGCAGATAAGAATCTCATGGACTTTCCTACCCTGGGCTGGCTTTGAACCACAATCATCAGATCTCAGCCTCCTGAGTAGTTAGGACTTACGGTAAATTTTAAGGTAGAAGCAAAGGTGGGGAATAGGAAGGAATTGAATGAAGCAGGATGTCGATCTGGTTCAGGCAGGAAAATTATTAGGTATGGAGATGTTTCCATTTCAGCCATGTCACAAGATTCAGTCACACACCCAACAGAATAGGTGTAGCACGATTCCGGTTCCCAAATGGATGACACCAACCCGCAGGACCCGTTTCTGTCTTTCTAGAACCCCTGCCTCCACCCTCTGAGGGAAAAGTTTAACTTTTTATCCTCATCCGTTGATAATGCCACTCAGTTTTGGGACAAATCTTCCTGCAAGTAACTTGCCTCTTAGAGAAACAGTGAGGGGGAACTGAGAAACTGTCATCACCCTCAGACCTCAGGCTTTGGGAGGAGGTCTCCCTTCAGCCCTGCCACCCACGTGTCTCCAGAAGGATCTAGAAGTAGAACGTGGTTGCAGAGGCGAGGTTGGTAGGAAAGGTGTGGTATAGAAGTGTCAAAGGGACCATGGACATGTTTGAAGGCTGAATCATGGCCCATCTGTGGAAAAGTCCATATTCCTTTCGAATTTTCTCAGGATGGCATTTGGTCTTCAGCTAGGATGGTGTGTGTGTGTGTGTGTGTGTGCTCACATGTCAGTGTGTGTGTGTGTGTGCTCACATGTCAGTGTGTGTGTGTGTGTGTGTGTGTGCTCACATGTCAGTCCTGAGGCATGAACTCAGGGCCCTGAGCTATTTTTGCACTCTACCACTTGGGCCACAGCTCCAGTTCTGGCTTTTTACTGGTTAATTGGAATTTAAAAATCTCATGGGCTGGGCACCAGTGGCTCAAGCCTGTAGCAATGCAAGAGGCTGAGAGCTGCGGGTCACTGTTTGAAACCAGCCAGGGCAGGAAAGTCCGTGAAACTCTTATCTTCAAATAACCACCAGAAAACTGGAAGTGGCACTGTGGCTCAAAGTGGTAGACCATTATTAGCCTGGAGTGAAAAAGCTTAGAGACAGCACCCAGGCCCTGAGTTCAAGCCCCACAGTTAACCAAAAAAGAAGAGGGAGGAGGAGGAGGAGGAGGAGGAAGAGGAAGAAGAGAAGAAGAGGAAGAAGAAAGGAAGAAGAAGAGGAAGAGGAAGAAGAAGAAGAAGAGAAGAAGAAAGGAAGAAGAAAGAAGAAAGAAAGAAGAAGAAGAAGAAGAAGAAATGTTGGCTTCAAGCCACAATCCTTAGCTCTCAGCCTTCTGAATAGCTAGGAATGCAGGCATGAGCCACCGATGCCCGGCTGTGTGTGCTAAGACTTGTTTTCTTTGCGAATTCTGGGGCTTGAATTCTGGGCCTGAGCATGTCTCTGAGCTTCTTTTATTCAAAGTTAGCACTCTTACCACTTGAGCCACAGCTCCACTTCTAGCTTTTTTGAGTAGTTTATTGGAGATAAGAGTCTCATGGACTTTCCTGCCTGGGCTGGCTTTGAACCACAATCCTCAGGTCTCAGCCTCCTGAGTAGCTAGGGTATCAGGTGTGAGCCACCAGTGCCCCGTGTTTGTTTGTTTTGTTTTTAAATTAAGTTCCTTAGCATGCAAGCTGTCGGGTGGAATTAATAGCCACCAGAACTGAATGAAGAGGCCAAGAAAGGAAATCAGAGTAGGTTCCGTCTAATTGTGGTTCTTTGCCTTTCTAGGCCCAGTATGAAAACCCACCTCATATCTACGCCCTGGCGGACAGTATGTACAGAAATATGATCATCGACAGAGAGAACCAGTGTGTCATAATCAGGTATGGCAGGGGCTGCAGGCCAACACACCTCTGTCTTTTGGCACTCTGTCACCAGTTACGGGTTCCCAACAGCCACTCCTTCTAGCTTCCATGGTAGGTTTTTTTTGTTGTTGTTGTTTTGTTTTTCTGGGTTTTTTGTTTTGTTTTGTTTTGATGCTGGTCCTGGGACTTGAACTCAGGGCCTGGGCACTGTCTCTGAGGTTTTTTTGTTTGTTTTTTGTTTACTCAAAGCTAGCACTGTGCCACTGAAGCCACCCCTCCACTTCACTTCTGGCCTATTGGTGCTTTACTGGAGGTAAAGAGTCTCACTGATCTCGCTGATTCTCCTACCTGGGCTGGCTTAGAACTTTGATCCTCACATCTCAGCCTCTGGAATAGCTAGGATTACAGGCGTGAGCCACTGGTACCCCGGGCCATAGGGTTTCCAGTTAGAATCCTGACACACGGCCATGCGTTTCTGCTGGTTACCGAGTTAAATGGTGCCACTGTGAATGGTGGAAAATGTCTTACTTCTGTTTGATCAGAAATTGGAAGTTCTTTTCTTGTCCTGAGTTTCATACACGGTGGCTCACTGGATTCTCAGCTGGAATGCTTTCCTTGGATCCTACTTTTTCCTTTGCTTGCAATGTAGTACTTCACATTTGAGCTTGGTGTCCTGGTTGGGCCAAGGACACTGCCATTTGAGCCACTCCTTAAGGCCTTCTTCCATTTCAGTTATTTGTTGCCTACGTTGTCCTGTCTTCACAGGCTCAGGGCCAGCATTGGACAGCAATCCTCCTAATCTACTCTTGTAGAGCTGGGATGGCAGGTGTATACCACCAGGCCTAGTGTGCTATCTTCCTACTCTCTTCCTTCTGAGTAGCTGGGATTAGGGAGTGTGAGTCACTGCACTTGGCCACCATGTCTGAGCGCCTTTGATAGAGTTTCATCATTTGCCTTGATTTTGGAGGACGTGACTAGTAAGTGTCAGCCTTTGGGATCTGCAAGTGGATTTCATAATTCATTTAACCTGGCCCATTGCTGGGTGTTTAGGGGGTGAAGCACTTTGTCATTGATTTCCTACTATGAGCATTTGCAGTCAGGTAGGTGTCGACAGTACAAGCCTGGTCATCAATCGTCCTATTTACACTTGCCTGTGTAGTTGGGATTACAGGTATGTACTACCATGCCCAGATTTTTCTGTTCAGATAGGGATCTCACAACACAATCCAAAACCACAATCTCACTCTGGAAACACCATCTCCCTCATTAGCTAGGATGCCAGGTATGCACTTCCACTCCTGGCTGACAGTTAACTGTTTGCTGACCTCCTTCTCACCCCCACCCCTCCACCAAAGCTCAATCCAATATATTTATGTTCCTCTTTTTTAATTTTTTGCCTTTTCATCTGAAGCATTTTGGAAAAAAAGCTTTGATTAAAGATACTCACAAGCATGTATCACATTAAAAAGATTATAATATACTGTACCGATCAGCCATTTTCCTAGTTATCAAGATAATGGTCAAACATGGAGGTAGAGGTATGGTTCAAGTGGTAGAATGCGAGTCTTGACCAAAAAAAAAAAAGTGAGAGCATAAGGCCCTGAGTTTAAGCCCTAGTATTGGTACACGCGCATGCGTGCGCACACACACATATGCACACAAACACAAACACAAGATATGGTTAATCCTGTTTTTCTTAGTCCTTCTTTCCTAACCTACTTGACCATTTAAGGCAAATTCCAAATAACCTCTCCCTTCATTTGTCAATCATCAAAACCATCCAAAGATTATTGTACCTTGAAAATGAATGATTTGTGGATGGGTATAACTCAGTGTTAGAGCTGTACTTAGTATGTATAAGGTCCTAGACTCAATCACCACCACCAACACCAAAAGGAAAGAATACATCTTTTATTATCACTTAACATCAATATTCTGCTTTCAGGCCTAGCAATACATTTCTTCTTTGTAGCAAGTTGTTGTTTTTTTCTAATTTATTTAGAATCCAAACAAAGCTGACCCATGGCCCTGGGTGGCTGTGTCTCTTTAAGGCTCTTTTCTTGGCTTTGTTTTCTAGGCATTTATTCATGAAAGAAGGAATTCTTTGTCCTGCAGCTCTCTTTCTACAGTCTGGCTCTGTACCCCATGATGAAGCTTAAGTTTTCTCTGTTCCCTTTGCTTCCTGTAAATGGCAAATTCATATTCAATTTTTAAGCCAAAACCCTTGTCAGTTATACTGTGAACTGAATGCTGGCGGCCTGAATGCTGGTGGACTCACCTAGTCTACATTTTCATTCCGTGGCTCTTCCTTAATTAAGGGCTAGAAAAAAAAAAACAACCACCCAACAATCATTACTTTCTAATGCTATGCTTTGTTCTAAGCATGTTAGGTGGAGCTCTTTTGCCATCGTAAAATACCATTTTGGTGAGGATAACATTTGTGATTCATTGTCATTACCTCTCACATTTCAAAGCAATGAGTGGTTGCTCTAGCAACCTCTCTAGGTAATGTATTTTTATTGTCACTATTATCTCAAACTAGTGAATTTTAAATGTCTTACCTATTGAACTAGCTTGTGATAAGGATTGTATGTGTGTGTGTGTGTGTGTGTGTGTGTGTGTGTGTGTGTGTGTGTGTGTGTGTTTGTGCGTGTGGGGCTTGAATTTGCTCTTGTCTTGGCTAATGGTCCTTTTGATGGAGATAAAAGATTCATGGGCTTGGGAGGGGGGAGGCTGGGAAGGGATGGGAAGGGTAAACAAAGGAGGAGGCTGCAATGCTTGGTAAGAAATGTACGTATTATCCTGCCCATGCAATTGTAACCCCTCTGTACAGTATGTTCACAAATAAAATAAAATAAAATTAAAAAAAAAAAAAGATTCATGGGCTTCAGTTTGGCTTCAAACCACAATCCTCAGATCTCGGCCTCCTAAGTAGCTAGGATTACAGGCTTGAGCCACTAGTGCCCAGCCAGAATATTCTTTGAGTTTTCTCATTGTCAAATAATTCTAGTCATGTTGACTCCCATGATAAGGCTGTTAATCTGTTTGTTCGAAATCAGCTTTAGCAAGAACATGTGTGGGATTCTTATCGCCAATTAATGAGCAAAAAGCTAGGCATGGAGCTGTGGCTAAAGTGGTAGAGTACTGGCCTTGAATAAAAAAGCTAAAGGAAAATGTCCAGACCCTGAGTTCAAGCCCCAATACCTGCAAACACACAAAATAATAAAGTAAAAAGAATCTTCTATATAATAAATTGTCCTAACAAGGTAGAGATAGATCTTTTTCCTTGTTCCCTTTCATTTCTTTTTCTGACATTATCTTTCTATACATAGTTACAAGCATGTTATAGATACATTGTGTTTTGTTGAAATAGCCACTTCATAGTCCTTGTATGATTTTAAATGTATTTCCTGTTTCATTGGGTGGTTATACAACTCCACTGTACTGATGTTGTGAAGTTCTTGAATATTTACATTGTTACACCTTATAAAATGGACTTAGACTTGTTAAGTTTTATCAACTATCTAGTCATCTTGGATCTAGTGTATAAATTATCTGATTATGCTGACCATTTACAAAGATAATTTGGGGAAGGGTGTGGTAGAGCACACCTGTAATCCCAACTATAAAGGAGGTGGAGGTAGGAAGATCAAGATGAAAGACAAGTCAGAAAAACAACAACAACAACAAAAAAGGAGGCTGCCTATTTGGAAAAGTGAAGCAAAAAAGTGACTGGGGGTGTGGCTCAAGTGGTAGAGCACCTGCCTGCAAGTGCAAGTCCCTGAGTTCAAATCCTCATGATCACCATTGTCATCATCTCATGGAGTTGAGCTAACTTGAGCCTGAGGATGGGCACATTTCCTGGAGACATGGGGTCTCCTCGTCCAATCCCACTGGGTATCTACTTGCCTTGTATCTTAAGGCCTTTCCATTTGGTTTCTTAGTTGAGGAAATCCAACCTGTAAGGCAGGAATTCAGGCCCAGGCTGCACAGCATAGAGGGATGCTGAGCCTAAGAGGCTCCAATCCCTGGGCCAGGCCCCCCACTTGTACCCCAGTCTCTCTTAACATCACATAGCAGTTCAAAGACATCCAATACAATTAGAAGTTTGCCAAATGGCGAGTTTAATTTTGGGTTGGCTTGAAAAACCCAATGATTTCAACATTGGTCTCAGCTTCCTTTTTGGGGTGAGGGGGTGTCCCCTTATTGGATTGTCTTCTGTCCATGTGCCTCTGTGCCCTCAAAATTCTTTTTATTTAATTGTTGGCTGTGGGGTTTGAGCTCAGTTCCTGGGTGGTATCCCTGAGCTGTTTTGCTTGAGGCTAGTGCTCTACCACTTTGAGCCATAGCTCCATTTCTGGTTTTCTGGTGGTTGAAAGAGGATAAGAGTCTCATGGAATTTTCTGCACGTGCTAGCTTCGAACCATGATCCTCAGATCTCAGCCTCCTGAGTAGCTAGGATTACAGGCATGAAGCAAAGCACCCAGCTTGCCCAACATTCTTGATCAACCAGAACTAGCAAATACATGGTCCTGTGAACTAGCAGACAGCTACTGTTTTAACTTTGACTGTCTATTATTTTCCATGAGATGATCCCTAAATGGTACCAACAGAGAATCCAGAACTCTGCCTGGCTTGAGCATTGTCTGAATTGAGGTTCTTATTAGAAGACTAGAATTTTGAAAAGTAGACTCTTTTTTTTTTAATTGTGAAAATACCATACAGAGGGGTTACAATTACATGGGCAAGATAATTACATTTAATTATTTTTTTGGGGGGGGGGTCTGGTCGTGGGGCCTGAACTCTGGGCCTGGGCGCTGTCCCTCAGCTCTTCAGCTCAAGGCTAGCGCTCTACCACTTGAGCCACAGCGCCACTTCCAGCTTTTTTTCTTTTTGCTTATGTGGTGCTGAAGAATCGAGCCCAGGGCCTCATGCATGCAAGGCAAGTGCTCTACCACTGAGCCACCTTCCCAGCCCGATAATTACATTTCTTATCAAGCGTTGTTGCCTCCTCCTTTGTTTCCTCTTCCCATCCCTTCCCATCTTCCCCCCCCCACCTCCCTGCCCCCAAAAAGTAGACTCTTTTTTAAAAAGACTAATCCTTGTCAGGCACTGGTGGCTCACACCTGGAATCCAGAGCTACTCAGGAGGCTGATCTCTGAGGATTGCAATTCAAAACCTGCTGGGGCAGGAAAGCCAGTGAGCCTCTTATCTCCACTTAACTAGCAAAAAGCTGGAAGTAAAGCTGTGGCTCAAATGGTAGAGTACTAGCCTGGAGCACAAAGCTCAGGAACAGCACCCATACCCTGAGTTCAAGCTCCAGGATTGGCGCACGCACATGCACAAACACACAGACACACAGACACACACACACACACACACACACATGGCTGGTCCTGTGCCATTACTGGTAAGAGGAGGAAAGCAGCTTCGTTCTCAGGATGTGATTAATGCCGACTGCCTCAGCGTTTAATTTTAGAACTGCCAATAGAAGGAAGTGCGCATTGCTCAGGGGGCACAGTGTAACCTCAGAGAGGCTCCCCTCCCCCTCCCCTCTTATCCCCCACCCCAAGTAATAGAATAGTACTAAAAGTTTGGTAAATATGGAACCCAAGTTTCTTTGGCTTCCTTACATCGATCCAAATCTCCACCACTTTCAGTGAAGAGTTCCAGACAATTTCCCCTCCCAGTTGTCTTTCCTTTCCCTTGCTCTCTACTTTTCTCCCTCCCCCCTTTCTTTCATTCTTCCTTCCCTTCTCCCTTCCTCCTTCCCTCTTCCCCTTTCTCTTTATTTTCCTTTCCTTTCATTTTCTCTCTTCTCCCTCCTTCTCTTCCCTTACCTCCCCTTCTTCCTTCCTCCCTCTCTTTCCCTCCTTCCCTCCCTCCTTCCTTCCCTCCTTCCCTCCCTCACTCCCTCCTTCCTTCCTCCCTTCTTTCCCTCACCACTCCCTCCTTCCTTGCCTCCCTCCCTCCCTCCCTCCCTCCCTTCCTTCCTTCCTTCCTTCCTTCTTCCCTCCCTCCTTTCTTTCTTCCCCTCACCCCTCGCTCCTTCCCTCCCTCCCTTCTTTCTCTCTCACCCCTCCCTCCCTTCCTCCCTTTTTTCCTTCCTTCTTCCCTCCTTTCTCTCCCTCCCTCCTTTCCTTCCCTCCTTTCTTTCCCTCCCTCCCTCCTCTCCTTCCCTTCTTCCCTCCCTCCCTCCCCCCTCCTTCCTTTTTCCTTCCTTTCTTCTTTCCTTCTTTCCTTCTTTCCTTCCTCCCTTCCTCCCTCCCTCCCTCCACCTCCCTCCTTCCCTCCCTCTCTCTCCCGCTACCTACGTCCCTCCCTCCCTACCCAACCTTAGGACATGGAACCCCCAGGATTTTGTGTGTTCCAAGCAAGCACTTTCAAGATACTTCCATGTTTTGTAGACCGTTGAACGCAGCCATTTCTCTGTGTATACCCACCCTTTGGCCATGACGTGCTGTCCCCTTCCCATCCCGTGTCACATGGTCATTCCAGCGTCACTAGGTGTACTGTGCCCTGCAGGGGGAGGTGCCCTGCGCCCATCGCCCCTCCAGCTCCAGCAGGACTTCCTGCCTCCCTCCCAGCTGCCTTTCCCAGCTGCCCCCCCCTCCTTGCCTGCTTTCTGTCTGCGTGTTGCTGTGGGTTGCTTGGTCCAGGCATGAAGGAGGACCTGGTCACTCGCCTAATGGCCATTTTCCCCTTCTTTCCCCAGTGGAGAGAGCGGTGCCGGGAAGACAGTGGCTGCCAAATACATCATGAGCTACGTCTCCAGGGTGTCTGGAGGGGGCCCCAAGGTCCAGGTGAGCCAGCGGTCACTCCGGATTTTCTATCCACTGTAAAAAAGGCAGCAACCAAGAACCACAGAATCTGCAAAGGAATAGGGTGTTTTGAGCTAGGCGTGCCTCATATATAATGAGTCCCTACAAATCAACAAAAGGAGGGCTGCTGGGTGCTGGCTGCCAGCTACTCAGGAGGTTGAAATGTGAGGATCACAGTTCAAAGCCAGCCCAAGCAGGAAAAGTCTGTGAGACTCTTATCTCTAATTAACCAACTAAAAACTAGAGAAAAAAAAAAACTGGAAGTGGAGCTGTGGCTCAAAGCCACAGAGTGTTAGCCTCGAGCAAAAACAGCTCAGAAACAGCACTCAGGCCCTGAGTTCAAGTCTCATGAGTGGCAACAAAAAAAGTACAAAAGGGAAATAGAGGATATGAAAGACAGCTCATAATAAAGGACATGAAATGTCTTGTCATCAAACATGACAGTATGCTTGTCACAGGAATGAAGAGAGTTGCTGATTCAAAGTACATAAACCCAGTACTGGTAGCTCATGCCTGTAATCCTAGTTACTTAGGAGGCTAAGATCTGAGGATTGCAGTTTGAAGCCAGCCAGGGTGGTAACGTCTGTGAGATTCTTATCTCCAATGTACCAGCAAAAATCTGGAAGTAGAACTGTGGCTCAAGTGGTAGAGCGCTAGCCTTGGGAAAAAAGTCAAGTAAGAATCTGGGGCCCCAAGTTCAAGCCCCAGATTTGGCACAAACAACAACAACAAAACAAAACCCAGAAAAACACATCTGTGTTTTAACACAATCCCCAGATGGGTTGGGCCTAGATAAATTTGAAAATGCCAGATTAGGGCTGGGAAAGGTGGCTCAGTGGTAGAGTACTTTGCCTTGAATGCATCAGGCCCTGGGTTCGATTCCTCAGCACCACATAAGCAGAAAAAGCCAGAAGTGGCACTGTGGCTCAAGTGATAGAGCACTAGCCTTGAGCTGAAGAGCTGAGGGACAACGCCCAGGTCCAGAGTTTAGGCCCCATGACCGACCAAAAAAATTTTTTAAAAAAGAAAGAAAAATGCCAGATTATATTTCCATAAGATCATTTAGAGGAGAAATGGATGCATTTCCCTTGAAATCTTTTGCTTGTACTGGAACAGATAAAGTAGTTGGGAAGGGCAGTGATTAGAAAATCTCTGGGAAGAACCACAAGGAAGTGGCCAGGTACTGTGGTACATGCTTGTAATCCCAACTACCTGAGCAGCACAGGAGGCCCTGAGAAAAGTTAAGGAGCTTCTATCTCAATCAACAAGCTAGGCATGGTGGCATGAGCCTTTAATCCAGCTAGGTTGGAGACAGGAATCTCAGTCCAGGTGAGTCAGGGCCAAACAACCTGAGACTCTTATCTGGAAACAAAATAATGAAAGCAAAAACAGGGCTGGAGGCATGGCTTAGGAGGTAGAGCACCTGCTTTGCAAGCATGAAGGTCTGAGTTCAAACTCCAGTACCACCAATGGAGGAGAGAGGGAAAAACAAGGAAAGAGATACCCCTGTGTGTCCCAGTTTCCTTCCTGTTGTAACCTCTCCCCTCACCCACTCCCAGCCCACATTGATATTGGAAAGGGTGTAATCAGTAGCATGGACCGAGAATCCGGGAGGCTTGGTTGATTCTGATTTTTTTTGCTCTGGCATTCTGAATCAAGCCAGGACACTCAAGCAGGGTGAGGGAGGCCTGTGACTTTAGAAGGTGACATTCTGAAGAAATCTTCAGGGACGCAGGGAGCAGGGACATCTACCCCAGAGGCCTGGCGGAGCCAGGAGCTTAGGGAAAAGTGGGCTGCCCTTTGCTGACTCTGTGTGTGTGTGTGTGTGTATGTGTGTGTGTGTGTGTGTCTGTTTTCTCTCCCACAGCACGTGAAGGACATCATCTTGCAGTCCAATCCACTGCTCGAGGCCTTTGGAAACGCCAAGACAGTCCGAAACAACAACTCCAGCCGCTTTGTATGTCTTTCCCCCTGGCCTCCAAGCCTCCCAATCCCCCCAGATTGAGGTCCCCAGTTAACCATAAAAGAACTTGAGGTTCTGCTGTGTTCTCAGGGGCTAGCTCCCCAGACTGCCCTTTAGTTTGTAAAGCAGCGAGCTCTCGTGTTTGCCTTTGTCTTGTCCTGAGCTGAAGTTTAATTTTAAAACTCAGCAATGCAATCAACGTAATTTGAGCTGGCCACTGGTGGCTCATGCCTGTAATCCTAGCTACTCAGGAGGCTGAGATCTGAGGATCGTTGTTTGAAGCCAGCCTAGGCAGGAAAGTCTCCATGAGACTCTGATTTCAAATTAACAGCTCAAAAACCAGAATTGGTGCTGTGGTTCAAAGTGGTAGAGCTCTAGCCTTGAGCAAAAAAGCTGAAGGACAGAGGCCTTGAGTTCAAGCCCCATGACCAACCAAAAAAACAAAAGTGACTGGGGTTCCAAAGTACCCCTTAAATGGCCTAGGCTTATAAAAAAATAATCACCTCGTCTATCTATCATGAGGGATCACAGTTCAAGGGCAGCCCAAGCATAAAAATTCTTCAGAGGCTGGGCGCTGGTGGCTCACACCTGTAATCCTAGCTACTCAGGAGGCTGAGATCTGAGGATCGCGGTTCAAAGCCAGCCCGGGCAGGAGAGACCGTGAGACTCCTATCTCCAATAAACCACCAGAAAACCGGAAGTGGCGCTGTAGCTCAAGTGGTAGAGCGCTCGCCTTGAGCTGAAGAGCTGAGGGACAATGCCCAGGCCTAGAGTTCAAGCCCCACGACGGACCAAAAAAAATTCCTCAGCCCCCATCTTGGTCAGTAACTGGGCATGATGACACACATCTGTCATCTCAACCGTGGTAACAAGTGTAAATAGGAGGATCATGTTCCAAGCTGGTCCAGATTTACAAAGAAACCTCTGCTTCCCCAGTAGCCTTGATTTGTATGAATCAAGCATTTTTTTTTATTGTACTTATTTATCAGGTCCAGCACTAAAACAGACCAGCAGCCACTCAGGAGGCCGATTCTGGGCTGTATGGGAAATACGCAGTTGGAAATTTCAGAGAAAACCCATTTCCTTTTCATGCTCTATTTTGCAAAGAAGTTTCTGTTTCCAAAAGAAATCCCCCTAGCTAATTTGTCCCGTGCAGCCACCGTCCCATTCCCTCCATCCATTAGGCTCATCAGCTTGGTCCTTGTTGCCTGCTCCTAACTCATCTACTTGTTCCATTATCCCTCTTTTTTTTTTTTTTTTAAATGCCAGTCCTGCAGCTTGAATTCAGGGCCTTGCATGTTGTCCCTGAGCTTCTATACTCAAGGCTAGCACTCTACCACTTGAGCCACAGCTCTACTTCCGGCATTTTGGTGGTTAATTAGAGATAAGAGTGCAATCTGGCTTCAAACTATGATCCTCAGATTTCAGCCTCCTGAGTAGCTAGGATTAAAGGTGTGAGCCACCAGTACCAGGCTCTTTTTTTTTTCCCCCCCTGGTCCTGAAGTTTGAAATCTAGGCCTGGGCACTGTTCCTGAGCTTCTTTTGCTCAGGGCTAGTGCTCTACCACTTGAGCCACAGCTCCATTTCTGGCTTTTTTAAGTAATTTATTAGAGATAAGAGTCTCACAGATGTTCCTGCATGGGCTGGATTTGAACCATGATCTTTAGGTCTCAGCCTTCCCAGTAGCTAGGATTAAGGTGTGAGCCACTGGTGCTCAGTTGATTTTTTTTAAAGCTCAATGCTGGACTTGTTTAATCTTGAAGTTCCTAGGTAATAAAATAGAGAGAGAGAGAGAGAGAGGGGCAAACATAGTTTTTGTCCAATCTTCTCCCCCAGTCATTAATCTAAATCTGCCTTGTAAAAGTCTAAACCTTCAGCCAGCCAACCCCACCCACCTGCCTTAGAGATCAGGGCAAAAAAAAAAAAATCATTATTTTTATTTGATTTTTTCCCCCCACTATCAATTGTTGTTTTTCTTTGGAGGGGGCTTCAGTCGATTTTTATAAATAGCAAAAGCCCAGCATGTATTATTTATGTGATTATAAAGCTTCATACCCCCATGATGGACAGACAGATGGACACCAGAACTGATGAGGCAGGCCATTTGCACACATGTGTCTTCATCTCCCTCCCTCCCCATATTCTCCCTCCCTCCCCCTCACCAGCCACCTCTGAAGGCACCAAAATACGCCTTCACCTATACCGAGACAAATGTGCATGTCAAACCATACATTATTTTCTACCTCTTAGACAGGCAATTATTTCAAAAAGTTGAGAACAGCACCTGTAATCCTAGCTACTCAGAAGGCTGGAATCCAGAGGCTCACAGTTTGAAGCCAGCCTGGGCAGAAAAGCCTATGAAGAGTCTATCTTCTTGTCTCTAGTTACTCACCAGAAAGTCAGAAGTGGGGCTATGGCTCAAGTGGTAGAGCACCAGCCTTGAGCACAAAAACTCAAGATCAGTGCCCAGGCCCTACGTTCAATCTTGAGGACACACACAGGCAGAATGTGAGCAAGAGGGGAATAACTTACAGAGTTTACTTATAATAAAATATTTTTATTTCAGTGTGTGTTCCAGCAGTTTTGGGGTAAAAGGGATGGACAGCCTTTAGGCTAATTTTGCTCAAAGCATTGCAGTGTACAGAGGGAAAAACTTGCTTCCATCAGTTAGAGTTCACTGCTTTGACCTAGAGTTTTCTGGTTCATTTTCTCTGCCTTCCATGGGAAGAAAATGGGCCCAGCATCTCCCATATACCTTATTTAGTCTGGCTGGGACCCTAGATTTCCCATTCTGAATACAGAACTGTGGGAGTGGACCACACAGCTCTGGTGATTGTTTGAGATGAAGGCCTGGGGGAAGTGTAGCCCAGAGTTGGGCATGGGTTCCGGACTTGGCTCTCATGCACGAATTTCCTTGTATTATGTGCAGCGTCCCGAGCCTGCGGGCTGTGTTTACTGACCCTCACAGGACATCCTTACCTTGCTTGCAGGGGAAATACTTTGAAATCCAGTTCAGCCCAGGTGGGGAACCAGATGGCGGAAAGATCTCCAACTTCCTTCTAGAAAAATCCAGAGTGGTCATGAGGAACCCTGGCGAGAGAAGTTTCCACATCTTTTACCAGGTTTCTATTTTTCTTTTAATTTTTTTTCCTAACCCCTCCTTTCCATGTTAAAAAAGAATCTTTTTTTCCCTTTTATTCTTCTCAGTCCTCTGGCTTAGACTGCTGATGGCTAGAGAAGAGACAAAGCAGAGTCTCCTTTGAATAAAGTTACAATAATTCAGGAAGGGTCGGTGTCCTTTCAAAATAAAAGTCAGAGTGTTTGATTCATGGCCAGATGGGAATTCACCAGGGGGTGGGGGAATGAGGAAAGGGCTGTGCTGAGGAGGGACGGCCCTGGGTATGGAGTAGAAGGGACAGTCATCAGGGAAGTTGGGTAACCAGACCCAAAGCTATTCTGTAAGCCAGGACTCAGCCAGTTGGCAATGCCAATGTCTCCAACAAGGAAGCTGTTAGGTACTGAGACATCCTGAATGCCTCCTTGGCCACTTGCCACTGGGACCCCAGAGAAGCGTGCGGGATGCTGATAAAATAGCATTCTGGGGTTCAGTAATCACATGATCCAGCTTTGTGAATTTTATTTTATGTTGATTTTGTGCCAGTCCTAGGACTTGAACTCAGGGTCTGGCTGCTGTCCCTGAGCTTTACTGCTCAAGGACAGGGTTTTAACCACTTGAGCCACAGCTCCATTTCTGGCTCTTTGGTGGTTAATTAGAGATAAAAAGCCTCATGGACTTTCCTGCCCAGGCTGGATCCTCATATCTCTATGATCTTCAGCTCTCAGCCTCCTGAGTAGCTTGGATTACAGGTGGTAGCCACTGGTACCCAGCTTGATTCAGCCGTGGTAGCAGGATGAAGCCTGGACCAGAACACAGCCTCTCTTTTGTAAATATTGTGGGGTTGGCACACGGCATGCCCGTTTGTGTCTCTGATGGGCCACGGCTGTCTCTCCCCACGTCTTCCTTCTGTGATAGTTCTTTGCAAGTTTAAAATCCATCCTGCTGACAGAATGTCTGCCATGCATATTGACAAAACACTGCGAATTAATTTCTTGCCCTTCCAAGAATTGATTGTTAAGTGGTTGGAGCCCTTTAAGATCGTCTCGTCCAGACATAGAGTAGGCATCGAGAGACAGCAGTGGATGAGGAGGATCTAAAAGAAACAGATCTATGGCAGTTTTAAAATATGCACTGTGGGGTTAGGAGAGTAGAGGAGCCAGTTCTACTTTGAAAAACCCTAAGTGAAGCTGGCAGTATAGCTCAGTAGTAGAGCACTTGCCTAGCGTGCATAAGGACCTGGGTTCAATCCGTACCCCTGACATACACACTTTCTCTTAAAATCCTTTGAACACACACAGAGTCAAAAACTAGTCAGGCAGGAATTAATTGGTTATAACTTAATGATAACCAGTGCTAAGAATTAGAATTTAGGGCTGGGAAGGTGACTCAGTGGTAGAGCGCTTACCTTGCATGTATGAGGCCCTGGGTTCGATTCCTCAGCACCACATAAGCAAAAAGGAAAAAAGCCAGAAGTGGTGCTGTGGCTCAAGTGGTAGAGTGCTAGCCTTGAGCTGAAGAGCTGAGGGATAGCGCCCAGGCCCAGAGTTCAGGCCCCACGACCAGACCACCCCCCCCCAAAAAAAAAAGAATTAGAATTTACAGAAATACAGTGGTAGAGTGCTAGCCTTGAGCAAAAGGAGCTCAGGGACAGTGCTCAGGCCCTGAGTTCAAGCCCCAGGACTGGCAAAAGAAGAAAGAAAAAAAGAATTTAGCCAGGCACCAGTGAGTGACGCAGGCCTATAATCCTAACTACTCAGGAGGCTGAGATCTGAGGCTTGCGGTTCAAAGCCAGCCCAGGCAGGAAAATCTGTGAGACTCTTATCGCCAGTAAACCAGACAACTGGAAGTGGCGCTGTGGCTCAAGTGGTAGAGCACTAGCCTTGAGCTGAAGAGCTGAGGGACAGCGCCCAGGCCCAGAGTTCAA